>NC_035435.2:124511951-124825612 GCF_002127325.2 Helianthus annuus
GAGGGTTAAAAATGTCAACGAGGGATAAATACATTGTACAGTAACCCTAAACGATGCTCGTACCTTCAAACGGATAAATCATGGATCGTACGGAACAAAATACGGAAGAAAGTGAGAGATTACAAACTACAGGGGTTAATTGTGTCAACATGTTTAAATGATACCTCTGAGTGACCCTTTAACATACCCGAGGCTTTGTAACAGTAAATTACACTCTCTAGAATATATGATATAAATTTCACGAAGTTCCATTTTGAAACGAGAAAGTTATGATCAATTCCGTATGCGACGGGTTAGAAGCGTCAACAATGAAAGATAAGGCTTTTCAGATAGTAATTAAACTAACCGGGGACTTAACAATGCGGGTAAAAGTTGCGAGGCCCTTATTCGTAAATAAACGAGGCCCAAAACGCAAAGTTACCCCTTCGGAATCGAAAGGTCAGGCTAATCATGGTAAAAGATTTGAAAATCTTGATTTGCAGGCCTCAGGCGGGCCGCGTTAGAGAAACAAGCAAGCTAATGCGGGCCGCGAGCCATATGAAGATACGGTTTCTGACATAAGGATTCAGGCGGCCCTCGTGAGCCCAGTCTGAACCTTAATGCGGGCCGCGTCAAGTCCCCAGAAGCAGTAAACATGAACAGATTCACTGTTTGAGCTTGTAACCGACCTTGGATGCATTACTTGAAGCATGGGCGCCCCCTACATGTCCCCTAGCACTCAGGGACAGCTGCTGATCATCCATGAGCAATTATAGGTTGAGTTGTAATGATCTTGTGCCCAAAAATTCACTATAAAAGGCGATGTGGTGCACCATTGTTCATCACACCTTCAAACAACTCATCTGCTCATTTCTGGAGCTCAAAAGCATTCTTCTAACATCTCTGGTCATGCACCAAGCTTCTGTAAGTATGCCTAACCCTTAGTGGCTTAGTTTTTGCTTAGTTATAGCCTAAAAGTCAATCCGTCGTAATTAACGATTGACTTGGCGATAAATCACAAATGGTCCAGTGGTTTGTCGAATCAAAAGTAGTTATATGTTGGTAATCATGTGGGCATTAAACCCCTAAAAGGGCACCCTCTGATTCCCACTCTAACTAGTCCGAATGTCGAGTCAAACTTGCTTAGAAAAAGTCAACAGAATGTTATTTTGTGATTTCAAGCATAATCAGTAATGTAGATGGCGTGTAATCTGTTTTAACACTCATATAACATGATAATAGGTATATTAACTAATCTAAGCTTGTTTGATCCGACCATTTACTGTTTTGACCCGGTTCGGAGCCGAAAGTCGCAAAACTTTGACTTTTGCTTTGACTTCAGTTCTAACCCATTAAATTATGATTTAGATATGCCTTAGGACTATCTTAGGACCAGGTTACATGATGGTATAACCCTCTGTGACCGGTTCGTTGTTTGTCCGAGTCTTTTACACCTTTCCGTTAAATGCTTAAAAGTTGACCGTAACGCCCTTTTCACTTTAAAACGAGAATTTTGTACATGTGAAAGGACAATAATCTTAGTTACTGATTTCTAAGCATGTCCCTAAAATTTCACGTCAATCCGAGGTCTAGAATGGGAGTTATGCTAAATAGCGCAATTACGAAAACTTTAGTAATTAAATATCGCAATTAGCATAACGCCTATCTAAACCCAAATTTCGGCACCAAACCTTTTACCCACTGATGTAAAATAATATTTGGAGATTTTTGAAGATTTTTAATT
This sequence comes from Helianthus annuus, assembly GCF_002127325.2. Lineage (NCBI taxonomy): Eukaryota > Viridiplantae > Streptophyta > Magnoliopsida > Asterales > Asteraceae > Helianthus > Helianthus annuus. Next base: position 124,513,675 of record NC_035435.2, read on the forward strand.
ATTTTTAACCTGCTCATAACCTGCGGTTATGGCATCGGTTCGGTAAATACCGAATATACCCTTTTCGAGCATAACTTGAGTTCTACAAAGTATTTTGACCCGATTCCAGTTGCTACTGATTTTAAATAATAAATAGAGTATTTTGGACTTTATAAACTGATTGGAAAACTCAGATTTCCTGTAGAACTCAGAAACCTCTTTTATGATCTTTAAAATGACCGCAATACCCCTACGGGGCACATATTGGATTAAAACTCGTTACGGGCATTATGGAAGGTATCCAACTGATACCACAACTTCTTTAAAGCATATTGACTTAGGAAATTTGTGTAGGACTCTTACGGTTACCCGTTACGCCTTTTGCGCGCACGGTTCGACTTATGTAACTAGTTTACATAAACTAGCCGAAACGGGTCGAACCTTATTGTTTTGACCTCAAAATCCAGAGTGTGATTATATTACCCATATAAAACAAGTCTTCAAACTTGTCGGGTCTGAATCACATTCCATTCCCGGTTTTCGCCTTTCACGCGATTAAACCGTAAATATCCTTTGAAACTGACCGGTCTAAGCTAAGGCTAAATTAAAGACCCGTTAGGATTCTAATAGGTTGATTTAAACCTTCGTTCCAGAATAGGAGACCAGTAAAAGAAACTTGCATTGTTTATTAAGGATTAATACTTGCTCAGGTAACTACTTTTAACTTATTTTCCGTTATACGGGCTTGGGTTACGGTATTTAAAATACCGCTTGGTCGGGCAATTGACCCCAACTCATTAGTAGTTGGGTATTATCAATGTGACCCGTTTAAAAAGTTGTTTTGTTGGCTTTACGCCTTTGGGAGCTTAATGACCATGTCTCGGATATCCTTGGCATCATTTTACGAAATGGCCACGACCTCGACACACGGGTGTAGGCGTACACCCGTAATGTGTCTATATTATTAAAGGTATAACCGTTGGTTTTCCCGCCACGGCTTTATGCTTAGTGGCGTGTCTATTAACCTTTAACCCGGCACGACCCGGGCAACCGAACGCATGGTAACATGTAATTCTTTTACAAGATTTAATTATAAATTATCCCAAGTTATAAAGAGTTTGTGCCTTGTGCATTCAAATCAATTTTATTAAACATTTTACAAAAGTGTCGGTTGAATGTATTTACCAGTGTAAACTGACGTATTTTCCCTAAAAAGATTAAATGCAGGTTCTAAGCGTAATTGGCTGGATATTTCTCCTTAGCATCAATAAAGAGTCTCGCAAGCCTAAGATGCCTACGTCTGTTGAACAATACCTATATCTTAATTTGATCCCCTGTGGATTTTATTTCAACAATTGTGATACTTTGATATTACATTCAAAGGTTGAAATATATTTATTTTATTGCTTCCGCTGTGCATTTATATATTGTGTGGTTTGACTATATTGTTGCCAACTACGTCACGGTAATCCCCCATCGGGCCCACCGGTGAAACACGTGGAAATCGGGGTGTGACAAATTGCCGCTTATGAAAGTGAAGGAGAATAGAGAGAAAGGAAAATCTCGCCTAAAACATAATTCTCTGGCTAAATAGCAATGCCATATCACCAGGTGATATGACAAAGTTATTTTGCTTTAGTATAGGTGATATGACAAAGTTATTTTCTCTCTCTTCTACTCATAACCATTTACAACTATTTTTTATAATACAAAAACCAATTTGATAGAAGGGATGTGAATGCTATTATAGTTTTTAGAAGAAAAAAAAAAAAACCTCATTTTCAGTCTAACCACAAAGTGTATTACATTTAGACAATAATGTTTAAACTTTAACTTTTTTTAATTGACTAAAAGTTCACTTAGAAATCAGACGATTAACAAGCTCGGTATGAACAATACTTGTTTTCTTTTGAAATTTCAATCTTATACAACAAATAATATACATCTTTAGGATAAGGTTATTGTAAAAAAAGTTAAAAGTGTGAGAAAGGTAAGAAATATTGTGGAGATGACATGTGTCCTAAATTTAAAAGGGTAAACAAGTAATTTTATCATTAATTCAATTAATTAAAAACTTCTTATAACTGCCACTTTAATTATAGGAACTGAATTTTTTAAAAGATCTCTATAAACACTATTCAGCAAATATATAACACCATTCAGCAAGTATATAATATCATTCAGCAAGTATTTAACACCATTCAGTAAGTATATAACACCATTCAACAAGTATATATAACATCATTCAACAAGTATATAACATCATTCAATAAGTATATAACACTATTCAGTAAGTATATAACACCATTCATGGATTAAACATCTGATCGAAACATATTTTTTTTCTTTATATAAGTATAGAAATATGGTACTCATATTAAAGATAAAAAACGCTCGTTATTATGGTGTAATTTTTTTTTTAAAAAAAGTTACGTATAAAAAGTTATTGACGTTTAAAAAAGACGGGGGAAGTTACATGTGCATTAATGTTAGTTTCTTAATTTAAAATTGTTAAATTTACCTATATACACTTAATCTAGAAAATTAATATGTTTAATACTAAACATTATTTACAATTTTGCCATTATGATCTTAACCATTAGATCAAAGATCTAATGGTGTAGATTTTTTCTTACCTTTCTTACAAAAAAACCCCTCTTTTTTACAGGAACCTCTACCTACACCTTTAACCCATTTAATTTTTATTTAATATACACAGACGTGTTTAATTTTGGTTTCATTGACATTTTGGCATAATTTATTTAAACTGAAGTTGTATCCACAATAGAGTATATTTTTGGTATCATAAGCTATAAAGAGTGTCAATTGGTATTGGTATCGTAACGAATCAAACCAATACCGCCGAAGCAACTTGATAACGGTACCTGTAACGAATTCTAATATCCCGATTGCTATATTCAATGCTAGTATCGTACACAGTAGCCAACGGACCGATACGACCGAATTCTCGCCATGTAAAGCAAGGGGCATGTCATGACTTTAACTTTTAGAGTTTTTTCAGATGCTATAGCAAATCCAAATACCATACTGATGATAGTGTAACAAACTAAATTCATCCCAACTAAATTCTCTTCATGCTACTGGTGGAAACCCACTAGTTATTATAAAATAAAAAACATATGAAAAGGCATGGATTTCCTAAATCACACATTAAAAGCATAAAAGGCGGTGAATAAATCTCTTTTTTAGGGTTCTTAATTCACATGGAGTGGAGTGGAGCGGACGTCACCACTTCTTTTTATTGTAGATCTTTTTTTTTTTTATTGTAGATCTCAATTCACATTGGTGTATGATACCCAACCCTCTCTTTTTCTTGATTATTTATTACTTAACATACTAAAGTTAGATCATTTACGTTATATATGTTTTGTCACTCTAAAACAGTTTAATCATTCAAATATTTATGGTTTAAGTTTTTTTTTGTATATGAAATAACCGGCCCAAGTTTTTATATACTGTTCATAAAAAATGACGTATTGAATACTACATAACACATATAAAATTATATTCCAAAGTCACTTGACCCGGTACCAAATGCTAAATCCATTTATGAGAGTATGATCACCAATAAATGACTTCAAACTTACGTAAATGACTAATCCTACTATAACAAATTGGATATAAAATTAAATAATTTATATTATAAAACTACCTAACAATAGAAAGTTTTCAAACGATAATAAAATATATATGCCTGTATTTTATATTTTATAACCAACGCTTAAATGTTTGAAGAACAACCACTCTACATTCCAATTCAATAAAAAAAAACACAGCTTTATGGGTCCCTTTATAATCACAGATTATTGCAAATAACGTAACGTCTTAATCTTATATCTCCAAATAGAGCCGTTATATCCCCTCACCATTCCCTTTAAAACCACCACAACACAAATATTAAATCATCATCACAAGATATCATGGCTGCTAAACATTTTTCACATCTTTTTCTACTTCTTTCAGGTATTTTAGTCATCACCAACAATAACACTTGAACAAATCTTTACTTCTTTTAACTAATTATCTTTTTGGGTGTTTTAATTCCAGTTGGGACTTTGATCGTGGTTCGGGCTGAGGTAAGGCTGCATGATCTTTCTTTTTAACCTAAAGATTATGATATTTGGTCTTAGAAGGATAAATTTTCGGCTATTCGTGTTGCAGAAAACATGGTGTGTGGCAAAACCATCGTCGAGTCAAGCGGAGCTGTTAGAAAATGTGAATTTTGCGTGCTCGCAAGTTGATTGCAGGATACTGGAGAAAGGTGGCGCGTGCTATTCGCCGGATAATCTCATGAACCATGCTTCCATAGCCATGAATATATACTACCAATGCAAGGGAAGAAACCCATGGAATTGTCATTTTGGTAATACTGGTCTTATCAGTCTCACTGACCCGAGTAAGTGATCAAATTTAAAAGACTTAGTTTTACTATTCAAAAATGGGCTGCGCATCTTGTTGCCCATTTTCCTTCTTTCTGGATGTAATTTTCGGTTGGAGTTGATATATTGCCCATTAACGATCTCAGGCAACCAGGGACCTTTTTATGGGCCTAAATCGGATTCTAAAATCGGGATCCTTTTAATAAAAATATATGATATTTGCTAAGGATCTTAACACTTGAGAGAATATGATGACGCACACGATTTTTAAAAGTCACAAACTCACAAAATTTCAACAGAAAGTTAGAGAAATTAATGAGACCCTAGGCTTCAATTTATTTTTTATACAACCTAAATACCTAATCACCCTTCAAACAACACAATTTATAATCTTTTAATAGAAGTTGAGTGGACCCATTAAAATTTGCAGTTAAAGTTCAGGGTTTTCTTGTAGAAGTTGAACCAGCAGTCCATCATTAGGGTTTAGATTTTTAATTCAAAGCTTTGACTAATTTGCAGGTTATGGAGGTTGCCCATATGAGTAAAAGATTGGGATGAAAAAGATGGTAGCTTTTTACTTGTAGCAACATTTTTAGCATGAGAAGAAATTAAGACTAAAGTTAATTGTTATATGTAGGTTCATCTAGTTCAATATGCGTTAATAATATAATATTCTTTTTATGTTTTCATCAATATCTTTATAAAAGTTTTTGTTTGATATTTTGTTGTAACTAATTGTGTTTTAAGATTCTTGATGATGAAAAAACATTGTAAATTAGGATGTTTTTGAAATAAATTGTTTGGTCATGTTAAACTATGGTGTAAAATACAGATGTATATCACAAATAATATAAATTATCATTTTATAGTTATTACTTTTACAAAAGAAAAAGTGGAACTAGTGGTAGACAACTAGATTGTAGAATTTTGAACAATTTAAATGTTCTCAAAGAAATATGAGCACCTTGTTTGATGAATTTTATAACACTAGATAAAAGGGTTGTTGGTAATGAGAAAAGTATTTAACATTTATACTTTTCAAGTAGAAAAGTATTTTAGTTTAACATTTATACTTTTCAAGTAACAAAAGGATTATTTTGACATTTCATAAGAAAAAGAATTATAACAATCTGACTTTAGCAAAGACTAAATTTGAAGTTTCAATTTAAATAGGATTTTATAAAGGGGGGCTTAAAACTAATGTATCAATGTCGTTTTATGTTCAATAAAATATGAAATGACGTATGCAATATAATATTCAGAACTTGTATTATGAAATTATGGTCAGAATATTTTTGACTATTGCTGTTTCATCGCAACGTATTGTTGGAATATCACGAAAATAGACATGCTGATCACAAACTAACAAAATAGATATCAACTTCTAATCTTCGATGAAATAGACATGTTCAAATCAACCACTCAGGATATGACAAAAGGATCCACTGGCCACAACAGCAGCTGGTACTAAAAAAACCATTAAAATGATACATAAATTTAGTTGTCGGATGAAAAAGCAGAGGCTAAATTAGCTGGCAAATAAAAAACCACGGGCTAAATTAGCCGGCAAATTAAAAAGTGGGGGCTAAATCCTGATTGTCGGCTAAAATTAGCCTACATTTTACACGTATTTCAATCTGAATGGCTATTATGTGAACTTGTTTGTACTTTACCACAGGTTATATACTTTCAACCGACTATGATTTAAACATTAAAATTTATAAATGAAATAGCAAAACGCATATGGCAAAGTGTGTTAAGTTCTGGCCCAACACATGTAGAATCTCGACAAGACAAATGGATGAAAAAGGGTAATTGAAAACGCAAAATACCAACTCAATGGTTTTTTTTACCTCACGTTGTTTCAGGGTACATGTTCCCTCACAACAAAACAACTTAGACCATCTGTAGTGGGTTTTTTGGCGTTTTTTCCCAAAAAAAAAAAAAAACGTCCCATAATGCCGCTCTACCGCCCCCCATGGGCGTTTTTCTTCAAAATTTTGCTTGGGGCATTCCAAATCAAACGCCTAGTGAGATTCTTTTAGCCAATCATGTCACTACATCCAATTTAAACATTAGTTTTAATTAAAAAACAAAAAATAATAGTGGGTGATAATTGTAGGGGCATTATACCACTACACCCGTTATAAGATAAAGTCACATAATGCCCAAAAGCTGACTGAACTGCCACATGATGAATAATGCCCAAAGGTGATGCATTATCTTACTCTTCCCACTACACATGGTCTTACATGTGTACGCATTAGTTTTTGCTTCCTCACACCATATATCATCACGACCGTAGTTATGCACCTTTTATTGAAAATTATCTTTCAACGACTTCAGTTTACGTCACCGCCATTTACAGGCCCCTTACATGACACTGCCTCCACCTTTGTCTAAGTAGGAGATTTTTGGGCTCGAACCACCAAGTTTCACCTCTTACCGTTTGATTGTCACCACGCACAGGGCCGTCTTCGAGGATGATAAAATACTTTTGGGCCCCGTGCGAAACAAAAAAAATTGGGCCCCTCCCTATAATATAAACTCATCAATCATATATCAAAAAACCATAATACGACTATGTTTGTTATAAAATAAACAAAATATAAGTAGCGTAGCAAAAAGAACTGAATATATGAAACATACCCATAAAAAAAATAGAACTAGATACTGAGTTCTTTTAAGTTTATTTTGTAAATGGTTAAATGAAAAATAAAAAACCTACAAGAAACATGTAAAGTTTGTTACATAAATGATTAAATGAGAAAAAAAAATAAATAAACTTGCAATTTGTAGAGGCCCAAATTTAGATGTGAAAAATCAAAATGAAAATTAAAAAATAAGCTTGTAAAGTTGCAATTGGTGTGAGCATAAATAAAAATTAAAACTAAAAAATAAGCTTACAAAGTTGCAATTAGTGTGAGCACATGGAATTTTTCCCCCTATTGATAAAACAAAGCCTCTTGAGGCCCAAACAAAAAGAAAACATCAATTAGAAATGAAAAACAAAAAGTGAAAAACACAACAACGGGATTCGAACCCGGAATTCCAGCTGTAAAACTATTTGCTGCATCCACTAAGCCAACACACTAATATGCATAATTCTTCCTACAGCATATTTATATATTAAATATATATTAACTTTATATGATTTTGGGCCTCTAAATATTTTGGGCCCTGTGTCATGGCACCTCTTACACAGGCCCAAATCCGGCCCTGACCACGCACCTCAACTCGTGGTTTGACTCACTGAATCGACTCTTACTTAATCAACTCTACTTATCTTCTTTGTCCTTGTCGCCTTTTCTCTTCATTCACTTTTGTTTTTTAGATTTTTACTCCAATTCAAGTTGTAATAAAGTATGAAATTAAAACATCATCATCATACTCAGTATATCCCACCAACAGCAAAGCTAAGGTAGGGTCTAAGAAGGGTAAGATGTAGACAATCTTACCTCTACCCCTTAGAAATAGAGAGGCTGCTTCCAGTGAGACCCCGGCTCGATAGTAGTTATGTTCATTTATGCTTGTTTGTTAATTTTAGACAACAAACGGAAACAAACGTTGATGAATACAAATGAGCACAAACTAATGTTCATGAACACAAATGGAAACAAACGAACACAAACAAACATTCATGAATAGAATGTATAATACCTTGACACTTATTAAATAGAGTTAAATGGCATTTTAGTCCCTGTGGTTTGGGCTATTTTGCTAGTTTAGTCCAAAGGTTTGAAACGTTGCCATTTTAGTTCTAATAATTTCAAGCGTTGCCATTTTAGTCCACTGGGTTAACTCCGTCCATTTTTTATGTTAGCTAGAAAGGTAATTCGATCATTTTATATGGTCGAATTGCCCTTCTAGTTAACGGAATTACATATAAAATGACCGAAATGCCCTTCTAGTTAACAGAATAAAGGGATGGAGTTAACCCAGTGGACTAAAATGGCAACTTTTCAAACCTTAAGACTAAACTGGCAAAATGACACAAATCACAAGTGAACTGTCGAACACAAACAAACACGTTACCATTGTCGAATGTTGAAGTATTTAAATAAAATATAAAAACTAAAAACACTAATGAACTGTCGAACACAAACAAACACGTTACCAAACGTTCACGAACATAAATGAACGAACGCAACCTTTGTTCATGTTTGTTTGTTTAATAAACGAATAAACACAAACGAACTTCTCGCCGAACGGTTCACGAACTGTTCACCGAACGTTTGGTTCGTTTACAGCCCTAATTCCATTGGTTTACCTAAAAAAATGTCATGTAAATCCATTCGTCCGTTATTAACTGAATTGGCGTAATATATAGTGGGAAAACTAGACAAATGTATGTAGTAAAAACTAAAAAGTCAAAAGGAAAAAATACATGGGTTCGACTTTTAACATTCAAATTCTAACATGTCTAAAAAAAGCATCATAATTCATAACTGCAACAACTAAACAACTAAAAGGAGAGCAAAGAAACTAAGAAAGCACTATTTGAATACCTTAAATTTAATGAAGATGTCTTTGAATTCTTGATTGATAGTAGTATCACTATATAATTGTTGATAAAAGATTTTAGGTTGAGGTTATATTATATATTAGTTCAAGATTTTAAAGGAATGCATAAACCCCTTTCTAATCCATCATAATATATCTAGGAGATTATGACTAATATTAAATTAACTAGTTATATAAACCGTCGTCGCGTTGCGGCGAACTTTTCTTGTTATTTAGTCTGTGTATATATGTGTTTGAAATCAGTACGAGCGCGTTGCACACGGAATCGCTTAGAAGAATAAAAATAAAATGTAGAAAAAAACACTAAAAATAACCGAAAGAAAATCAACTAAAAAAGTTGTATGGTAATGAAGTTGTTCAGTAGAAACCCGTAGTCAGAGATGAGCGAATACTAATGGGTACCTTTACCGAATTTCCTGAACCGAAAGATCTTAAGTACTAGTTCGGTACTGACGTTTGGCTTCGCTACCGGTTTTTACCTTCATATACCGATACCGTAACCGGTATTTTCGATACCAATACCGATTCGGTGTCAGTTGGCACCGAGCCCATCCCTACCCCTGAAACTAAAAAAAAAAAAGTTGTACGATATCGTTGTTGTTCGTACGGTACCCGTGATAAGGGATGAGCAAATGGTACTAGCTAGTAGTACCAAATTTCTCGAACTAAATGATTATCAAACTCAATCCGGTACCGACTTTTATCGTTTTATGTACCAGGCCGGTCTTCATGTACCGATAACGAACCGGTATTTTCGATACAAGTATCGGTTAACACCAAACTTATCAAACTTAAAAAGTAAAGAAGATAATAATTATTATAATGTTAAAATAATAAAACTATAAAAAAACTATATATTATATTACTGTATATTATATTTTATTATATTCACTGTTCATTTCATAGGAAAATTAATTAATTAATTAATATATAAAAGAATTATATTTATTTAATGGTATTTTGAATATTTTTTTCTCTAATAATATTGTTGGAACGTCAATACAACTAGACTTTTTGTATAAGGGTATTATTATTCATAACTAATGTAATAGTAGTATATTTGGAATATATTTTTCAAATAATACTAGGAGATTATGATTTATTTTGAATTTATATTTGCCAAAATACCCCTTAGCATTCCTTACTGAAATTCGGTATGAATACCATTTTTTACCAAAAAATACCGGTACTGATACCATTATATACTGATGCCGAAATTCAAAAAATCTATTACCGGTACCGCTACGGTAACTGTACGGTACCGGTATTTTGGTAAAAAATCTCATCCCTAGAGTGAACGCTAATGTATTTGAGAACTGAGTGAACAAATCCTGACCATTGATTTACACACGTGTACGGCTAGCATTTCATCATGAAATCGTAAAATATACTAGTGTATTTCATCATCGAAATCCTAGCAATACACTAGTGTATTTAATCATCAAATCCTGGCCATTAATTTATATACGTGTATGGTCAGGATTAGTTCGCTCAGTTTGTAAATACACTAGTGTTTACTCTTTAACCGAATCCTTTGAATTGGAAAGTTATCTATTTTTTTTTTTTTTTTTTTTGAAATGTGAATTTCTCAACAGACGGATGATTCACGCCAGAAGTCCTGGCCCCGCCCCATTCTGTCCTGAGGATTATGTTGTCTAAACCGAGTCCACACCTCGGTAGAATGGGACATTTGGCTTTCTCCGAGAAAATTTCAGGCCCCCTTAGTGGAATTGAACTTTCCTTCACTAGTATGAGGGATTTCTAAACAATCCAATAGAATGTTGAAAGATTACTACAACGCTCCCTCTATTTCCTCTTCATTACATGCCCATCACTGATCGGTTTAACAATAATTTCTTGGAATATTGAATTTTAATAACCCTAACTATAAGTCGTTGGCCGGCAACGCTCCCTCTAAACCGAAAAGGATAAGGAGACAAAAAGAAATTAAGTTTTTTTTGGTAAAAGTCCATTAGTTTACAATATGTGAAAAGGTTGGACCACCACTGATTATTTTTTAAGTTGGAACCGTTGTCGGCCAATGGCTAATAGTTTGGATTATTAAAATCCATTATTCCTAATTTCTTCCATAAAGTTAAGAAAAAAATAATGACACCAAATTCTTACGTAAACCAACAACAAGTTCATCTAAGTTTCGAAAAACAAAAGCCAACAGCAAATTCCAAAAGAATCGATACAACTTCAAAATATATGAAAAATTGATCTATAAATAAACTAGATTATCTAAAGTGGTACGAAAACAGAAATTTGAACGAAATGTATTAATAGAAATTGATCTAAAATACCATCAATTCAACCAATGATTCAACACAACCAATCGGTTTTTCCTCGAACCCAGATGGAAAGTTCATTAATATTCCATCGAAACCTAAACTCGGATCGATACTAATGAAACAATGGTTAACCAAGAGGTTAGTCCACGGGTCGAGTCTTGTCAAGTAGGGCTGATCCCTTCTTTCCTCGATCGATGGCTGGGCCGCTCTCTAATATGTCACCTGCACAATGAAAACACACCGTGACTCGCAACAAGGAGAATGGGGTGGGGGTTGCTCCTTGTTACCACCCGACGTGAAGATAAGTCTTTGCTTTGGAAGCAAGATAAGTGTTAAGTAGTAATTGTGAGTGAGCAGATTAGCATTATCTCAAACCTGGTTCGAAGTGAAGTATTTATAGCCGAAAAGTGAAGGAGAAAAACCAATGGGCCGCTTGATGGGCCTAGGGCTCGACTGACAACTTGAAGCTTTTCGTAGACTTGACAGGAGCGCAGGTCACGGGAGTGTTAGGCGCACGCGAAGGTGTTGCCACATGTCTTGTTCTACCAATTGCACGAAGGAACACCCGCCACGTGGCTTGTTGGGGTTGTTAGTCTATTGATCAGCTTTTATGCAAGTGGGTTGGGCAGCTGCGTATTGGCGGTCAGCTGACCGCTGTTGTAAGTACCCAGGCATACCACTTAGTGGTTGGTCACAGATGTCAGTGACAGTTCCACTTGCATAACAATAGGATGCGGGCTTAAGCAGCTCCGCCATGTGCGGTAAATTGTGTACATATAGGTCAACACATTTGTATATCACTCTGCATTTCCTTCGCTGCCCCGCGCGCGCCCGCGCAGGATCGTAGTATGGAAATATGTTTGACAGAAAGTGAATGTAGTAACTACTATCATCTTTAGTAGCAATCACCGCATTCCGTGTGTGTTGCTGACATGGGCGGATAGATGTTTGTTCCAGGAGGTGGTAAGGCACATCCTCAAAAAATATATGATAGTGTTGACTTTAAAAAATTATTGTAGAATTTAAATTAAAATATATTTGGGACCCCATCATTTATTTGTAAAGGGACCCTTTGACTTTGAAAGTTTAAAACACAGAAAGCCTAAATCCCAAAATCCAATTAATATTTTAATATTGAAGCCCTAAATTAGTAAATGGATAGATGTGAAGCCCAATCAATTAAACTAGTAATCGTGGAAAAGTAGAAAACACAGAAGCAACCTAACGGGAATTGGCACGGCATCGGCGGCAGGGTTTTTTTTTCAAGTTCATCACATCTCAAAGTCAAAGGTTTGATTTTTTTTATATAGCTAATTGAATGATTATTGAATAGTTATTAAAAAAATATCATATTTGCATATTGAAACTTTCAAGAATAAGGAACAATGCAAAGGTTTGAACTTTTATTCTTTGAAGTTTATTGATTGTTGAATACATATTTATAAGACTATAAACCACTAAACTTGGACTATTTAATCTATTACTTATTGTTGCATTTAATTTACATTGTCTAATTGTCCTCTGCTAGGTCTATGGAAGGGTTTTTTAAACGAAAAGAATCATCTTCGGGGCCTAATATGGTTGATTTAGATAAGCTTCCTTGGGATCCTGCCGATAGGATAAGAATTTTGGATTATCACCCTGATCAAAGAGATGAGATACGTAGAAAGTATTGGCTTAATGGACCTTGTCAACCTCGTGGTCATAACTTCCCGACAAAATTGATAGGGAAAAAAAAGCGACGTTTCGTCAAGACTTGGTTTGATGATTATGGTAAATGGTTAGAGTACAGTTCTGGAAGTAGGTTCATCCCCCTCTTGGTTGGCGATGGCCAGACACCTTCAGGTGGCTTGTGTCTTGTGTTGTTACTTATTCGCAGATTATGTTGGGAACCAAGGTGGACGTGATGTATTTTCACAACAAGGGTGTCATGCTTGGAATAAGGCGATAGATACATTTGAGACACATGTTGGTGATGTCAATAGTGCTCATAATAAAGCACTTAAAAAATGTGAGGATTTAATAAATCAAAATCAGTCTATTGCCACTAATTTTCATAAGCAAGATGATATTACGAAGAAAGCGAACCGAATTAGATTGAATGCTACAATTAATGATTGTAGACTTCTTTTGAAAAATGCATTATCATTTTGTGGGCATGATGAGAGCAAAAAGTCTCTTTGCAAAGGAAATTTCTTGGAGATAATGGACTTAATTATGCTTCATGACAAGGAACTCCGCGAATTACCAAAAGCAGCAGGTAATAATCAGTATTTATCTCCAAGTATTCAAAAAGATATTGCTAATTGTTTTGAAGAAGAAGTTGTAAGCTCCATTTTAAAAGAAATTGGCGACGATGTTTTTTCTTTATTGGTTGATGAATCTAGTGACGTGTCAAAAAAGGAACAAATGGCAATTGTTTTGCGATATGTAGATGCTCACGGACTTGTTAAAGAGAGATTTGTTGGTCTTGTTCATGTTATGGAGACATCCTCTTTAGCCCTTAAGTATGCGATCGACACTTTTTTTGCTAAATATGGATTAAGTTTGAAAAGGCTAAGAGGTCAAGGATATGATGGAGCAAACAATATGCGTGGTGAGTTCAATGGTTTAAAAGCAAAGATCTTAGAAGAAAATAGCTCGGCATATTACGTACATTGTTTTGCTCACCAACTTCAATTGGTGGTTGTGACTGTTGCAAGAAAGCATTTGGGCGTAGTGAACTTCTTTGACAACTTAAGCATTTTGATGAATATTGTATGCTCTTCTTGTAAACGAACAGACATTCTTCGCTATAACGAGAAAGAGAGAGTGGAAAAGGAAATTGGTAGTGGTATACTAGAAACAGGAAGTGGGTTAAACCAAGAGCTTTCTTTTATCCGACCGGGAGATACAAGATGGAATTCCCATTATAAAACACTTATACGTTTGGTAGACATGTTTCCCTCTATCATTAGAGTGCTTGAATATGTTAAAAAGGAATGCAATAACCCTTCTACCCAAAATCAAGCATTCAAAATGATAGGGTTTTTAAGCTCATTTGAATTTGCTTTTTATCTGCATTTGATGTTACACATTTTAGGCCTTACAGATATATTATCACGAGCTCTTCAAAGAAAAGATCAAGACATTTTGGAAGCCGTTTTATTGGTGGAAACGACTAAAGGAAAGTTGCAAGAGTTTAGAGAAAGGGGATTTGATCCACTTTTAGAGAAAATCCATTTGTTTTGTGAAAAACATAACATTGAAATCATGGACATGACAGAAAACTATATCAGTGGTGGAGGTCCTAGAGCCAAAAGACAAAGGTACGATATGACTAATCAACATTATTACAAGTTTGATTGTTTTAACACTGTTGTGGATATGGAAATTCAAGAGTTTGGTGATCGCTTTACTGAGATTAACACAAAATTACTTCAAAACATGACGGCTTTCAACCCGTTTGACTCATTTTCCAAGTTTGATGCATCAATATTAATGAGATTGTGTGAGTTTTATCCATATGATTTTGATAATGGGGAGAAAGTTGTTCTTGCACATCAACTTGACTTGTACATTGATAGCGTGCGAAAAGATGAACACTTTTCTAACTTGAGTGGGATTGCCGATCTTGCTAGAGTTATGGTGGAAACGAGAAAACATATATCATTTCCTTTAGTGTATCGGTTGTTAAAGCTAACATTGGTTTTACCCGTTGCAACCGCAACAGTTGAGAGATGTTTTTCAGCAGTGAAGATTGTAAAGACAAATTTGCGTAATCGAATAGGTGAAGATTTTCTGAATGCTTGTGTAGTTTGTGCAGTAGAAAAAGAAGCGCTTGAAAGTGTTACAAATGAAGTTGTAATTGATCGTTTCCAAAAGATGAAATCACGTAGAGGACAACTGTAAGAAAATTTTATTGACATCTATTGTTTAGAGTTTTATTGAAGTTTGTTTTACATGTTTTTTTTGTAAGAAAATTTTAACGACATTTGATGTTTAGAGTTTTATTGAAGCTTATTTTACATGTTTTTTTTTGCACCTCCTGAGGGAAAATCCTGGATCCGCCACTGGTTGCTGAAAACAGAGATTTTCATATACAAGGTGAGTTTCTCATCTTTCCTCGAGAGGGAAAGCAAACCGGGTTCGCGCGTGCCCGCACGAACTGAGGCAACTTCTTTGTTGATCCAGACAATACGTCGGGTGATGGTCACTCGCGCCCAAGCCTGGTGTGAGATTTGGGACCATACCCCTTTCAGATAACCCGAACACTGAATCATGACCCTGAACAATGAATCGAGTAGCGATGATGTAATCCAAATCGAGTTTTAAAAAAACAATCGAACAACCACAATGAAATCAAGGTCGAGTTCGGAGTGGGAGATGTGAGTTCGAGGAAGTAGATGTAGCCTCTGATCATTTTTGAAAGGAGACACCCCTCAAGGAGATGCGATAGATTTTAAGGGGTAATTTAGTAAATCTATTTTTTACTGTACAATTCCATTTACAACTTTTCAAACCAAACACAATATAAATTTCTATTGAAATTAATTCCAACTAGGGTTAAGACCCGCCCGCGTTGCGGCGCGGGTACATCGGAAACATTGAATGGATTAGTCCAAACGTTATATGATGCATTAACCATATGAAAATACATATTTCGACGTACCCAGTTGAACTCAGTGTAACCTATATAAGCATTGTGACTGAATCAAACATAAGTAAATGGAATTCATATCGAACAATCATAATGTATTATATGTGACCCAACTCATACATAGAAAACGTAACGGGTATGAAGGAAAATATGCACATGTAATCGAAATGGATTAATTAGAGCTTTCGGAAAAAGGGGAGAAAAAGAAACCATAATTTGACTCCACTCAGTTCAAAAAAAAAACTTTACGAAACATACATAAAATAAACACGAAAACATATTATATTTGACCTGAATCATTTCCCAAAAAAATTTACGTCGAAACGTAGAACAAATTGAATTTATACCAAAACATACATAAAAATATGCACGTAAAAATGGTTTCTTTAAACGAAAACGTATTATATTTGACTTAACTCGACTATAAAAAAAAGTTTACGTCGGAATGTAGAACAAATCATATTTATACATACTCGTACATAAATATGCACCTAAAAAATAGTTTTTAAGTAAAGGAAGTATAGGTGTTAACCGAAACAAAATATTAGTAAAAAATTTAATAGGTTAAAAACGTTCGTAAAACCGTGCCAAGTAGCACCAATGCCACAACGACATCAACTCTCAACATTGTAAAAATAAAATAGATAAAATAGTAAAAATTACATTGAACGAAAAGGATACTACAATCGTTGAACGACGTACACCCGTTACAGTGTCTTAATGCGAATAAAAAATTAAACAAAAATGTAAAACGTATAAAATAATAACTTAGTCGATCTAGGACCCGCCCGTTGCGGGGAAGTTTTCAAAAGGAAAAAAATGGGCGGCGTTGTGACGGGTCTGTCAAATATGAAAAAATAGAGCAAAAACGTTTAACCTCACATGCGCGCTACAACATGTTAACTCACAAAATTTAGAACGAAACGTAAAAAGAAGAACATGCGAAAGATAAAAAGTATTGGGGACCAAATTTGTAAATAATAAAGTATTGTGTAAAATGACAAAAGATGAAAAAGTTTAAGTTAAAAGTAAAAATTTCAAATGGATTAAAATGTAAAAGAAAAAACCTTAAGGTTGAAAGTGAGAAATCAAGTTTTTTCAAATGGGTTAAAAATGTAAAAGAAAAAACTTTAAAGTTTAAAATGAAAAATCAAGGTTTTTTTTTTTTTTGAAACACTCCCCAAGCATGGAGTACAAGTATTTGATGCACTAAAAAGTTGTTAATTTATAGAGTTAATTACACAAATGGGTCATGTGGTTTATACCTAATTTCGTCTTTGGGTACTAACTTTTTATTTTAACAGATTTAGGTTCAATGGTTTCAATTTTGTAACACCTTTGGGTACTAACACCAAAATTAGTTAATTAATGACTAAAATACCCTTGCATTTTTTTAAGTTTATCAATGTAACACATTTGGGTACTAACACCTAATTTTATTTAAGTTTAAATCAATTTTACAAAATCTATTTATTTTTTTTTTTATTTTCGTCTTTTTATTATATCTCTTAATTAACTTAAAGTCTATTTATTTTTTTTTCATATTTTTATTAAATTTCTTATTTAACATAAAATCTACTTGTTACACCAGTATTTTTTTAAAATAGATTTTTTAAATAAAATCTACTAGCTATATAGTTTTATGTAAATTAAATTTCTTACTAGTTTTAAATAATGTAAACCTTACTCGTTTTGAATTTTGGATATATATGATTGATAATATTAATAATAATAATAATAATAATAATAATAATAATAATAATAAATATCTTTCATGTAAAAAAAATTAAGCCATTTTTAACTCGTTTTTTGTTCATTTACATTTTACTATTTTAGAAAGATATTTAATTTACATAAAATCTACTAGTTGCACCAGTAAAATCTACTAGCTATATAGTTTTATATAAATTAAATATCTATTTTACAAAAAAGAAAAACGAGCTAAAAAAAGGCTTAAATTTTTTTAGTTTTATCTAAAATACCTAGCTATATAGTTTTATCTAAAATACCTAGCTATATAGTTTTATGTAAATTAAATATCTTTCTAAAATAGTAAAATGTAAATGAACAAAAAAACGAGTTAAAAAAAGGCTTAAATTTTTTTACATGAAAGATATTTATTATTATCAATCATTTTCAATCCAAAACTGAAAACGAAAATTTAATTTACATAAAACTATATAGCTAGTAGATTTTATTTAAAAAATCTATTTAAAAAAATACGGGTGTAACAAGTAGATTTTATGTTAAATAAGAAATAAATAAAAATATGAAAATAAAAAAAAATAAATAGAGTTTATGTTAATTAAGAGATATAATAAAATAATGAAAATAAAAAAATAAATAGATTTTGTAAAATTGATTTAAACTTAAATAAAATTAGGTGTTAGTACCCAAATGTGTTACATTGATAAGCTTAAAAAAATGCAAGGGTATTTTAGTCATTAATTAACTAATTTTGGTGTTAGTACCCAAAGGTGTTACAAAATTGAAACCATAGAACCTAAACCTGTTAAAAAAAGAAGTTAGTACCCAAAGGCGAAATTATGTATAAACCACAGGACCCATTTGTGTAATTAACTCTAATTTATATATGAAATAATTCCAAATACAATTCCAATTAACATTTCTCAGCATTCCACTTGTTGTGCAATCTTTGTCCTTTTAATCCAAAAATCCACTGTAATTCCAAAATTTTAACTAAATGTAAATATAATAATAAATATAGTAAGTATTACAGCTCAATAATTTTTTTCCATACTTTTATAATCAGTTAATGTTACAAGTTTCACACTTTTTTTATATTACAAGTTTCATTTTTATCTTTTTAAATATTTGAGAGTTTATGTTCTCATGACTACGATAAACAAATGCTACCAAATACCGAAACCACCCTACCGAACCGTAATTACCTTACTGAATCATTTTTTATACCAATTCAGTATCCACTTTTTGATGTTTTCAAGATCAGTACTTTCGATATGGTATCAGTATTTTTCTAATTTTTATCTTCAAATACCGTACCAATATTGTACCATACCAAGCATTTTTAGTAACAGTACCTAGTTTTCAAAATTTTCATATCAATACTTTCTGTACAGATACGATAACAAACCCATCCCTACTCATGAGCAAATTGTTTTATTTATATTTGGAGTTAATTACTGTTTTCGTCCCTGTGGTGTGTCAAAAATCACTATTTTAGTCCATTAGTTTAAAAATTGTGATTTCAGTCCTTGTGGTTTCACTTTCGTAACCATTTCAGTCCCTGTGGTTTCACTTTCGTAACCATTTCAATCTATTTATTCTGTTAGTATAGGGGCTGAAATGGTTACGAGGTGGACTGAAATGGTTACGAAAGTGAAACCATAGGGACTGAAATCGCAATTTTTAAACTAATAAACTGAAATAGTGATTTTTGACAAACCACAGGGACGAAAACAGTAATTAACTCTTATATTTGTAATCAATTTTCGCAATTTTCAGGATCAATACTTTCTGTATCGATACGATAACAAACCTATCCCTACTCATGAGCATATTGTTTTATTTACATTTGTAATCAATTAATATTACATATAGTAATAGAATGAAAGAGATTTGCATTTTATACATTTTAACAATGAAGGAATTTAGCATTTAATATCATTTAGTGATATTAAAATATTTCCCTTGGAATTTAGCATTTAATATAACAATCGAAGTCTTGGAACTCTGATATAAGAGAAGCAATGAAGTGGACAACAGGTGTCCTGAAATGAAACCTCCGTAGGACACGTGTGAAGCATAACGAAGGAAAAACGTGTGAAAAAAAATATTAGGGCTAAGATCGAACCTGAGTGGAATTGGGATTTAAGGGAAAAACAACCAGTCCGTCATAGGCACTAATCCAATAAAGAAGGAATAAGAAATGTATAAATACAATAAAAAAACGTGTGAAAGAAGGGAAAAAGGGAAATGATGTGAAGCCTTGTGTATTACTATTCATAAGCTTTCCTAATTAATATATAACTAGTGTGATTCCCTCCGCGCTACGCGGCAGAAATTCGGTTGGTATCGGTTTAGTTCATTACGGTACTGACACTTAATATAGGAACCAAAAAAGTTAAGTCATCTTTTACATTAATAGAAAACCCTTAAAATGAACACCGGTCCCGGCTTCGATAATAGCGAAACAGATACTGATGTTCGGTAAGAATTAGTTAAGTTCGTTACAGTACCGACGCTCATAGCCTACGGCACCAAAAAGAATTCTATATTGAATGCAAACCTGCGTATTCAATCGAAATACACATATGCATATTCAGTTTTTTTTAGCTTTAAAAAGTTACTAACGCAAGCTATTACAAAAAAATCAAATTCAATAATAAATCAAATAAACACAAATACCTAAAAATTATTACTTAGTGTTCATCATACTTCTAAACTAACATATAAAGTTATAATTGTTATTAGTTAATTAATTAGCTAAGTAATGAGTGTATATAATCTTTTGATGGTTAGTTAAAATTGAAAACCGTAATCTTATTATGTATCAATAACATGAGTAGTATTACCTACTTAATTACTAATCACATTATGTATTAGTATTTTTTTTTTTAAATGTCAACTTTCTTATGTTAGGCCACCACAATCTCTAAACTGGAGAGCCCTGTTGCTCCATGTTAGCCAGACTATGTTGTCTTAACCTGACTCATACTGGCTTCAGAGTTTGGCTTGAGTGTTCTCCCGGTGAACCATACCCCCAACAGCCACTTGACAAACGTTGTGCTACTACAAAAGCTGAATACTCTCTGACGTAACATACGGTAGAACGAAAACCTGAGTTGACTCAGGATATAAATTATTATTATTGTTGTTATTATTATTATAGTATGTAGAGCTCATATTTTCTCCCATTGCCCTTTGACACCTCTTCTTATCTATTTGTTTTTATAACTCTACCTAGCTCATCTTTAGAATATTTATTGCTTTCTTCAATGACGATAATATATAAAAGAATCAATATTTTTGTTACTGTTCATCAACCCTTTAAATTCATATGTATAATTCCTAATTAATATATAACTAGTTAATTTTCCACCCGCGCGTTTCGGCGGGGACCTAATGTCTGGAAAACGTGTGTCGGCAACGGCAAGCAGATACGGAATATCAAAACATAAATAAAAATGACGTGGTAACGATAGTCACTCCGTCCTAAAAAACGATTTTAAATAATCTAATATATAATAATAGGACCCACACGTCCTACACGTTGGAAATTCAGTTGTTTTCAGTTTAGCTATTACGGTGCTAACACGTTAAAATATGGATGAGCTCGGTACCGGTAACGGCACCGAATGTACCGATCCGGAAAATCATCGAAATTAGGTACCGGCACCGAAAATGCTCTGTACGATACGGTATGTTATGGTATTTGAAGGTAAAAATCAGTAAATACATGTATGGTGCTAGACCGGTGTCGAACCGAAAGTAACGGTTCTAAAAACGCCAAAAGGTGGGTACCAAATTGGTACCGAAAATGATTGGTATAGTAAATTTGGTACCGATATGATACCGGTTTGATTATAGGATTTGATACGATTTGCACATCAATAATCTAAATATCCAAGTTAATTTTACATGCTACAATTCATTCATTATAGAAAAAGACAAAAAAGAAAACAAAATAAGTTGTGTATATAAAATCTCATTCAAACGAAATACAGTTTACTTAGAGTGTGTATGAAAAGTAATCTAAACGGTGCAATTACTTGCGTTGCTACAGGATTTGATGAGCTTGGTACCAACTGGTACCGAAAATACCGTTACCGAAAATCCCCAAAAGTGGGTACCGGTCCCGAATATACCTGGTACGATACGGTTCGGTACCGGTCGGTACTGGTACGGTACCGATATTTGAGGGTAAAAACCGGTGAATACTACTGGTGCCGAACCGATACCGAAAATGTCAAAAGTCGGTACCGAAAATATACCCGGTTTGATAAATTTGATAACGGTACCGGTACCCGATACCATTTATACCATTGATGAAGGTAAAAACCGGTTAATACCGGTGCCGAACCGATACCGAAAATGTCAAAAGTCGGTATCGATTCGGTACCAAAAATATACCAGGTTTGATAAACATATCGGTACCCGATACCATTTGCTTATACCATTCATGATGTTACTAATCATTGTGTTTGAATTTTAATGTATAGAGAATTAATATATTTTAATTTAATTTTAATTTTAATTTTAATTTTATTAATTTTATTTTAATTTAATTTAATTTTAATTTAATTTAATTTAATTTTAATTTTAATTTAATTTAGTGATATTAAAATATTTCCCTTTTAAATTAAATATCATGACAAGTTGTTATGAGAACAAGTTAGTGTTATTAATTTCAATTATGGTTTCCATTCTTGTAAAATATGTGTCGATATCCTTTCGAACATATTTCTTTTGGTTTCTATATCGAATGTCGGTGTCATACCGAACTAAACCGATATCAACCGAAACTCCACTGCACAGCGCAAGACTTTTTTACTAGTTTTTATACAAATAGTTACCATTATGTTTACGAATTAAAGAATATCAAACTTATGTCAAATTTGGCTGTGGGATATAGGTTGTTAATTTTTTTTTTTATTAGAGTTAATTACATAGTTAGTCCCTGTGGTTTGCACAAAATAATATACTTAGGTTCTAATAGTTTAAAATCACCTTCTAGGGTATTAACTTTTCATTTTGTAACGTTTGGAGGTATTAACTTCTAGGGTATTAACATAGTCAGTCCCTGTGATTTGCACAAACTAACATACTTAGGTACTAATAAAATGTGATTTTAAGCCTACAAATAACGTTAATACCTCCAAACGTTACAAAATGAAAAGTTAATACCCTAAAATGTGATTTTAAACTATTAGTACCTAAGTATGTTATTTTGTATAAACCACAGGGACTAACTATGTAATTAACTCTTTTTATTATTAGCTAATTCCTGATGTGTTTCTTCAACATTATTTGTCTTTTAAATAACATTATTTGTTTTTTACATAAAAACAATTTAAAAACTAACGTACTTACAAAGAAATAATCCATTTTCTTATTTTTATTCTAAGTTATCTTTATAATAAGAGTAAACTTCCGTTTTACTCCCTGTGGTTTGGTCACTTTAACGGTTTTGCCCCAAACATTTAAAAATAGCCATTTTACTCCCTGATGTTTCTATTTTTTCGCCATTTTGCTCCATGACGTTAACTACATCCATATTGTATGTTAACTAAAAGGGTATTTTCGTAATTTCAAGTATAAAATAAGGGTATTTTTGTAATTTACGTATATTATATATTTCTATCTTTATATACCCCCACATATTGAAACCTGTAGATCCACTGCTTCCTCCCTCCTCCCCATCGCCAACCACCACCATCCATCACCTCTGGCTGCCACCACCAACTACCATATGACCACCACATTCACTTTTCTCCTTCCCCCATTCCCTAGACAACCATCACCTCCATCCACCACTTGAACCGCCGTCCAGATCTCCAGCCGCCGGCAACTGGAGTTTGAAAAGGGTTACCGGAACCCTAGCTCTGTTGATAGCGGCGCCGCCGCCCCTGTGTCTCCTCTTCGTCGCTAGCCCTTCACCACCACGTTCTGCTCTATCGTCTACATTACAAACACTAACATCAGATTTAGGCCTTAAACTAACCTGTCAACACCTGAACATCTCTGATTTAACCTGTTTTCCACCGGCCATACTAGAATCGAGTGAACAATCCAGGTCATTTCCCTGAAACGAAACCCCATGAGTCACCTTCATTGTTGATGTCATCAACTGAGGGCTTGAATATACACCATTGTGCAGTCAAAAAGTGGACTTGAATGAATCTCCGGCGCCGATTCAAGCTTTTTGGACTTGAATGCTCTGGTTCAGATCCACCACCATCACTTACAAAGAATCTCCGGCACCAATTCAAGCTTTTTTAACCTCCAACTGCACCCATACCAAATGAATCTCCGGCGCCGATTCAAGCTTTTTGGACTTGAATGCTCTGGTTCAGATCCACCACCATCACTTACAAAGAATCTCCGGCACCAATTCAAGCCTTTTTAACCTCCAACTGCACCCATACCAAATGAATCTCCGGCGTCGATTCAAGCTTTTTGGACTTGAATGCTCTGGTTCAGATCCACCAACATCACTTACAAAGACTGGCACACCAAAGGAATCTCCAGCGCCGGTGACTTTCGTCCATCACTCCGCCGCCGCTGGCCAACGATTTGTCCATCACTCCGCTGATCTCCCTTCTAATTTAGGGTTTTTGTATATATATATATATATATATATATATATATATATATATATATATATATAAATCTGGTAGTTTGGGTTTAAAGTGTGCCGCCGGAGATGGTGCAAGGTGGCGTTGGTGGTCGGGTATGGGTGGTGGTGGTGGTGGTGGTCCGATGGAGCAGGTTCAAGGTGGTGGTCGGGTGGGGGCAGTGCACACGGTGGTGGTGAGGTGGTTGTCGGTGATGGAGAAGACAGAGAGAGTGTATATAGAGAGAAGAAAGCGAGAGGATAGAGAAGAGTTAGAGATAGAGAGTGTAAATAATGATTGTATATATTTATATATTTTATTTAATATTGAATATCAATAAAAATGGATTTAAGGAATTAATAATGGATTTTAAAAAATCAATTTAAATACAGATTTATAGAATTACCATAATACCCTTATCTTTAACAAACATTTTAGACAGAGTTAGTGACGGGGAGTGAAATGGAGATAAGTTAAATAGATCAAGTAGTAAAGTAGTAAAATGACTATTTTTAAAGGTTTGGGGCAAAACCGTTAAAATGACCAAATCACAGAAAGCAAATGAGAAGTTTACTCTTATAATAATATGATCCTTTCACATAAAAGATAAAACAGAATATTAAGAAGTGATTCCAATTGTTAGAAAAATAAATTAAACAAAGTAAAATATATACAAGATTATCATGAAACGCATGCAAAACATTAAAGGCACATGAGAAAACACAAGTAAAATGTTTTTCCATCTTTCAACTTCGATATCCCCAAGATGCATGCAACATGCGGTACACGGTACACCATGTTCACACCCCACCCCCACCCAATTTTTTTTTAAACGATAAATTTGGATTACTGACGGACTACTGGAATATTATCGTGCCACTAGCGAAACCATCCGATCATATCCATCTCCATTAGGCATAATGCCTATACACAAATTCAGGAGGAAGCCCAATAAATATGGAAAAACCCTCCTTGTGGGAATCGAACCCAGGACCACCCCACCCCACCCAATATTATACACATGACTAGCGTCTATTGAGCTATAAACATTTATTTATCAAATCTACATGAATAAGTATTTAGTAAATAATAAACGAGCTTGATGAATAAAATAATTAAGTATTTAGTAAATAATAAATGAGCTTGAGTCTCTTTAAGCTTAGTTTGAATTCAAACTTTCATAAATTAAACGAGCTAAACTCAAACTTATTGACTTATTTACAATTCACGATAGACTCAAGCTTTTTAGAGCCTAAAGTGTTTAATAAAATTTGAGCTTTTTTCGTTAAACAAAATTTGTTCTCGATTATATAACTCCTATATTATATGTGTGGATTCATAATTATCAGTGTTGTAGAAGTTGGCCTACTCGGCCTTGTACTAGATCCTCGGACCACCTTCGAGGCGAGTTTACCCTAGTCGGACTTGACTAGTCGATGCCGGTCAAAATCAGTCAACACTACTCGGCCTTGTACTCATACTAGTCGGACTTGTACTTGGCCTACTTTCAGTGGCGAAGCTTGAGATTTCCGACCGGGGGGCGGAAGTCACCGCACCTAAAAAATTATATAAAACCGAGGGATCGAAAACGTATATACCCTAAAATTTCTATACGAAAACTACATACTCTCCACCACTGAGTAAAAAGTTCGGGGGGTCGGCCGCTCCCTCCCGCCCTAGTTAAGCTTCGCTCATACCTACTTTCCTTGTACTCAAACTATTCGGCCTTGTACTTGGTGAGGTTTGAACTTCAAACATGTTTCATTTTAAATTATACTCATTTTGACATGAATTATACTTATTTTTACATATATATAATATACAATAATTAATTTTCTTTATATTTACCATATCCGCGTACTCCCCGAGTACTCTACTCTGATTACTCCTAACTCTCTGGTCAGTCGACTAGGGACCGCCTATCGACTTTTATAACACTGATAATTATATACCATAAAAACCAGCATCACCAACAATCCTAAAGATCAAAATTTCCTACGTATAAAACTTTTTTATTAGGATTTGAGGGCTCTGGAAAAATAGCCCCAAAAGTGAATTATTATACAAAGATTATCTTATTTTCTTGTTGTTGCGTATGGAAGACTAGAAACAAAATGGTTTCCTCTTCTAAAGCGGCGAGCATTGCTAAAGTTGGTGAGGAGATCAAAAGATTGAGCTTTTGTGGATTAAGAATAAATCTCCTTTTAATGATATAGCGTGGAAAGATCGGTCAAATTGCCCTTTGTAATTGTTTTTGTTCTTTGTTGTTGTTTTTGTTCCTAGTGCGTTGCTAGTTTTTAAAGAAATTCGCCATTAAGAAAATATATAGCCCCAGATATCTTACTTTATTTGACGCCGCTAGTATAGATGTGACACACTTACTTGAGTACTTGACTAGTCAATGAGTCGAGTAATATCAACTCTTCGACAAGTAACAGGTCTCGATTTACTAGAAGGCGGGCCTACTAATAAATAATAAGTTTAGTAAATTGCAAAATTATCTTCAAATTATGAAAACACATCTTTACCGGGTGTCAGTTTAGCAGATTTTGTTCCGGTGGTGGCGGGTTTCGTATTTTTTTTTGTGTTCCATATCGAAGATCTTCTGCGAATGCATGACTTTCTGGGTGGCTCAAAGACTAGAAGAAAAGGCTATTCAAGCCTGAGTTTATACAGTTCAGTGAAGTATTTGGCGTAGTAGAAACGAAGCGGTCTTTGGAGATAAAACTCCATCGGTAATGAGAGTAGTGGAAGATGTCAAAACTATGGAGTTCTTCTGGCTGAAGTCGAGATCTAGAAGACCCTCTTTTACATGGGATGACTGGTTGAGGTTTCATGTGGCTGGGCTAGGCTGAGTTTTTTTTCGCTTTTTCTTGCTAATAAAATGTGTTTTGTTGGTTGTTCAAAAAAAAATCTTCAAATTATTCCAAAATTTTTTCATAGGACTCCAAACTAGCATAAATTTTACATTCGCAGTCCCACAATATGTTTTGTAATAACGATTAAGTCCATTTGTTGGTATAATTAACTGAACTAGACTATCTTGATTTATATGTTTACTTAATAGGATAGAAACTCATGTATTAGATATGTTGAATAAGAGATATATTAAATAGTTTGTGAGGATAATATAAAATTACATAACAATATTTTAAGATAAAATAAGATTGAAATTAATTTTTTAATTAAGAAATACAATGCTAAGGATCTGAAAGACAAATAACAATTTGTTTTGGGTGTACATGTAACAATTTGTTTCATCGCTTAGGCTTTTTTTTTGGAGTAAACTCTCGAAATGGTCTCTGAGGTTTGGTCACTTTTGCCACTCTAGTTCAAAACTCAAACCTTTTGAATCTGGGTCCCTGTGGTTTCAATTTTATTGTCATTTTCATCCAAAATCAAAATCTAATCAGATTTTTCAGTTAACATCCAGCTTTTGTGTCTTTTTCCTCCCTTCTAATGAAGGGCAAACTGGTCTTTTAATGTTTTATTAATAACAAATTAAGAAAATCTAACCATTTTGCCCTTAATTAAAATGGAGGAAAAAGACAAAAAAGCTGGATGTTAACTGGAAAATCTGACCAGATTTTGTTTTTGGATGAAAATGGCAAAAAAATTGAAACCACAGGGACCCAGATTCAAAAGGTTTGAGTTTTGGATTAAAGTTACCAAACCTCAGAGACCATTTTAACAGTTTACTCTTTTTTATTGTGAAATTCAATTCGCATTTTAGACATATACCAAGAAGGAAAAAAAGATTTCATTTTTTTTTTCAAAATTATAATAAGTCCATTAATTCGGACCGACAATTTATGTTGCCTTATTTCTCTTATTGTCTAGGTTTAGGCCATTCGTAGTCATAAAGTCCTTTGTGGGGCGTTATGCGACACGTGTCGTGCCACGTCATACAGGGGCATTATATTACTAGAGCCCGTAGTCATAAAGCCCCTACCCATCAATACCTAATTATTAATTTTCGTTTTTATTAATTAATTATAAAAACCTTGCTTTATTTTGATTGGTCCAAACTTTGAAAACAACCCCATCACCGGCGTTATATATATGGCGCCACCCAACTTTTTTTGTCTCATAAAGCCCCTCGTAGTGGTGTTTGGGGCTTTATAGGGGCTTTATGAGGGCATATAACGCCCCACTACACATGCACTTATACCTATTCTTAGACCATTTGTTATCGACCAACGTTCCTTGCCACATGGCAGGGGGTCGTCGTGAAGAGACGGGTTGGGCGACGTGAAGGGCTGGGGTGGGAGGCTAGCCACAACGTGAAGGGGGAATTGTTTGGTGGGTCCAGCCACGTGGAAGGTGATGGCTTCATTGGAGGGAAGGGTTTCTGTCCGGATCCGGTAATTTTTTGGGTAGCCGGCGTTTTTAGGTTTAAGGGCCGAGTATCCGATGAGGGAAGGAAGAAGATAAAAATCTGCATAACACCCCCTTCCCTTTAAGTTATGTAAAAATTAAATTTACCCCTTTATTTCAAAATACCCCTTTTTTTCTGTGTATTTTGAATTTTAATGTTAATTTATTTTCATTATCTATCAATATTATATAAATTATATTTTTAATTTATTTTTATTTGCTTGTTAATTTTTTTTAAAACTTTATTGTTATACTTATTTATTTATCCATTTAATTTACGAATAAATAATTATGTTGTTATATTTATTTATTTTTTTAATTGTATCGTTTTACGTAAACTGGTTAGTTTATATAAAAAATAAGATATAAACAAATGGGTAATGATTAAAAATGATTGCGGTGGTTGATGTGGAGTGAAAGGGGCGTGAAACCATAGTGGGTGAAAGTGAAAGAAAGGGATGGAAAATGAGGAGGTGTGGTGCGACTGAGCCACTGAGGTGACATTTACTTTATAACGTGGTAGTGATATGGAGTGAAATGGGCATGAACCCTAGCACGTCTTATTGACAACATTTTTTTTAAATGTTGTTGGATAAACTTACTTTTAGTTCTTACGGGATTATTAATTGAAAAAACATTTAAATAATGTTAACTTACATGGTTGTTTTGCATTGTTGGTGGTACTTCGTGCTTTGTTGGTTTTACTTGTTTTAAGGGTGTTGTTTGTTGGACATTTATAGTTGTACCTTTTAATTCGATGAGAGGTTTAAAAGGTCGAACCCTCACCACAGCTTCTTCCTTTACTCTCCCCCCCCCCCCCTCTCTCTCTCTCTCTCTATGCGGGTTACCTTTATAGAGTTCTCCAACTGCTTTTAGGCGATTCTTCGGCCAATGTGGGTATGTTTTCGGTTCTGTTTGTCAGTGGTTGTTGTTTCATATAGTTTTTGTTTAGGTTTTACGTCTTTTTTCCGTTTTGTTTGCTTGGTTTATGTGTTATGGTTGTTACCGTAGCGGTTACGTAACAACGCGCCTATTGTTAACAATCGTTCTATTGTAATCATATTTTAGGGTTTCTTCTTGGGAGACTGCTTTCGTTTGTTTACTTCTTAAGCTTCACGATTTGCTTGCGATGTTGGATATGACGTTGTTTACTTTTTTTTCTTGTTGATCTGTTAGTCGATATAATACTTGCATGTCTTTAAAGCCTGTTGTTTTTTGTGTATTAAATATTCCTTTGTTGTTGTTGATGAGTGCTTATACTTTTGGCTTAGTTGTCAGACGTTTGTTCTTATTGCTTGCTTCTTATGATTCATTTTGTTGTTTAGTTGTTTTCCTGGTGTCTTTTAAGTCGATAGTATACTTGCATGTGCTTACAGGTTGTTGGTTTTTATGTATTGAATGTTCATTTGTTGTTGTTGGCGATTGTCAACACATTTGGGTTGGTTGTGAGACGTTTGTTGTTGGTTGTTCATGTGTTAATGTGTATTCTGTCTGTCAGGACGAACGTTTAGTTGTCTGAGAATGTTTACCCTTTACATTTGGGTATGTTATGACATGCTTCTGAGATTGTTATTGAATGGTGTGGTACTGATGGGTGTTGAGTGGGTGATTGTGTCTTCTCAACTGCCTCGCATTATCTAACCTCTTTCGTTGGGTTTGTGTTCGTTGGACAATTTTAGTACAAAGTTTTTGAGGATTTGGTTATTTCGTTGGTGAGGTTGACTATATTGTTGTACCAGATTATTGACATTATGTCAAGAGGTACAACCAATATTGTTGTCTTTGCTTACATGGTGTCAAGGCGATGATGATCATCGATTGTAGCAGTAGTAGTATCTGAATTTGTAGATCCGATCTATACCTTGGCTATTTAACATCCGCGAAAAACGGAAATTAGAAAAACCGACTCGTTTTGCAAACCGGATCATAAGCAAATTAAATATAAATGGGAAAATTTTATTATTTATTATTTTTATAATAATATTCGTAACGTTAATTATACTTAGGCTTTAAAATATTAATTCCAAAAATAAAGATTAATTTTAAAAGTTACGTTCTGTTAGCACCATTAGAATTATAAAATAAAACAATTAACTAAGTTGGAATGTTTAGTTGAATAAGGTTAACAAGTCAAGGGGGCCTAAATTGTCAAGTATTGAAAGTCATTTGAAAGGAAAGGAAAAAGAGGAAAAAGGCGCTGGGGATAGGACTCGAACGCGGAACCCCACGCTTAATATACGACTCGCGCACCACTGGACCAAGTCCAGATGGTGTGACAGACTTCCACGCGTTTTGTTTCAAAAAACCTACCGATCACGCACTCCTCCACTTAATCCCGCTCGCCCTATGCAGACATCCATGCACCGGGCCCCACACTTCGTCCCTTCCATCCGCTGCTCGCTAAAAACCCCACCCGGAACCCGTCTTTCCGACCCGATGTGATCCGCATCATTCCACATGTTTCATCATCATTTTAGTCTCAATATGCTTGGTTTTATGGAGCATTCATCACAAACTGATCTTTATTGATTATCTATCAAACTTATTACAATTAATCAAGATCTCTAACCACACAAATTCGCCCAAGCCTTTGCTCTCACGAATTCTCTCTCTAATATCACTATAAACTGATTCTCTAGTGATTATGGTGATTAACCTAAACCCTAATGCAAAGCCTTGTTTATATAACATGGCCAGATTAAAATCTCTAATTTTCCCTATCCCCAAGCCACTGACCCTCTTTGACCTCATCAAGACTTCTGTAACACCTCGAAAATTTGCGTCCTATAATGTATTGACACGTGTCATAAGTGTGAACGTGATAACAAATACCATAGAGGGACTAAAGTTGACAAACATAGAAAGTATGTGAATTCGAGGGTTCAAAATGTCAACAAGGGATAAATATACTTTACTAACCCTACAAGATGCTCGTACCTTCAAACGAATGAATCATGGATCATACGGAACGAAATGTGGAAGAAAGTGAGGAATTACAAACTACAGGGGCCAAATGTGTCAACATGTTTAAGTTATACCTCTGAGTGACCCTTTGGCATACCCGAGGCTTTGTAATGATAAATTATACTCACTGGAATACGCGATATAAATTTCATCACGTTCCGTTGCAATATGAGGAAGTTATGATCGAATTCGTTTATGAAGGGCTAAAAGCGTCAACATTGAAAGTTAGGACTTTTCGGGTAGTTGTAAACTAACCGAGGGCTTAATAAGTTGGGTAAAAGTCCCGAGGCCCTTATAGGTAAATAAGAAAGGCCCAACATGCAAATTTACCCCTCCGTAAATCCAAGAGCCAACTGTAATAATTGAAAAAGATTTGAAAAATCTTACAGCAGGACTCAGGCGGGCCGCGTAAGATTTGAGAAGGGCTTACGCGGGCCGCTTCAATATGTGAATGATTTGGGATATGTCAGAGTGATCCAGGCGGGCCGCGTAAACCTTGTAAAGGTCTTACGCGGGCCGCGTCAGACTCCCAGATGCAGAAAACGTGGACAGAAGCACTGTTTGCTGTTTTAACCGGCTTAGGAGCCATTATGAGCAGCATGGGCGCCCCCTAAACAACCCCTAGCACTCAGGGACACATGTTGATGATCAGGGAACCCTTGTAGACCTTGTTGTCATGATCTAATTCACCCAAGATTGCTATAAAAGGCCACTCATGTTGTAACAAGTTCTTCACACCTTCCATCTGCATATTGGAGCATTTCTGGAGCTAAAGACTTCTCTCTAAGCTTCACAAATCGTGCATAGGACTTCAGTAAGTGTGCCTAACCCTTCTTAGTTGAGTTTTTGCTTAGTTATTGCTTAAAAGTCAATCCGTCGTAATTAACGATTGACTTAACGATTAATCACAAATGGTACAGTGATTAGTCGAATCAAAGGTAGTTATATGTTGGTAATTATGTGGGCATTAAACCCCTAAAATGGCACCCTCTGATTCCCACTCTAATTAGTCCAAATGTCGGGTCAAAGTTGCTTAGAAAAAGTCAACAGAATGCTAATTTTCGATTTAACGCATAATTAACAATGTAGATGGCATGTAACCTATTTTGTCACTCATATAACTTGATAATAAGTATTATAACTGGTCTAAGCTTGTTTGATCCGACCATTTACTGTTTTGACCCGGTTCGGAACCGAAAGTCGCAAAACTTTGACTTTTGCTTTGACTTCAGTTCTGACCCGATTCGGTATGTTTTAGATATGCCTTAGGACTCTCCTAGGACCAGGTTACATGAGGGTATAACCTCTGTGGCTGGTCCGTTGTTTGTCCGAGTCGTTTGCACATTTCCATTATATGCTTAAATGTTGACCATAATGCCCTTTTGACTTTAAAACGAGAATTTTGGATATGTGAAAGAACAATAACCTTAGTTACTGATTTCTAAACATGTCCCTAAAATTTCATGTCAATCCGAGGTCTAGAATGGGAGTCATGCTAAATAGCGCAATTAAGAAAACTTTTGTAATTAAATGGCGCAATTAGCATAAAGCCTATCTAAACCCCAAATTTCGATACCAAACCTTTTACACCCTGATGTAAAATAATATTTTGGGATTTTTAAAGATTTTTAATTATTTTTAACCTGCGCATAACCTGCGGTTATGGCATTGATTCGGTAAATACCAAATATACCCTTTTCGAACATAAAATGAGTTCTACATGGTATTTTGACACGAATCCAGTTGCTACCGATTTAAAATAATAAATAAAGTATTTTGAACTTTATAACCTGTTCAGAAAACTCAGATTTCCTGTAGAACCCGGAAATCTCTTTTATAATCTTTAAAATAACCAAAATACCCCTACGGGTCCAACCTTGTCATTTTTACCTCAAAATCCAGAGTGTGTGTAGTTTACCCATAATGTACAAGTCTCCGAACTTCTTGGGTCCAAACCACATTCCATTCCCAGTTTTCGCCTTTCATGCGATTAAACCGTAATTATCCTTCGAAACTAACCGGTCTAAGCTTAGGCTAAATTAAAGACCCGTTAGGATTCTAATAGGTTATTATAAACCTTCGTTCCAGAATAGGAGACCAGTAAAAGATACTTGCATTGCTTGTTGTGGTTAATACTTGCTCAGGTAAATACTTTTAACTTATTTTCCCTTATACGGGCTTGGTGTACGGTATATAAAATACCGCTTGGTCGGGAAATTGACCCTAACTCATTAGTAGTTGGGTATTATCAATGTGACCCGCTTGAAAATTGGTTTTGTTTGTTTTACGCCTTTGGGAGTTTAATGACCATGTCCCGGATATCCTTGGCATCATTTTACGAAATGGCCACGACTTGACACGCGGGTGTAGGCGTACACCCGACAATGTGTCCATATTTATAAAGGTATAACCGTTGGTTTTCCCGCCGCGGTTTTATACTATGTGGTGTGTTAATTAACCTTAAACCCGGCACGAACCGGGCGACTGAACGCATAACGAACATGTACTTCTTTTACAAAATTAAATTTGATTAATTATCCCAAGTTATGAAAGTTGTGCCTCGTGCATTCAAATCAATTTTACTAAACTTTTCAAAAGTGTCGGTTGAATGTATTTACCAGTGTACACTGACGTATTTTCCTCAAAAAGATTAAATGCAGGTTCTACACGAAATAGGCTGGCCACTCCTTAGCATCGTTAGAGTCTCGCAAGCCTGGATGCCACTATCTGTTGAACATTATTTCCTATTTTATTTTTGATCCCCTGTGGATTATTTCGACTACTTGTGATACTTGGATATTACATTTGATGGTTGAAATATATCTATCTTTATGCTTCCGCTGTGCATTTAAATATTGTGTGGTTTGACTATATTGTTGCCAACTACGTCACGGTAATCCCCCACCGGGCCCACCGGTGAAACGTGTGGAAATCGGGGTGTGACAACTTCCCATCGGACCCATCTAAGCTTCTTTTTCGTATCCGTTATTCCCCAAAGGAAGTCTCTCCTGATTCGGTCGATCCTGTTGACAATAGCCTTTGGGGCGTAGAATAATGAAAGATAGTAAGACGGAATGCTACCCAGAACTGCCTTAATTAAAGTCAATCTTCCAGCGAATGAGAGGTGTTGTGATTTCCATTTAGATAGCCTCGCTTTAACTTTGTTAACTATAGGGGGCCAAAATTTTGTTCTCTTCATATTCGCCCCAATGGGAACCCCCAAATGAATAAAAGGCAGCCCACCAGCTTCACACTTCAGCAGACTTGCCATCTGATCAACCTCCTCCTTTTCGACCCCGATCCCGAACAAAACGCATTTTTTATGATTAACTTTCAGGCCTGAGACCAGTCCCAGTGTCACGGCCTCGGCCCGGTGTGACCCGGTCCAGGAGCCGCGGGACAGAAACCCGTGGTATGGATTGTTTAATTTGGCAGCGGAAATATTTGACAGGATCTTTTAAACTAAAAATGCCCATTTATTTTATTTCACAATTTGGGACAAACCCCATAATTTACAATAAAGGGAATTTCACGAGGAAATCCCTGGCTTTTACAAAACATATTTATTCATTTTATTGAGCCACCTCTTCAAGCTTTTAGTGCTACCTAGCACTTTTCCTTGATTCATAGTAAGTCACCTGAAACATGTTTAAAAGAATTTTATCAGCGGGGAAATACTGGCGAGTCATTCAATTTGCACAAAAGACACATTGTTATAAATTTACAGCATTAAGGGTTTTTATATTTGCCCCTTATCATATAATTAACTGGTTCAGCTGTCACTCGACTGAATCTATGATTGTGGACATATCACTAGTTAGGCTCGCCCACCTAATAGTGATAAATTGTTAGTAGTAATGTGCACAAAACCCCCACATACTGCCAGTAATTAAAGATTAGCAAAGACTTAATCACTGCAAAATATAACTGGAAAAACATTTAGGGTTTTGTAAAGCAAATTGATAAAAAGATAATGACTCACATTGCAAGTTTAACCGGACAGAACCTTTCCTACTGATTTAACCTTGTAACCTAATTTAAATAACAATACATACGAAACTAGGTCAGTAACTTAATACAACATTTACGATAAGCTCACGAAATCAAAACCCTCACGACGAATGACAAAGTATAGCCCGAATTCGGGCATCGCTTAATGTAACACCCCGAAAATATTAATGTTACATTTTAAACTAAATATCAGTAGTAAGTTAAGATAAAAGATTAGGAAAGATAACCTAGTTAGTAAGAAATCTTAACATAATATGATAAAGTATAATTAAATGCCCTTTCTATAGCTCATGTATAATTGAGGGACCAAACTTGTCAAATCTGGAACTTCAATTATTACTAGTAAAATAACACACCAAACACACAGCTAAGTGTGTGTTTGATCGACCAGAACGCAGGCAACAAGGGGATTTCCCCTCAAACCCTAACATTCACAAAATCCATTAATTGAAGGTTCGAATCAAGTCCAAATTGAAATCTGAACATAGATTTGTGATCACCTTGACTAAGGGATCGTAAGGTATGCAAAATTTCATGATTTGGTTCTACCTTAAATTTTAGATAAATTCATGAGATTCAAATTTGAGCATGCATGATAGTGGTTTTGATTGAAATAGTGTATAGGGATGAACCCTAGTCGAGTGCTTGTTGAAATTTGGCCTAATTCTTGTAAAGTTCATAATCACCATTAGAGGTGATATGGGGGTTTTTGTAGAAAAGTATGAGACATTAGGATTATGATGTATCCTAGAGTAATTCAAGTTCTATGAACAAGGTTCAGAAATTATTAATGTGAAAATTTAGTGAAATTGCCTAAATTGATATTTATCATGGCTAAATGATAAATGTTAAACTTAGTTATGAATTGTAAGAAATCATGCACATAAGATGCTTGATAAAATGCCTAAAAGACATTGATCGACACAAATGTGGTGTTGGTAAAGTAACAAGCTTAGTCATGAGCCGAATGGCTCTAATGGTAATTGGCTTGTATGTTTTAGGCAATACGAGTGAGGCGTCGGGAAGTCAAGCCGGTGCGGACGCTCGTTTAAAGGGAAAGCTTTAAGGTACGTGGTTAACGCTACTATAATATTGATGATCTAGTTTTCATTTTTAATGGTTTACTAGTTATGAACAATAGAGAGTCGTGTTGGTTTGGTTGCTTAAAATGAGGGACTTCATAATGGCAAACCAAAACGAGCTAACAATGGTGGGTACAAACCGGGTAAC
The DNA here is from genome assembly GCF_002127325.2 of Helianthus annuus. Lineage (NCBI taxonomy): Eukaryota > Viridiplantae > Streptophyta > Magnoliopsida > Asterales > Asteraceae > Helianthus > Helianthus annuus. Next base: position 124,550,411 of record NC_035435.2, read on the forward strand.
GGAAGTACCTCATCCGTAGACCATAAACCCGTGTGTTGGGTAATGGGAAGAATATTATTAACACGCAAACCGGTAATGGGAGCGTGTGTGTTGAAGCAAGGGATCCAAAACGGGTCATACTTGTTGCAAAGAAATGCCCCGTACTGCGCTTTGATGACTTAAAAGTGCAAAAATTGGTATAAACGGGTCAAAACAGCAAAACAGGAAAAATATGCAGAAGCTACCGTAAATTACGGTAACCACCGTAATTTACGGTAGAGGGTAAATCATTACGGTGGTTCTTTACTGATTTACGGCAGAACCATAAATGTCCAGCGCCCACCGTAAATTACGGTGACCACCGTAATTTACGGTGGAGCCCAGCCAAAATTGTTAAGCTTTGTATAATTACATAGTTCGAATCCGTTTTAAGCGTACCTTTAATTATGTGAAATTTGAAGGATTCTAACATTATTATTTTGTTAAATTTTCCAGCTTTCAAGTAAGTCAACCAAGCGGATGGTGATCAACGCAAGGCTTATGAACCGAACACATTCTAGAAGTACTGCCGAAAATTTTGTCTTAGATGATCATTAGTAATAATTTTGTAATAGAAGGAATACTTATGTATCCTTTTAGTGTTGTGTTGGTTTTAAAACACTTATGTGCTACACTAGGATTAATATTAATGTTTGTGCTCTAATGATTATGAATTTTCTTAGTTAGTCGGTAAAAATATTGTGTATTTTAATCGAGAGTCTTACAAGTTGGTATTCAGAGCTAAGGTTAAAGAGAATTGTGTTCGGTTCAAGGCTTGATCAACATCTAGTAAGAATTTAACTAAAGCAAATTAAATTTAAAAAGATTAAAAAAAAGGATAACGATTTATTGTGTATGGGAGGAGTATAGTGATATACTCGAACCTGGGAAGTACACTTAGTATAAATGATAAGGCAAAGTTATATATACTTGGCCGAATAATGAGTACGAAGTCTCATGTAAAGGCATGAGAGCGATTGAACAAGATTATTTATCGAATCATTTTAACATTTCAGTAAGAAGATGTCGGGAGGTGCTAGTGACAATGTTCTATCCCTCACTACCGACGAGTTGAAAGAGAAGATTGCCGAGGAAGTTGGAAGGGCCATCGAAGTTAGCCTACCAAGATTTGTGGAAAGAATGCAAAACACCTTACTTTCGACTATGGAGGAAAGAATTGGTGAATTAAGAGAAGACCTTACCAGTGATAGAGGCAGGGCTAAGGAAAAGAAAGGTTGTTCTTACAACAAGTTTATGGCGTGTAAGCCCCCAATTTTCAATGGAGAGGTGGATCCAATTGCTTGTCAAAGGTGGATAAGCGATATTGAGGGTGTTTTCGAACGAACGCATTGTGATGAAAGTGACTTCGTGGCTTATGGAACTGTCCAACTTAGAGGCCAAGCAAAGGATTGGTGGGACAACCTCAGAAACGAAAGGGGTGTTGAAGCAATAAGGGCAATGACTTGGGAAGATTTCAAAGCACCATTCCTCAAACATCATAGCCCCAAGGCAGTGATAAATAAGATAAAGGAGGAATTTATGCAATTGAGACAAAAAGGTGAAACCGTCGATAAAATTACGGGGATGTTCATGGATAAGCTCAAGTTTTGTGATGACTTGGTCAAAACTGAAGAACATAAAATTTATTATTATCACACCATGCTTAGGGCTGAATATAGGGAGTTCATGACCCCCTCACATTATGAAAGCCTCACCGATATAATCAATGCGGCGCGGGAACGCGAGATTGAACTAAAAAGGCAAATTGAAAGAGGTGAGAGGAGGGCCTTGGATGAAAACCCGAGTCCCGCAAAGAAGCCAAAGGTAGCTGAATCTTCGAAGAAGGGAAGTGCAAAAGGAGGTTCTCCGAGTTGCAAAACATGTGGACGCACTCATAAGGGTGAATGCTACTTCAAGAACAAACCTTGTGTGGCATGTGGCAAGATAGGGCATGGGGTTGCAAATTGCCCAGACAAAGTAACGGTGTGCTATAAATGTTACCAACCGGGTCATAAAAAGTCAGAATGTCCGGAATTGGTGGGAAAGAAAGAGAGTGCCGACTCTAGGGATGAAACCCCAAAAGCTAAGGCAAGGTCGTTCCAAATCACTGCTGCAGAAGCAAAAATGGAACCCGACGTGGTTACAGGTATATTTACTGTAAATTCGATCCTTGCACGTGTTTTATTTGATACCGGTGCGAATAAGTCTTTTGTTTCACATAGATTTATTCAAAACCCCATGTTTACATTAACGAAATTACCTATGCCAATGGAAGTAGAAGTAGGTAATAACAAAAGTTTTCTTGTCTGTGATGTATGTCGGGAATGCAAATTGAATATCGATGGCGAGGAATACTCCATTGATTTAATACCCATGTCCATGGGTGAATTTCAAGTGGTCGTCGGAATGGATTGGCTATCCCGCTACCATGCTAAGGTGATATGCTTACGTAAGGAGATACACCTAACGTCTCCGAGCGGGAGGCGTGTCATCATCTATGGGGAGAAGGCTTGTAATCCCATGATATGCTCGATGGTAGAAGCCCGCAAGTTTATACTACACGGGTGTAAGGCATATTTAACTTACGTACGTGACGTCGAAAAAGAAACGCCAAGGATTGAAGACGTACCTGTGGTGCGTGAATTTGAAGATGTCTTTCCCGAAGATCTTCCGGGAATGCCACCAGAGCGCGAAATAGAGTTCGGGATTGAACTGACCCCGGGTGCTAAACCAGTTGCTAAGACACCTTATAGATTGGCACCGTCAGAACTGCAAGAATTAATGTCTCAGTTACAAGATTTACTTGAAAAGGGATTCATTCGGCCTAGCGTGTCTCCTTGGGGAGCTCCCGTGCTATTTGTAAAGAAGAAGGACGGGAGCATGCGGATGTGTATTGATTACTGGGAGTTAAACAAACTCACGGTAAAGAATCGATACCCGCTTCCGAGAATCGATGACTTATTCGATCAATTACAAGGCGCTAGCTGGTTTTCAAAAATCGATTTGAGATCGGGTTACCACCAATTAAGGGTAAAGGAAAATGATGTACCAAAAGCGGCATTCCGAACACGATACGGACATTTCGAATTTCTCGTGATGTCTTTCGGATTAACGAATGCGCCCACGGCTTTCATGGACCTCATGAACCGGGTTTGCAAACCGATGCTCGATAGATTGGTGATTGTTTTTATAGACGACATCCTCGTTTATTCAAGAAACGAGGCGGAGCACACTAACCACTTACGAGAAGTATTGGAGGTGTTAAGGCGAGAGAGATTATATGCTAAATTCTCAAAATGCGCCTTCTGGTTACGAGAGGTGCAATTCCTAGGGCACGTCATAAGTGCCGAGGGAATATTGGTGGATCCGTCAAAAGTGGAGCCCTCCAAAGAATCCATCCGAAATTAGAAGTTTCTTGGGGTTGGCAGGTTACTATCGGAGATTCATTCAGGATTTCTCCAAAATCGCAGCGCCGTTGACCAAATTGACCCGCAAGAATGAGAAGTTCGTCTGGGGAAGCGATCAAGAAAAGGCATTTCAGACATTAAAAGAAAAGTTAACCTGTGCACCGGTGTTGACTTTACCGGATGGTACGGAGGATATGGTAGTGTATTCGGACGCATCACACCTAGGCCTTGGGTGCGTGCTAATGCAAAGGGGAAGGGTGATCGCATATGCCTCTAGACAACTTAAGCCGCATGAAACCAAGTACCCGACTCATGATCTTGAGTTGGCGGCCGTGGTCTTTGCCTTGAAAATCTGGAGGCATTACTTGTATGGTGTGAAAAGTACTATTTTCACTGACCATAAGAGTTTGAAGTACTTCTTCGATCAAAAGGAGTTAAACATGAGGCAGAGACGTTGGTTAGAAGTGGTGAAAGACTACGACTACGAGATCCATTACCACCCCGGAAAGGCTAATGTGGTGGCGGATGCCCTTAGCCGAAAGGACGAATGCGCCCCAATACGAGTACGGTCTATGCAGTTGGTAGTACTTCAGGTTTGCTTGAGCGTATCCGAGAAGCCCAAACCGAAGCGTTAAAGAAAGAAAATTGGAAGAAAGAGCGTATAAAAGGGATGGTAAAAGACCTTACGGAAGGAAGTAATGGGATGAAATGCTGGAATGATAGGATTTGGGTCCCAAACACATGTGGTGTTAAGAGTCTTCTGCTTGACGAGGCTCATAAGTCTCGCTATTCGATCCATCCCGGAGCGACTAAGATGTATAGAGATTTGAAGCAAAACTATTGGTGGCCGGGGATGAAAAGGGATGTGGCTAAATATGTGGAGAAGTGTTTGACTTGTTTACAAGTCAAAGCGGAGCATCAAAAACCATACGGCAAGTTGCAACCATTAGATATTCTAGTTTGGAAGTGGGAACAAATTACAATGGACCTGCTAACCAAACTGCCCAGAACTAGCTGTGGTTTTGATGCCATTTGGGTAATTGTGGATAGATTAACCAAAAGTGCCCATTTCATCCCTATCCGAGAAACTTATACGTCAGAGAAGATGTCGGAAGTGTACACTAATGAGATAATAGCACGCCACGGAGTGCCGGTATCCATCGTGTCCGATAGGGATACCCGGTTCACTTCAAATTTTTGGTGCGATTTCCAAAAGCAAATGGGAACTAAATTGTTCATTTGCACCGCGTACCATCCTCAAACGGATGGTCAAAGTGAAAGAACAATACAAACATTGGGAGATATGTTACGGGCGTGCATAATTGACTTCGGGGGTAGTTGGGATGTTCACCTACCGTTGGTTGAATTTTCATATAATAACAGTTACCACGCAAGCATCGGTATGGCCCCGTATGAAATGCTATACGGTAGGAAGTGTCGAACTCCGGTATGTTGGGGTGAGGTTGGTCCGCGTGAACTTGCACATAAGGATATAGTCGGACTCACGAATCATAAGATCGACATAGTCCGAGCTCACCTGAGGGCGGCTCAAAATCGACAGACGGCGTATGCAGACAAACGAAGAAGACCAATTGAGTTTCAAGTTGGTGATAAGGTGATGTTGAAGGTATCACCATGGAAAGGAATAATCCGGTTTAGAAAAAGGGGAAAGTTAAGCCCAAGGTTTATCGGACCCTTTAGAATTATCGAGCGGGTCGGTAGGGTGGCATACCGTCTCGAACTGCCCGCAGAGTTGAGTGGGATACATAGCACGTTCCATGTATCACATCTCCGGAAATGTCTAGCTGACGAAACCGCGTATATTCACTATGACGACATCGAGGTAGATAATAGTCTCAACTACGCGGTGAGACCAATTGCAATTCTAGACCGTAAGGTGAAAAGCTTAAGGAACAAGATGATCTATCAAGTAAAGGTCAAATGGGAACACCGAAAAGGATCAGACACCACTTGGGAGTCTGAAGAGGAAATGAAACGACTACACCCTACACTTTTCGGTACGTGTATGAAATTTTTTGTCATATGCATAAACAGGTTTCGGGGACGAAACCCTCTTTAAGGAGGGTGGACTTGTAACACCCCGAAAATATTAATGTTACATTTTAAACTAAATATCAGTAGTAAGTTAAGATAAAAGACTAGGAAAGATAACCTAGTTAGTAAGAAATCTTAACATAATATGATAAAGTATAATTAAATGCCCTTTCTATAGCTCATGTATAATTGAGGGACCAAACTTGTCAAATCTGGAACTTCAATTATTACTAGTATAATAACACACCAAACACACACCTAAGTGTGTGTTTGATCGACCAGAACGCAGACAACAAGGGGATTTCCCCTCAAACCCTAACATTCACAAAATCCATTAATTGAAGGTTCGAATCAAGTCCAAATTGAAATTTGAACATAGATTTGTGATCACCTTGACTAAGGGATCGTAAGGTATGCAAAATTTCATGATTCGGTTCTACCTTAAATTTTAGATAAATTCATGAGATTCAAATTTGAGCATGCATGATAGTGGTTTTGATTGAAATAGTGTATAGGGATGAACCCTAGTCGAGTGCTTGTTGAAATTTGGCCTAATTCTTGTAAAGTTCATAATCACCATTAGAGGTGATATGGGGGTTTTTGTAGAAAAGTATGAGACATTAGGATTATGATGTATCCTAGAGTAATTCAAGTTCTATGAACAAGGTTCAGAAATTATTAATGTGAAGATTTAGTGAAATTGCCTAAATTGATGTTTATCATGGCTAAATGATAAATGTTAAACTTAGTTATGAATTGTAAGAAATCATGCACATAAGATGCTTGATAAAATGCCTAAAAGACATTGATCGACACAAATGTGGTGTTGGTAAAGTAACAAGCTTAGTCATGAGCCGAATGGTTCTAATGGTAATTGGCTTGTATGTCTTAGGCAATACGAGTGAGGCGTCGGGAAGTCAAGCCGGTGCGGACGCTCGTTTAAAGGGAAAGCTTTAAGGTACGTGGTTAACGCTACTATAATATTGATGATCTAGTTTTCATTTTTAATGGTTTACTAGTTATGAACAATAGAGAGTCGTGTTGGTTTGGTTGCTTAAAATGAGGGACTTCATAATGGCAAACCAAAACGAGCTAACAATGGTGGGTACAAACCGGGTAACGGAAGTACCTCATCCGTAGACCATAAACCCGTGTGTCGGGTAATGGGAAGAATATTATTAACACGCAAACCGGTAATGGGAGCGTGTGTGTTGAAGCAAGGGATCCAAAACGGGTCATACTTGTTGCAAAGAAATGCCCCGTACTGCGCTTTGATGACTTAAAAGTGCAAAAATTGGTATAAACGGGTCAAAACAGCAAAACAGGAAAAATATGCAGAAGCTACCGTAAATTACGGTAACCACCGTAATTTACGGTAGAGGGTAAATCATTACGGTGGTTCTTTACTGATTTACGGCAGAACCATAAATGTCCAGCGCCCACCGTAAATTACGGTGGAGCCCAGCCAAAATTGTTAAGCTTTGTATAATTACATAGTTCGAATCCGTTTTAAGCGTACCTTTAATTATGTGAAATTTGAAGGATTCTAACATTATTATTTTGTTAAATTTTCCAGCTTTCAAGTAAGTCAACCAAGCGGATGGTGATCAACGCAAGGCATATGAACCGAACACATTCTAGAAGTACTGCCGAAAATTTTGTCTTAGATGATCATTAGTAATAATTTTGTAATAGAAGGAATACTTATGTATCCTTTTAGTGTTGTGTTGGTTTTAAAACACTTATGTGCTACACTAGGATTAATATTAATGTTTGTGCTCTAATGATTATGAATTTTCTTAGTTAGTCAGTAAAAATATTGTGTATTTTAATTGAGAGTCTTACACTTAAACATCCATCGGATTGGTTTCAATCGATCGGACATTGTATCGTAGCAGTGATCGAGTTAATACCCCGTAATCGTAGCAACGTTTCCCTACTTATAATTTCGATTTTGAGCAGTAAACTTTGTTTTTGAACAAAATTTTTGAACACAGATGAACTGCTCATGCACCAGCAATTTATAGCAACTTTTTGGGTTTTACGCGGACCGCGTAAACCCTTATAAGAACTTACACGGCCCGCGAGGGCCACCTAGTCTACAACTAGGGCTACCGTGTCACGTGTAGGCCCGCCACGTGTTTGACATGTGGCCTGAACGCTTATCCGGTGAACTTTAAGTTGTCGCGGCCCGCGTTGCCTTCTCTTATGGTTTACGCGGCCCGCGTCAAACCCAAATTTCTTGATTTCTTGGTTTTTCATGCACATTAGGATTTCATGGGTCCGGGTTTTCACTTACGGGTCGATTTGGGACATTTTTGCAGGCCCTTACATTCTCCCCACCTTATTTAAAATCTTGTCCTCGAGATTTACTGAAATAAGTGAGGATACTTTCGCTTCATTTCCGATTCCAGCTCCCAGGTGTACTCAGGTCCTCTTTTTGAATCCCACTTGACCTTGACCAGTACTAGTCTTTTGTGCTTGAGAAACTTGACCTTTCTGTCTTCTATTTGAAGTGGTTTCTCAACAAATTTTAGCTTTTCATTTACCTCTATGTCTTGAAGAGGTACTACCAGGGATTCGTCAGATAGACATTTCTTAAGGTTAGATACATGAAATACGTCATGTACTTCGGCTAACTCTTCTCGTAGTTGTAAGCGATAGGCAACTGGTCCTATTCGCTGAATTACTGGGAATGGTCCATGTGCCTTGGACCCATTCCTTTCTTACCAAAGTGGACTACCCCTTTCCAAGGAGAAACTTTTAAGTGTACCTTGTCTCCAACTTGAAATTCCAAGGGCTTGCGTCGATTGTCTGCATAACTTTTCTGGCGATCTCGAGCCGTTTTCAGTCTTTTCTTGATTTGAGTGATTTTGTCAGTGGCCCGCGTAGCCTTCTCTTATGGTTTACGCGGCCCGTGTCAAACCCAAATTTCTTGATTTCTTGGTTTTTCATGCACATTAGGGTTTCAGGGGTCCGGGTTTTCACTTACGGGTCAATTTGGGACATTTTTGCAGGCCCTTACACCCAGCCACCTCAAAAGACGAATAAGAGTAACAATATTACGTTCCGACCATGCGCCTAAAGTACCCTTAAAACTTAATCACTTGTTGTTAATAGTAATATCATTAGGAATTAGATTAGGGAGATTAATTGCCTTCGGTCTTTAATTACTAGATTTAGATAATAGTTTTGAAATTGGAGGGAATATATCAAGTATAACCGCAGGGACAGAAATGGTAACTAAAGTTTTAACGGTATTTTAATCTTTTTCACACAAATTTAAACATTGCAACTGACAACCACAGAGATTGAAATGGTTGAAATTGGCAAATAGAGTATGTACGTGAAAACAGATAAAACCACAAAAACAGAAGTTGTACTTTACTCAATTTTTCTACGAGACCCGAGCCAAAAAAAAAGTGTACAAGATAACAAACTTCGAAACATCAGACCATAGGGTATGGTTTGGATAGTCCCCAAAGGGACCATCCGCCACATAGGCGCCACCTAAGCAAGGGTGGAGGACCATCTACTTAAGGACTACCCAAGGGTATGGTGGATAGCCCTTCCCCTTTTTTTATTTTTTATTTTTGGATTTAGTTAAATAATTAAAACAAAGTAAATAAAAATAAAAAAAGTTACATTTAAATAAAATCCTAAAGCTACATTAAAAAAAAACCTAAAGCTACATTAAAAAAAACCTAAAGTTACATTAAAAAAAAGCCTAAAGTTACAAATAAATAAAAAAACTACTCGTTGTTTTCTTCGAGATTCCAAATGTGTTCGATCAAGTCTGATTGAAGATTGGCATGTGTGAAATCGTTATGTATTCGCTAACCGGAACATTATTCTGCTCCACCGCATTCTCGTCATACTCACAAATTGCATGTCCTTCGTCTTCGAGGATCATGTTATGCAGCAAAATACAAGCATACATACATTATCGCAACGTATTGGGTGTAAAAGCGTGTGCTGGATTTTCAATAATATGCCATCTTAGTTGGAGAACCCCAAAACACCGTTCAATATCTTTTCTAGTCGCTTCTTGAAACTTGGCAAATTTCTTTCTTTTTTCATCTGGCGGATGCCTAACAGTTTTAACAATTGTAGAGTACTGTAGGTATATTCCATCGGCAAGATAATACCCGCGTCTGTACTCCACTCCCGAAAGCGTAAACCTCGTATCAGGATCCCTTTTATAACATCGTCAAAAACCTCAGAATTTTGTAGAACGTTGATGTCGTTATTTGAACCAGGAATCCCAAAGAAAGCATGCCAAATCCATAGGTCTTGAGACGCAACAACTTCTAGAATTATTATTGGATGTCCCTGATAGCCTCGCGTATACATTCCTCGCCAAGCGGTAGACCAGGTAAATCTTCAGGAAACACTTGAGGAAAATCACGTACCACTGGGATATCCTCTATTCTTTTCTCTTTCGTAGCTGCATCAGTAACTAGTGCCAAAATGGCAGTGTGACCCTTCCGTAAACATTTATGAGCCTTCAAGAAAGAGATGATGCCAACCACAGCACCACTCTTGTCGCCTTGAACTTCGAGAGGTTCCTTACCAGAACGAGGAATACGAATGATCTTCTCCTTACAAAGAATCTCTGCTTGCTGCTTGGACAACCAATCCATGCCGATGACGATGTCGAAACTACCCAGAACTATAGGAATGAGGTCGATGGAGAAAGTCTGACCAGCGAGGATAAGATTACAACCCTGAACTATGTGTGTTGCTTCTAGACTTTTACCATTAGCTAATTCTACGACATGTTTGGTGTTTAAGGGAGTTGGTGCACGTTTTAACATTTGGCTAACTTTCAATGACACATAACTTGTATCCGCACCCGAATCAAACAATACAGTAACATAAAAGTCGTCGAGAAGGAACTTACCCATGACTACGTTGGGATCATTTCTGGCATCACCCTGCCCCAACACAAATGCACGACCCCTTGCTTCATTGCCGTTGTTGTTCCCACCATTGTTGTTGTTGCCATTTCCCTGATTGTTGTTATTGTTGTTGTTGTTCTGGTTCCTGTTTAGCTGAGGACAGTGCCTTTTGAAGTGACCTTCTGCACCACAATGAAAACATCCCTTGTTGCCCTGTTGCTGATTCTGCTGTGCTTGTGGCTGCTGCTGATTCTGATTCGTAGGCCGAGGGCTCCTACAATCCTTGGCCTCATGACCCACCTTGAGGCATCTTTGACAGCGACCCTTGTTACACTGGCCACTGTGGTGTCTGTTGCGGTTGTTGCACTTTGGGAGGTTCCCTCGATAACCACCCTGCCTGTGACTGCCTGAAGAGTGCTGACTGGGACTCTGATAACTGTCAGTCTTTCGTTGTTGAACCTGAGACTGAACTGAAGCTGATCCCTTGCTGGAATCCCCATCCCATTTTCTCTTGTTGTCACTGGGAGTAGCATGTGTAGTAGAGGTAGTAGCGGTAGCAGTAGCGCTGATACGTTTAGGCAGCCTGTTCTATTCCACTGCCTGGTCCGTGAGGCGATGAGCGAGGCGTTGAATAGCCTGGATATTGTCAAGATTAGCCGATGTCACATGGCTCTGAATCTCTGGCGCTAACCCTTTGAGATACAACTCAATGCGCTTGATTGGAGGGTCCACCATAGTTGGACACAGCACGGCCAGCTCGTTTGACCTTTTAGTATAAGCTTCAATTTCTGACCCAGTCATTTTCAGATGGTACAACTCATCTTCCAACTTGTGGATGTCTTCCCGAGTGCAGTATTCCCTTTTGATCAGTTCCTTGAAATCATTCCAAGGGGTGGCGTTAGCAGCTGCCAACCCTAAAATCTGAACTTGCGCATTCCACCAAGTTAGCGCAATTCCTTCAAGTGTGCCAGTGGCGTACTTCACCCTGCGGGCCTCAGGGCATTCACACATTTCGAACACAGACTCAAGTTTTTCGAACCAGTGGAGGAGTCCAACCGCCCCCTCCGTGCCACTAAACGTGCTAGGACGACAATCCATGAAGTTCTTGAAAGTACACACAGGTTGCTGAACGGGTTGACCTAATGTGTAAAAACAGTATATGGTTAAACATAAGAGTTGGTTTAGGAGCGTAGGATCTAAAGATCCTAGGATGAGTTACGACTGCAGGGTATACTTCCTGCGTTTGCAGCTGCAAGTGCCGCAGCAACTTGTTCATTGATAAGAGCCGTCAACTGGGCTTGTGTCAAGTTAATACGTCCGGCCATTGATCTTCACATCAAAGGCAACATAAGTGAGAAAGGTTCGCGAATAGTGCGATGACAGAAGAGTGTAAGCACACAAGTGTTCTCAAGCAATAACAAACAGTGAGTAATGTAATCTAAGCATACTACGAGCAAAGTTCTATGCAATTCTAGCATGTAGGCAATAAACATAAACCTTATTACCTAGGATGTTGAGTCTTGCACGTGGAGCGAGGCGTTGTTGTGGATCGTTGAGCACTGTACTAGTTATAGTCTGGTTTTAATAAAAACGTTTTCCCCATATTAAAACCAAGTTCTCTATAACCAATGGCTCTGATACCAATCTGTCACACCCCCAAAATCCACCTGCGGTGTATCACCGCTTGGGAGCGTGACTGACCAGGATCAAGCCACCAATCATATTGAACATGTAATTAATAAGTAAAAGTAAATGCCATTCAACCACCAATATGAAAGGTGTCCAAAATATAAGTATGTTATCAGTGATTACCGGAAGCGTATAAATAAAACCCAACAAAATAAAGTATGAAATTGTCATAAAGTGTTTAATGAAACATTCACGATCCGTGCCCACAACGACCAGCTCCTCCCTGTGCAAGCTCCATGTACCTAACGACCTGCAAGGCATGTAACAGAGGATCAACAACTAGTTGAGCGAGTTCACAGAAAGTAATTGCGTAATAGTAAGTTCGTTTGTAACATATGGCTCTACTGGGCCGATAGTATGTTCTATTAGTGGGGGCTTCCCATGTTGTATATCCACTAGACTATTCGTAACCATAAGTGTTCTTCATAACCCGAGAACAGTAATACGTACAAGCTTTACGTAGGTTTTACGTAAGTATCCTTCACAAACCGAGGATAGGGGTACGCGGGGGTTTACGTAGGTTTTACGTAAGTGCCTGACACAACCGAGGCAGTAGTGAGTATAAGTTCACGTAGGTTTTACGTGAGTGTCCTTCGCAACCTGAGGACAGTGAGTAGTACAAGTATACGTAGGTTTTACGTATGTGTCCTGCACAACCGAGGACGATGGTAGGTAGTCTATTAACAGTGTAAGTACGAATCTATTCAATCTCATTCCTTCAATCCCATTCCCAAGCCCTGGGAATCCCATGCCTTAGTAAGAGTGTGAACTCACCTTGGTTTGCTCGGTATGTTATTGCTTCTGGGGTTAATTAAATGTCTAAGTCCGTTACACACGACCTAGGATACATTGCACATGATTCGATGTAAGTGTTACATTCAAGGAGGGTTTACGAGTCATTGATGTCTAAACAGTTGTGATCCGTGTGATAGTTGTGTACAGAATGATATGATAAGGATTGTTCTCACATATAGGATCATGCAGTAACATTCAGTAGCATGAAATCATATACAGAACATACAGTAAGCTTTGACACACACATCACTTGTAAAGTTCGGACTATTAGCATGCAATCAAGGTGACATCATGTTTAATTCACAAAGGTTGGACACAACAACACAATAAAAGGTCAGACAACATTCCAGGACCAGAAATTCGGACCAAGGGGCCACTTCAAAACTCTGACATGTCTCCCACTTAAAAACTCGGACCCCTAGGCTTTCTTTTACAAAATTCGGACAAAGGGAAGGGTTTCCCTACTTAAAAACTCGGACTAGGTGAGGGTTTGAGGCCATGAAACTCGGACAGGGGCCAAAGGGGGGACTTCCCTTCAAAACTCGGACATGGGGGTTCTCCCCTTAAAATTCGGACTCCCCTAGTGTTCTCAAAAAAAGTCGGACAGGGCTCACATGTAAGTAAAACTCGGACTACTAGTGATGTATATACAAAACTCGGACAAGAAGTGGGGGGTGGGCTTCCCTATGTAAAAGTTCGGACAAGGGCTCCAAGGTCCAAAACTCGGACCAAGCCCAAACACAAAAGGTCGGACATACTTGATTTAATAAAGTTCAGACCCTAGCAACCATTATAAAAGTCGGATCTTATTATTAAGCAACAACAAAAGTCGGACAATTCATAACATGTATAATGTTCGGACCATATGCATACTTGTTAAAAGTTCTGACTATGATTATCATTCAAAAGTTCTGACTCGAAACCCTAGTCACGCACAGAAACATAAAGTAAGCAATATAACAGTTACGTTCTCAAGATTCAGAAAACCCTAATTTCATACATTTTCACAGTGCAATAATCAATTATCAATCGATCATTCTAACATATCTTGTATCTTAATCATCAAGCAAATGATTCCACAACAACCATACCCATTTCACAATAAATCAGAATCAATTAAACACAGAATATCATATGAAGAACTAGGGTTTACCTGAAACACAAAATCAAGAATTGATAGTAACAAACAATCATCAAACAATTACCTTAGATTGATTCTAGACAAAGAGAGGAAATCAAGAGTGATGAAGAGCTTGTGCCAATGATGAAGGTGATGATTGCCAGAGAGGATCAGAGAGTATGAAAGTACGTGCTTTGTTTCTTTGGTGATGATTAGTGAAAGGGATTAGGGTTAAGAATGATTAGAGTTTCACTATTAGCACTTAACACCCTTGAGTATTATCTATTATAGTTTCATCACCACATTCAAGTATTTGTCAAGTCTTTCACAAGCAACACATAACCATGCACAATTACAATACACTTTATTGTATCAAAACGTATACAATTACAAAGCAAACCAATTGTGCAAATAAACAACTAAACAAACAATGAACGTGCAATAAATGCGAAATTGGAATCTTGGAAACTCGAGTTGTCACATTATCCCCAACTTGAAAGAAATTTCGTCCCGAAATTTAGCATGCGGTTACTGAGGAAGCTAGGTAAGTTGTATCGTTTACTGGTTTTCCTAGGGTGTCACATCATCCCCCCGTTGATTTGGAATTTCGTCCCGAAATTCAGTAGTAGTAGCTTCAGCCTCAGTAGTGGTTGCACGGTTTTCGAATAACCGGGGATACTTGATTTCCATTTGATCTTCTCGTTCCCAGGTATACTCTGGGCCACGACGGGAGTTCCAACGAACTCGTACAAGAGGTATTCTAGTGTTCTTGAGGACCTTGACATCCCGGTCCGTGATTTCAACTGGTTCCTCGACGAACTGCAACCGCCCGTCGATAGTGAGTTCCTTAAAAGGAACTATGAGGGTCTCATCTGACAGGCACTTGTTCAGATTCGACACGTGGAATACATTGTGAACTGCACCAAGTTCAGCTGGTAGGTTTAGTCTGTAGGCTACTTTGCCTATTCTTTCAGTGATTTCGAACGGTCCAACATACCGTGGATTTAACTTGCCTCGTTTACCAAAATGAACCACACCCTTCCAGGGTGAGACTTTGAGTAGCACTCGATCCCCAACTTGGAATTCGAACGGTTTTCTGCGTTTATCAGCATAGCTTTTCTGGCGATCACGAGCTGCCGCCATACGTTGTCGTATTTGTGCAATCCGTTAAGTAGCGTCAACTACCATTTCTGGACCTGTAATCTGACTATCCCCCACCTCTGCCCAACAGAGAGGTGACCGGCATTTACGTCCGTACAATGCCTCGAATGGAGCGGCTTGTATGCTGGTGTGGTAACTGTTATTATACGAAAACTCCACTAATGGGAGATGCTTTTCCCAGCTGTTGCCGAAATCAATAACACATGCCCGAAGCATGTCTTCTAGGGTTTGAATCGTGTGCTCAGACTGCCCATCCGTCTGAGGGTGATAAGCTGTGCTCATGTCTAATCGAGAGCCAAAGGATTTGTGCATTGCTTGCCATAGTTCTGAAGTGAATCGTGCATCCTGATCCGAAACAATGGAGGTTGGCACTCCGTGCCTAGAAACAACTTCTTTCAAATAGATGTCTGCTAATGTAGAGAACTTATCCGTTTCTTTGATAGCCAAGAAATGAGCAGACTTCATGAGTCGATCTACGATCACCCAAATAGTATCATTCCCATGCTGGGATCTAGGCAGGCCAGTAACAAAATCCATGGAAATTTCTTCCCATTTCCACTGTGGTATCTTAGGTTGCTGAAGTAGGCCTGAGGGTTTCTGGTACTCTGTCTTGACTCTCGCACAAGTCAAACATTTGCCGACGTAAATTGCAATGTGGGCCTTCATGCTAGGCCACCAATATGTAGTTCTGATGTCGTGATACATTTTATCCGAACCTGGATGTACCGAGTAGCGAGACTTGTGAGCTTCATCCATCACAAGTTCTCGTAAACCGCCATATAGTGGGACCCAAATACGTCCTGTTACATAGTAGGCGCCGTCTTCCTTCTGTTCTAATCGTTGCCTTGAGCCACGCAAGGCTTCAGCCCTGACGTTTTCTGGTTTCAATGCTTCTACCTGAGCATTTCGTATCTGTGCAGGAAGTTCAGACTGAATAGTGAGCTGTAAGGCTCGTACACGCCTAGGTAGAGTGTCTTTTCGACTGAGAGTGTCAGCCACAACATTGGCTTTGCCTGGATGGTACTTGATGGCACATTCGTAATCATTAAGCAGCTCGACCTATCGTCGTTGACGCATGTTCAATTCCTTCTGCTTGAAGATATGCTCGAGACTCCTGTGATCGGTGTAGATAGTGCACTTGGTACCGTACAGGTAGTGTCGCCATATCTTGAGCGCGAAAACAACAGCTCCCAGCTCTAGATCGTGCGTCATGTAGTTCCGTTCATGAACTTTGAGTTGCCGCGAAGCGTAGGAAATAACTTTATCCCGCTGCATCAATACACAACCAAGCCCTTGTATCGAGGCGTCACAATAGACCACAAAATCGTCTGTGCCTTCTGGCAATGAGAGAATAGGTGCGCTGCATAGTCTATCCTTCAAGTACTGAAAAGTTGTTTCTTGTGTATTACCCCAACGATAGGTAACACCTTTCTGTGTCAACATGGTAAGCGGCTGTGCGATCTTTGAGAAGTCTTTTATGAATCGTCTGTAGTACCCCGCCAAACCCAAGAATTGGCGTATTTCCGTTGGTGTACGCGGTGCAGGCCAGTTCCTGATCGATTCTACCTTGGATGGATCGACATGAATCCCATCCCTGTTCACCACATGGCCTAAGAAGTGGACTTCAAGAAGCCAGAAGTCGCATTTTGAAAACTTAGCATACAGTTGTTCCTTTCGAAGAAGTTCCAAGATAAGACGTAAGTGCTGCTCGTGTTCCTCCTGACTCTTGGAGTAGATCAGGATGTCGTCGATGAAAACAATGACGAACTTGTCTAGGTAGGGTTTGCACACCCTGTTCATAAGATCCATGAAAACTGCAGGCGCGTTCGTAAGCCCAAATGGCATCACTAGAAACTCGTAATGGCCGTAGCGAGTTCTGAATGCTGTCTTAGAGACGTCCTCATCCCAGACTCTCAGCTGATGGTAACCTGACCTTAGGTCGATCTTGGAGTAGTAACTCGACCCTTGCAACTGGTCGAATAAATCGTCAATGCGTGGAAGACGATAACGGTTCTTCACTGTGACCTTGTTCTGTTCGCGGTAGTCTATACACATCCTAAAAGTGCCATCCTTCTTTTTCACGAATAGTACTGGAGCTCCCCAAGGCAAAGAGCTTGGACGAAAGAAGCCCTTATCCAAGAGCTCTTGTAGTTGCTTAGACAGTTCCTCCAGTTCAGTTGGAGCTAATCGATACGGTGCGCGAGCTATAGGTGCTGCTCCAGGAGCTAGCTCGACTTGAAACTCGACCTGGTGATGAGGCGGTAGACCAGGTAAATCTTCAGGAAACACTTGAGGAAAATCATGTACCACTGGGATATCCTCTATTCTTTTCTCTTTCGTAGCTGCATCAGTAACTAGTGCCAAAATGGCAGCGTGACCCTTCCGTAAACATTTCTGAGCCTTCAAGAAAGAGATGATGCCAACCACAGCACCACTCTTGTCGCCTTGAACTTCGAGAGGTTCCTTACCAGAACGAGGAATACGAATGATCTTCTCCTTACAAAGAATCTTTGCTTGCTGCTTGGACAACCAATCCATGCCGATGACGATGTCGAAACTACCCAGAACTATAGGAATGAGGTCGATGGAGAAAGTCTGACCAGCGAGGATAAGATTACAACCTTGAACTATGTGTGTTGCTTCTAGACTTTTACCATTAGCTAATTCTACGACATGTTTGGTGTTTAAGGGAGTTGGTGCACGTTTTAACATTTGGCTAACTTTTAATGACACATAACTTGTATCCGCACCCGAATCAAACAATACAGTAACATAAAAGTCGTCGAGAAGGAACTTACCCATGACTACGTTGGGATCATTTCTGGCATCACCCTGCCCCAACACAAATGCACGACCCCTTGCTTCATTGCCGTTGTTGTTCCCACCATTGTTGTTGTTGCCATTTCCCTGATTGTTGTTATTGTTGTTGTTGTTCTGGTTCCTGTTTAGCTGAGGACAGTGCCTTTTGAAGTGACCTTCTGCACCACAATGAAAACATCCCTTGTTGCCCTGTTGCCGATTCTGCTGTGCTTGTGGCTGCTGCTGATTCTGATTCGCAGACCGAGGGCTCCTATAATCCTTGGCCTCATGACCCATCTTGAGGCATCTTTGACAGCGACCCTTGTTACACTGGCCACTGTGGTGTCTGTTGCGGTTGTTGCACTTTGGGAGGTTCCCTCGGTAACCACCCTGCCTGTGACTGCCTGAAGAGTGCTGACTGGGACTCTGATAACTGTCAGTCTTTCGTTGTTGAACCTGAGACTGAACTGAAGCTGATCCCTTGCTGGAATCCCCATCCCATTTTCTCTTTTTGTCACTGGGAGTAGCAAGTGTAGTAGAGGTAGTAGCGGTAGCAGTAGCGCTGATACGTTTAGGCAGCCTGTTCTGTTCCACTGCCTGGTCCGTGAGGCGATGAGCGAGGCGTTGAATAGCCTGGATATTGTCAAGATTAGCCGATGTCACATGGCTCTGAATCTCTGGCGCTAACCCTTTGAGATACAACTCAATGCGCTTGATTGGAGGGTCCACCATAGTTGGACACATCACGGCCAGCTCGTTTGACCTTTTAGTATAAGCTTCAATTTCTGACCCAGTCATTTTCAGATGGTACAACTCATCTTCCAACTTGTGGATGTCTTCCCGAGTGCAGTATTTCCTTTTGATCAGTTCCTTGAAATCATTCCAAGGGGTGGCGTTAGCAGCTGCCAACCCTAAAATCTGAACTTGCGCGTTCCACCAAGTTAGCGCAATTCCTTCAAGTGTGCCAGTGGCGTACTTCACCCTGCGGGCCTCAAGGCATTCACACATTTCGAACACAGACTCAAGTTTTTCGAACCAGTGGAGGAGTCCAACCGCCCCCTCCGTGCCACTAAACGTGCTAGGACGACAATCCATGAAGTTCTTGAAAGTACACACAGGTTGCTGAACGGGTTGACCTAATGTGTAAAAACAGTATATGGTTAAACATAAGAGTTCGTTTAGGAACGTAGGATCTAAAGATCCTAGGATGAGTTACGACTGCAGGGTATACCTCCTGCGTTTGCAGCTGCAAGTGCCGCAGCAACTTGTTCATTGATAAGAGCCGTCAACTGGGCTTGTGTCAAGTTAATACGTCCGGCCATTGATCTTCACATCAAAGGCAACATAAGTGAGAAAGGTTCGCGAATAGTGCGATGACAGAAGAGTGTAAGCACACAAGTGTTCTCAAGCAATAACAAACAGTGAGTAATGTAATCTAAGCATACTACGAGCAAAGTTCTATGCAATTCTAGCATGTAGGCAATAAACATAAACCTTATTACCTAGGATGTTGAGTCTTGCACGTGGAGCGAGGCGTTGTTGTGGATCGTTGAGCACTGTACTAGTTATAGTCTGGTTTTAATAAAAACGTTTTCCCCATATTAAAACCAAGTTCTCTATAACCAATGGCTCTGATACCAATCTGTCACACCCCCAAAATCCACCTGCGGAGTATCACCGCTTGGGAGCGTGACTGACCAGGATCAAGCCACCAATCATATTGAACATGTAATTAATAAGTAAAAGTAAATGCCATTCAACCACCAATATGAAAGGTGTCCAAAATATAAGTATGTTATCAGTGATTAGCGGAAGCGTATAAATAAAACCCAACAAAATAAAGTATGAAATTGTCATAAAGTGTTTAATGAAACATTCACGATCCGTGCCCACAACGACCAGCTCCTCCCTGTGTAAGCTCCATGTACCTAACGACCTGCAAGGCATGTAACAGAGGATCAACAACTAGTTGAGCGAGTTCACAGAAAGTAATTGCGTAATAGTAAGTTCGTTTGTAACATGTGGCTCTACTGGGCCGATAGTATGTTCTATTAGTGGGGGCTTCCCATGTTGTATATCCACTAGACTATTCGTAACCATAAGTGTTCTTCATAACCCGAGAACAGTAATACGTACAAGCTTTACGTAGGTTTTACGTAAGTATCCTTCACAAACCGAGGATAGGGGTACGCGGGGGTTTACGTAGGTTTTACGTAAGTGCCTGACACAACCGAGGCAGTAGTGAGTATAAGTTCACGTAGGTTTTACGTGAGTGTCCTTCGCAACCTGAGGACAGTGAGTAGTACAAGTATACGTAGGTTTTACGTATGTGTCCTGCACAACCGAGGACGATGGTAGGTAGTCTATTAACAGTGTAAGTACGAATCTATTCAATCTCATTCCTTCAATCCCATTCCCAAGCCCTGGGAATCCCATGCCTTAGTAAGAGTGTGAACTCACCTTGGTTTGCTCGGTATGTTATTGCTTATGGGGTTAATTAAATGTCTAAGTCCGTTACACACGACCTAGGATACATTGCACAAGATTCGATGTAAGTGTTACATTCAAGGAGGGTTTACGAGTCATTGATGTCTAAACATTTGTGATCCGTGTGATAGTTGTGTACAGAATGATATGATAAGGATTGTTCTCACATATAGGATCATGCAGTAACATTCAGTAGCATGAAATCATATACAGAACATACAGTAAGCTTTGACACACACATCACTTGTAAAGTTCGGACTATTAGCATGCAATCAAGGTGACATCATGTTTAATTCACAAAGGTTGGACACAACAACACAATAAAAGGTCAGACAACATTCCAGGACCAGAAATTCGGACCAAGGGGCCACTTCAAAACTCTGACATGTCTCCCACTTAAAAACTCGGACCCCTAGGCTTTCTTTTACAAAATTCGGACAAAGGGAAGGGTTTCCCTACTTAAAAACTCGGACTAGGTGAGGGTTTGAGGCCATGAAACTCGGACAGGGGCCAAAGGGGGGACTTCCCTTCAAAACTCGGACATGGGGGTTCTCCCCTTAAAATTCGGACTCCCCTAGTGTTCTCAAAAAAAGTCGGACAGGGCTCACATGTAAGTAAAACTCGGACTACTAGTGATGTATATACAAAACTCGGACAAGAAGTGGGGGGGTGGGCTTCCCTATGTAAAAGTTCGGACAAGGGCTCCAAGGTCCAAAACTCGGACCAAGCCCAAACACAAAAGGTCGGACATACTTGATTTAATAAAGTTCGGACCCTAGCAACCATTATAAAAGTCGGATCTTATTATTAAGCAACAACAAAAGTCGGACAATTCATAACATATATAATGTTCGGACCATATGCATACTTGTTAAAAGTTCTGACTATGATTATCATTCAAAAGTTCTGACTCGAAACCCTAGTCACGCACAGAACCATAAAGTAAGCAATATAACAGTTACGTTCTCAAGATTCAGAAAACCCTAATTTCATACATTTTCACAGTGCAATAATCAATTATCAATCGATCATTCTAACATATCTTGTATCTTAATCATCAAGCAAATGATTCCACAACAACCATACCCATTTCACAATAAATCAGAATCAATTAAACACAGAATATCATATGAAGAACTAGGGTTTACATGAAACACAAAATCAAGAATTGATAGTAACAAACAATCATCAAACAATTACCTTAGATTGATTCTAGCAAAGAGAGGAAATCAAGAGTGATGAAGAGCTTGTGCCAATGATGAAGGTGATGATTGCCAGAGAGGATCAGAGAGTATGAAAGTACGTGCTTTGTTTCTTTGGTGATGATTAGTGAAAGGGATTAGGGTTAAGAATGATTAGAGTTTCACTATTAGCACTTAACACCCTTGAGTATTATCTATTATAGTTTCATCACCACATTCAAGTATTTGTCAAGTCTTTCACAAGTAACACATAACCATGCACAATTACAATACACTTTATTATATCAAAACGTATACAATTACAAAGCAAACCAATTGTGCAAATAAACAACTAAACAAACAATGAACGTGCAATAAATGCGAAATTGGAATCTTGGAAACTCGAGTCGTCACAGTAGAGCCTCACCACAAATTTGCAAAACTTGTATAAACATTCTCTAGCAGTTCTTTCGGACATCTTTAAGTATTCGTCCCAAGCATCGGCTGCCGTCCCAAAATCTAGTTGACGAATCGTCGCAGTGCATTTCTGTAAGGTGGTGAATCCCCTTTTGCCTCTAGCATCGTGTCGCAAGGTAAAAAACGGGTCATAAGCGGCTAAATCGTCGGCTATACGTAAGAAAAGTCGACGACTCATTCTGAAACGGCGTCTAAAAATAGCCTCCGAGTACAACGGCTCGTCGGCAAAGTAATCGACGACTAATCTTTCGTGAGCACCTACACGATAAAAATAAAAATATATAACTTATACATAAAAATATAATGCAAAGCTATAAAAATATAAGAATAAAAATATAACTAACTTTCTCGGTCTCGGTCGATGTGTGGGTTCCTGTTTCGTGGTTGTGACGAAACCTCCTCCTCCACCGTGTTTATAAAATATTTTACGGCTTCCATGGTGTCCGTCGAACCCAATGAAGAGGAAGATGACATTGTGTATTTTTTAGAGAAGATTATTTGAGAATGTGGGTGAATTTTTGAATAAAAATGGTGTCTAAAGGGAGTTGTTTGGAGAAAGTGGGTGAGTTTTTATATAAAAATGGTTAAATGTGTGGGTATTTACATAGGTTTTAAATTAAATAATTTTTTTTAAAACTAGCCGTTATCAAACGACATTCAATGAAGGGGGCCTCACAATTTCGGCTCGTCTCCAACGTCTTGGAGAAGCCGTGAGAGCCGCGACGACCCACCGGGGGGCGCTGTGCGAAGCCGGGGACGGTCCGGGACGGATAGGGTACGACCCACATACCCTTTGGTTACTCTTAGGCTAAGGGGTATGGGACCGTCCCCCACCCACATACCCTTTGGTCACTCTTAAAGTTTATATATTTTTTAAAAGTTTATATTTTTGTTTACAGTTTATATATTTTGTTTAAAGTTTATATATCTTTTTAAAGTTTATCTTTTTGTTAACAGTTTATATATTTTTTTTAAAATTATAACTTTAGAATTATTTTGTTTGTTTTTTTATAGGTAATAATTAAACGGGTGACGGGTTTTGGACCAAGGTTTTGGCGAAGTTTTTTGAGCTTATGGACCAAGGCTTGTATCGAGATATCGACTCGGTGTCATCAAAGTGGCGGAAAATGAACGGGTTCGTCAATAAGTTTTGCGATGAGTATAATAAAATATATACAAGTGGGCGTTGTAGCGGCATGAGCGACGAGGATGTGTTCAAACAAGCGTTGGAGAAGTATAAGGCGAACAATGGTAATACCAACTTTGCACACGTTCGCGCGTGGGAAATTTTGAAAACGCACCCAAAATGGGTGCCGATTCCCAACGAGGTGGAGATGGCGAAGCGGCAAAGGACATCGGAAACGGGTAGTTTTAGCGCCGGTGGATCGGACGCGAGGTGTCACATAAACTTAAATGATGACGCCGAGTTTGACGAAGAGGAATACGCCGTACATGAAGCGGAGCGTCCACCGGGCCGGGACAAATCAAAGAAGGAGCGGGCAAAGGGGAAAGAAAAGGAAAAGGTGGACCCGAAGATGGAAGAGTTTATGGAACACTTTAAAACGTACACGGACGTCTCGGCCCAAAAGGCGAAGGCGAAGGAGCGGGCCGTCGAAGAAAAAACTCGTGTAGCGGAAGAAAAGTTACGCGAGAAGGTCCGATTGTCGAATGAGAAAATCCGAATTTCCGATGAAAAAATTCGGCTCAAGGAATGGGAAATAATAACGATGGATTTCGATGAGTATCCCGAGCCGAAACGTTCGATGTTGAAAAAATTACAAACCGACATCCTGAAGAAGCATCAAATTATTTAAGTCTATGTTTTTTTTTTTATTAAGTGTATGTTAATTTTTAAAGTTTATGTAATGTGTTTTTAATACTAATGAAAATATTTTGTTAGTTTATTTGTTAAATGTTAATAAAAGTAGAAAATTAAAAAAAAAAAAAAACATAAAAGTGGTGGGGTATGATTATCTAGGACCATCCTCTATATCCTATAGTTTTGTGAAATGGATCATCTTTGGAAAGACTATGACGTGGCGTCTACGTGACGGATTATCTTCCCTTAAAAAACAATCACCATACCCTCTAGCGTTATGTGTAATAGTAGTGAAACAGGGACACCATTGTTTTCATACTATGTTTTTTTCCAAGTAATGATTAAGAGGTGGGTGGTTTCACTTATTTTTAAATAAATTTTTAGTGGGACGGTGGAGACGTGGAAAGATCTACACACATGAATTATTGTGTGCTCAAATTCATGCATGTGATGGTCATTAATACATCCATCTTTATCATTTATATTTATATATAAGTATATTTCTTACCTTATATTTAAGTTTCTATTTTTCTAACAACAATTCCAATATTTCCAAGCCTACATATATCAGATATGTGTCATGTAAAATTTATAAAATTTGAATTCACAACCTTTTATTATTGAATAAGTTACTTACTACCAGGATGTTTTCTTAAAGACTTCTTATATTTAAGTGGTTAATTGAGTAAAAAGAATTAGGCCTAAAATTATGGTTAAGGAAAAATAAAGTAAAAAAATTAAATCTTGGTGATGAGACAACTTAAGACCGTACGTAGTGGTTGGGTGAATAATGCCCCATCTTTAGGCGTTGTCCGTCACGTGTCGTCCTAGTCAGCAAAGGGGCGTTTTTCTACAATGGGTATAGTGGGATGTGAGCATTATGTTAAAAGGGATGTAAAGAATTAAATAAATAAAAAAAAAACATGAAAAAAAATTGATTGGCTAAAGAAGAAGAGGGTTACATGTGACTGAGCCATCAAAATGGGGCTTTGGCGTTGTTTTTAAAACGTCTGGGACAAAAAAACAAAAAAAAACGCCCAAAGGGGCCATGACCGGGGCGTGCTTTGGCGTTTTCGGGCAAAAAAATGCCCCAAATCCACATCACTACGGGTGGTCTAAGACCTCAACAATATTTTAAGATGGTTTTCACACTCTATTACCAACACTTTTTTTTTTGCATAATAAATGAATGCAGATACTAAATATATAACTTAACATATATATAAAATCTTATAAAAACCTTTCGGGCCCTTTGAAAATTTGGGCCTCGAGCAACGGCACGGGTTGGCGGACCCAAGAGCCAACCCTACTTGGAATTATGAATATCCAGGATATCCGAAGTTTGAATGTAGGATTTAATACAAGCAATTGCATGAACGAGCTTCGTATGTAGAGTTAATACAAGGATTGTGTTTAGTTGTTTGAAAGTGGAGGTGAAAAAACATCAAGTTAATCCCGGGATTAGTTTATGGTGATTGTCTCGTCTAAATAGGGTTAATCTTCTTCTGAAGCTCGTTACAAGGAGGAGAATATGGGGGGTTCTCCTTGTAACCAGCCTCCGGCGTGAGAATAAGAAGTTATTTTGAGTATAAAAGTGTGTGTATGAAGTGAGATGGCAAGAGAGCGATCCTTAAACCAGGAGGTGAAGTTCTCTATTTATAGCCGATGTGATTTGTGAAGGAGATGGGCTGATGGGGTCTTGGGCCTGAGATCGACAACAAAGAATATTCATTCTGCCTACTCTGTTACGACCGTTAGTGATCCCAGTTGAGAGGGTAGTTGGCACATGTTGAATGGATCCACGTGTTCTGACGATTGTCTTTGTTGTCTGGTCTGTCGTCAGCAGTTAAGTGGAGATCATGGAGCAGTTGTCGGCGCAAGCCGATTGGTGCCACGTATGCGTCCTTGTGTACTTCTTTTCTCCTGCACGATTGCTCATCATGAAGCACAATAGAATACAGACTGTTGAGCGCCTATTGGTCCACTGATCTGCCACTCGTACCTTCTGTACCGTTCGACATTACCCTGCACTTCTTGTCCCCGCGCGACCTAGGGTAACCCTGAGCAGGCGGCACAAGGTCAAGGAAGCTAGGTCTTTTGTCAAAGGAACTAAGTGTCAGAATTGATTATATCTTGGTCCTAACCTCGCGCACGGCTGGGGGCACACCCTTGCAGTCAACGCAAGGTCGAGGAAGCCAACACTTTGATTTACTTTTAGATATGGTCTCGCGTGCACGCTGAGGTTAAATCATATTGCCGACATAGGATTTGGGACCATAACCTCTTTAGGAGGAAACATAGACGTTTGAACTTTGAAATACCAGGGTTAAAAATTGTAACATTTGAAAGTTTATCGGTTCAAATTTATAGAAGGTTTGTAAACTAACAAATTTTACAAATATTTTTATTATATGCAATTAGGGGTAAGATCAAATAAAAAGTTTATTTTGCCTAAGTAGGATGAGAAGGAATCTTAACCATTCATTTTTCAAATCAATGGTTAAGATGAAAATGTAGGAGAAAGGATGAGTGTAAGGGTATCTTGGGAAAATCATATTTATGAATTTTCTCTTTCCATATGCAAGACACATGCATATTCCACTCTCATTTTTTAAACGTTCATAACTTTTTTATACGACATTATTTTTTCATAAAAATTTCACCGTAAAATCGAGCGTCTTTTTATCTTTAATTTGAGTACCATTTATGAAGATTAAAAAGAACCCACTAAAATGTATTTTATTTCTATGTTGTATAACATTTTTTGTGCTTTATTTTTGTACTATATTTTTGTGCTAAATTTTTTGTGTTGGGTTTTTTTGTCTTAATTTTTTTTTCTCAAGTTTTTTGTGCTAGATTTTTTTGTACTACATTTTTTTGCTGAATTTTTTCGTGCTATATTTTTTACTACATTTTTTTGCTGAATTTTTTCATGCTATATTTTTTTGTTATACATTTTTTGTACTAAATTTTTTGTACTAGATTTTTTTGTACTACATTTTTTGTGCTATATTTTTTTGTTGTATTTTTAAAAAACAAAAGGGTGGCACATGTCATTTTCACTCCTATTATAAGGACCAAAATGCCCTTCATTCCTACTTATTAGGAGTGTCATATGTTATCATCACAATCCTTCTTAAGCTACTTAGGCAAAATCCACTTTTTAGTGGATCCTTCCCCTATGCAATTAATCTACTTAGAGCATTCACATCCAATCCATCAAATTATACATACATTCCACTAAAAAACAACTCCTATATCAATATATTTCCACTAAAAACAAATACTTTTTCTCTCTCCTTTCAATTAAATAATATTATCATTACATTTTTCTCTAACTTCCACTAACAACCACTTTCAAAATATATTAAAAAATTATAACGGGTGAACAGTGTCCCCCCAAATATACAGATGAACAGTAACATTTTCTCTCTCCTCTACTCACAACCACTTTTTATACCATTTATAATATAAAAACCCCTCCTCACATAATTTGATAGTTAGGATGTGAATGCTCTTATATATATAGTCTAACCTAATATTTCTAATTGTGAATAGTTGTTACTCGTCATCAGTGGATATATATTATTTTTAGTATTAAAATCTTCACGTTATGATACATAAATTAATAAATTAATGACGTACTTATTTTTATTGGCATTTTGATCTGAACTTTTTTCGTGTGGTTGATACCGGTGTACAAATATGATTTGTTTATATTACAACGTGCTTTTGCGTCGTTTCGTTTCGATGTTCAGACTTCAGAGCCGAGCCGCAGCTACAACAAACCGAACACATGTAAATATTATTTTGGTTAATTTTACGACTTTTTTTGCTTTCTTTATCATTCGTCATAGTGTGTGATTCATCACGTCCCCACCGCAAGGTTGTTTACCCTTTAATAAACCATGTAACAAATTTAATTTTCTTTTTTCTTATTCAACCTATTATGGTTAAAACTAACTTTTAACTCTAGACATGTTTACTTAATCGTATTACTTACTTATTTTACTGTCGTTTATATTAATCCATCAATATCCAAGATAACAAATACATCTTCACAAGTACCCTTCTACGACTCCGCTGTGAGGCACGCGCTCTAATACTAGTTATTAATGAAATTATTTAATTTAATAAGAATTTAAAAATATATAGATGCCCCTTAGGCGTTCGTTGGCTTTTCATGGACATGCATTACAAATGCACAACATTTAACATCTTTAACCTACAACTTTTTACATGGCTAGGACTCCAATCAAATCCAATAGGTTAGCGGGTTACTGGGGTTTCCTCAGAATTGGTGGTGGACTCGGGTCAGGTGGGTTACCGGGTTTTCAGTGACGGATCTAAGAATTTTTTCCACCGGGTTGCTTTTGGTAGACTTTCACTAATTCTCATTATTTTTTTAAATCATACAAAATTTCCACTGTTTCTTTTTTAATTTTTTTCCAAACCAAGGGGGTTCCTAGGAAACCCCCAAAATACCCCTGGATCCACCACTGTGGGTTTTCCTCGGAATTGGTGGTGGACTCGGGTTACTCTCAGAGTACTCCGTTTGTCCAGTGGGTGCCCCGAGAGTACTCGGAATTAATTTTGTTGGTCGTTAAAAAAAATCCTAACAGATTAGTTGCAATGTCAAGGCATTATAATAAGTGAGAGTCCAATCAGGTTTTCAAGCCTGGTCTTGACGAAGATGATGTGAGTCAAGCTTGTGTTAAAGATAAAAGCAAGTGATCGGGATCACGCTAAGGAGTTCATGTTGGAGTTGTGTGATGAAAAAAAAAAAAATACGTGGGTAGGTTGATCTTTAAAGTCTTTGAGATGTACTGGTCACTTTCCATTATTTCAACACATTTTTAAGACTATTATCTATTCAATTTCAAATTCAAAGGCTCCCCACATTAGCCCATGTGGGGCGCCAAACACCAGTAGTAGAGATGGGAAGGGCGCAGATGGAGTGGACCGCTTAATCCGTAGTGAAGATGTTCGTCTGTAAGGGCATTGTCTGTCTAAAGACTGCAGACGTTTGTAAGAATAAGCAGAAAATACAAGTTTTTGAAGGATTAACTAAAATCTAATATAAAAACTGACTGAACACATTTGTAAATGTTTTTTATACTTTAGCAATGTGGATTCTTTTATAAAAATCTACATGGTGAAAATGTCCTCATTTTTAAATATTCATAACTTTACCATACAAAAAAAAAAAGTTAAATATCATTTTAGTTTCTGTGGTTTATGCAATTTTGCCAGTTTAGTCCAAGTGTTTTATTTTTCGCCTGTGGGTCCAAAAAGGTTTCACCGTTGCCATTTTAGTCCACTGGATTAACTTTATTCATTTTTTCTGTTAACGAGAAAGGCAATTTGGTCATTTTATATGTAATTCTGTTAACTAGAAGAGCAATTCGGCCATATACAATGACCGAATTGCCCTTCTCGTTAACAGAAAAAATGGATGAAGTTAACCTAGTGGACCAAAATGTCAACGGTGAAACCTTTTTGCACCCACAAACGAAAAATGAAACATTTGGACTAAACTGACAAAATTACCCAAAACACATGTACTAAAATCACATTTAACTTTTTTGAGTAAACTGCCATTTTGGTCCCTGTGGTTTGGCCAGTTTTGCCACTTTAGTCCAAATCTCAAACTTATTACATCTGGGTCCATGTGGTTTGCATTTTGTTGCCATTTTAGTCCAAATCTCAAAACCAGTTCAGATTTCTAAAAAAAAAACTGATTTTTGTCCTTTTCTGAAGGGCATTTTGGTCCTTTTAACTATTAATAAACCCAAACACTCCTAAAACCCATTGTGCACACACACGCACTCTCTCTCCAAACACCCATCTCACTCTTCTCTCTCTCTCCCTCTAAACACCCATCTCTCTCTTCTCTCTCTCTCTCCTCTCTGTTGAACACCACCACCGTGAACTCCACCACCACCACCCATCTCTCTCTGCCCAAATTTTTTCTCTCTCTAAAAATCATTAAACTCGTCTGATTTTCGCACACAAATCTGACCTCGGGGGAGGTTGGGGTTCGCTTGAATCCTCCTAATAATCCTAAATTTGGTAACAGGGTTGTGGTTAGTCTTCACCTAGAAGATTTTGTGCGAGAATCGAACAAGGAAGCTCCTGAATCACTTCAATCGACTCATGAAACAGCAAACTCAAACTTTGTTGCAGTGCTAGGGTCTTAGTGCAAATTAATTTCGAATCAAAACAAGGCCTGTGATAATCTATTTGTCGCTACATCAGGTAATGGGTTTCGTTTGCTACTAATTCGGTGGTCAATCCAGGTATTCAAACTAAACCTTCTGCAAATATCTACGGGGATATAATTTTGGATGAGATTTGTACACCATGTAGGCCGATTAATCTGGGTTTGAAGAAGGAATGAGGGTACTGGGTTTGAAGAAAGGCGATTAGGGTTTATAAAGGGATTTTGTGAGGGATTTTGGGCAGAGAGAGATGGGAGGTGGTGGTGTTCGACATAGAGGAGATAGAGAGAAGAGAGAAATGGGTGGTGGTGGAGTTCTCTTCATCAAATTTGGGGCGGTGGCAGGTGATGCGGTAGGTGTGGTTGGGAGTGGTGCCGTCGCAGGTGGTGTTGTGTGTGGTGGTTGGTAAGGAGTGGTGCGGCGGGTGGTAGTGGCGGATGGTAGTTGTTGGTGGTGGAAAAATGTAGAGAGTGGGGTAGAGAGAGGGGATGCAGGTTCTATAATTTTAGAGAGAGAGAGAGAGAGAGCAGAGTTGTATGTTGAGAGAGAGAGAGATAGAGGTTGAAGATGATGAAGTAATTGTCTGCTAATATAAGGGGTATTTATATTATTGGGGTTTTTTAATAAATGAATTGCATTTAATGAAAATTAAATGACCAAACTACCCATTCAGATAAAGACAAAAAAGGGACATTAAAACAGTCAAAAATCAGAGATTTTGACATTTGGACTAAAATGACAACAAAATGCAAACCACAGGAACCCAAATATAATAAGTTTGAGATTTGGACTAAAGTGGCAAAACTGGTCAAACAACAGGGACCAAAATGGCAGTTTACTCAACTTTTTTTTGAAAGGTAAAAAAAAATCACATTTAACTAAAAAAAGGCACATACATACATCCATACATACATACATAGAATCATGATGTTGAGAATAACCATACACATACACATGTATATATACCTGTGTGCATTCATCAACCACGGCGTCGGTTGCTACTCCGTGACTCTCGCGACTAATTTCGTGATTTCTTCTTCATCACCTTTCTGGTCCAGATCTCTGTTTCCTGATTAACATCTTATGTAAGTTCACATTTTTCTATATCACACATTACTCTTTATTATTCCTAAAACTTCGATCTCCTTATCCACTCAACGATCTCGATATAACTCATTGTTTTGCTTAGATCTGGTTCACTGTTTGATTTGCTGAATCGAGCTTGTTTAAACCTCAATTTCATATGATAAAATGCGTAATTTGATCTAGATCTGGTTAGTTTTAATTCATATTTTGTTAGAATTTCAATCTGATAAGAGTTAGGTTAGTTCAACATTTGATTTTAGGGTGCTGATTGTGATCTTGTTAGATTAGGTGTTTATAAACCCTATTTTTTTTGTTTAATTTCATTTTTTGTGGTTTTAGGAAATTAGGTTATTGATCTTGCATTTCTGTAGAACATTGTTTAGTTTTGTCTAAAATGGCATGTTGTTTGGCAATTATGTATTCTTTGTGGTGTTAAATACTTAAATGTTATCTATTTTTCCAGGGTAAATAGGATAACTTGTGGATTAGTGATCTTTTAGCTTATTGAATTATGCATTTCTGTATTCATTGTTTAGATTTGTCAAAAATGTGATGTTGTTTGGCAATTATATGTTCTTGTGCTGTAAAAAATACTTTAATAAAATCTATTTTTGCATTGTAAATAGGATAACTTGTGGATTAGTGATCCAATTCGCTTATTGATCTTGCATTCATGTAGAACATTGTTTAGATTTGTTGAATATGTGATGCTTCTTGGCAATCATGTGTTCTTCGTGTTGTTAAATACTTAAATATCATCTATTTTTCCAGTGTAAATAGGATAACTTGTGGATTAGTGATTAATTAGCTTATTGATCCGGCATTCCTGTAGAACATTGTTTAAATTTGTCACACATGCATGTTGTTTGGCTATTATGTGTTCCTTGTGTCATTAAATACACAGCGACTTCAAAATTGATATAGGTTTTCATCATCTGACTTTTTAGTTAATTTTTGATTTGTTTATATGTGGACAGATCCGGTATGGCTAATTACACACCAAAGAACATCCTTATCACAGGGGCTGCAGGCTTCATCGCCTCTCACGTCGCTAACCGGCTAATCAGAAGCTACCCCGATTACAAGATTGTCGTGCTCGACAAGCTAGATTACTGTTCAAATCTCAAGAACCTGAACCCATCCAGATCATCTCCAAACTTCAAATTCGTGAAGGGCGACATCGGTAGTGCTGATCTAGTTAACTACCTCCTGATCACCGAATCTATCGATACCATTATGCACTTTGCTGCACAAACTCACGTCGATAACTCATTCGGCAACAGCTTCGAGTTCACAAAAAACAACATCTACGGCACCCATGTGCTTCTAGAAGCCTGCAAAGTCACCGGCCAGATCAGAAGGTTTATTCATGTGAGTACCGACGAGGTTTACGGTGAAACCGACGAGGATGCGGTTGTTGGTAACCACGAAGCATCACAACTTCTCCCGACAAACCCATATTCTGCCACAAAAGCCGGTGCGGAAATGCTTGTTATGGCTTACGCTAGGTCTTATGGGCTGCCTGTGATCACCACGAGAGGAAACAACGTTTACGGCCCGAACCAGTTCCCGGAGAAACTGATCCCGAAGTTTATCCTCTTAGCTATGAGAGGACAACCGCTTCCGATTCACGGTGACGGTTCTAACGTTAGAAGCTACCTTTACTGCGAAGACGTTGCCGAAGCGTTTGAAGTAATTCTTCACAAAGGAGAAGTCGGTCACGTTTACAACATAGGGACGAAAAGAGAAAGACGCGTTATCGATGTCGCAAAGGATATGTGCAAGCTTTTCAACATGGATCCTGATTCAAGCATCAAGTTTGTCGAAAACCGACCGTTTAACGATCAACGTTATTTCTTGGACGACGAGAAATTGAAGAGCTTGGGTTGGTCCGAACGGACTATATGGGAAGAAGGTTTGAAAAAGACAATCGAGTGGTACACGAGTAACCCTAACTGGTGGGGCGATGTTTCCGGAGCACTTCTTCCTCATCCGAGAATGTTAATGATGCCAGGTGGCGTTGACAGACTCGTTGACGGACCGGAAAATGCTGAATTCGATTCATCTAATTTGGCGATCAATACTTCACAGATCGGCGTACAGGTTCCCAGTTCGAAAACTAGCGTTTCTTCTAAGAAACCCGCTTTGAAGTTCCTGATTTACGGGAAAACGGGTTGGATCGGTGGGTTACTCGGGAAATTATGCGAAAAACAACAGATTCAATACGAGTATGGAAAAGGTCGTTTGGAAGACCGTTCGCAACTTTTGGCTGATATTCAAACGATTAAGCCAACTCATGTTTTCAATGCTGCTGGTGTTACTGGCAGACCGAATGTTGATTGGTGTGAATCGCACAAAACGGAAACCATTCGTACCAATGTTTCGGGCACGCTTAATTTAGCAGATGTGTGTAGAGAACACGGGCTCTTAATGATCAATTTCGCAACCGGATGCATTTTCGAGTACGATGCTAAACATCCCGAAGGTTCTGGAATCGGGTTTAAGGAAGAAGACACACCCAACTTCATCGGGTCGTTTTATTCGAAGACCAAAGCTATGGTAATTATTAATCGATATTTCTTTTTTTTTATTTTGAGTAAAATGCCATTTTCGTTCCTGAGGTTTGGCCGGTTTTGCGACTTTTGTTTAAAGGTTTGATTTTCCGCATCTAGATCCAAAAGGTTTGAAAGCTTGCTATTTTCATCTAGCTCGTTAACTCAATCCATTTTTCTCCGTTAAGTCAGGGGTATTTCTGTTATTTCTTGCTAACCTAGGGTTATTTCTGTCTTTTTGTACATATACATTTAACATAATGTACAAGTTTTCAAAAGACCGAATTTCCCTTTAAGTTAACAAGAAAGATGAAAATACCCCTGACTTAACGGAGAAAGATGGATGGAGTTAATGAGCTGGATGAAAATGTCAAGAATTCAAACCTTTTGGATCCACATGCGGAAAAACAAACCTTTGGACGTAAGTCGCAAAACTGGCGAAACCACAGCGACGAAAATGAAAATTTATTCTTCTTTTTTAATTATTATTTCTTCATGCATATGTGATATATCATATATCAGAGTTGAAATTTATGGTTAATCATATATCATTTATTCACAGGTGGAGGAGCTTTTGAAAGAATATGATAACGTCTGCACTCTACGAGTTCGAATGCCGATATCATCAGATCTGAACAACCCGCGCAATTTTATCACCAAAATAGCGCGTTACAATAAAGTTGTGAACATACCAAACAGCATGACGATACTGGATGAGCTTTTACCGATATCAATCGAGATGGCAAAGAGGAATCTACGGGGAATCTGGAACTTTACAAATCCCGGGGTGGTGAGTCACAATGAGATTCTCGAAATGTACAAGAAGTATATAAACCCGGAGTTCAAGTGGGTGAATTTCACGCTGGAAGAACAAGCGAAAGTGATAGTGGCCCCACGAAGCAATAACGAGTTGGATGCGTCGAAGTTGAAAAAGGAGTTCCCTGAGTTGATGTCGATTAAGGAGTCGTTGATCAAGTACGTGTTTGAACCGAACAAAAAGCATTGATAATGTTTGATTCTTTTTTAGAGTTTGTAAAACTGAAGAGGCAGTTATGTTTGGTTGGTTGCTCATTTGTCCTACTGTATGTTTTGGATTATACATCTGTAATGTTTAAAGTCAGTCTGTGGTGTCACATTCGGATTTAAATTTTAGATTCATTATCAATTTTCT
This sequence comes from Helianthus annuus, assembly GCF_002127325.2. NCBI lineage: Eukaryota > Viridiplantae > Streptophyta > Magnoliopsida > Asterales > Asteraceae > Helianthus > Helianthus annuus. The sequence goes on from NC_035435.2 coordinate 124,585,350, forward strand.
CGTCTACACTGAGATTAGTTGAATATTTTTACTTTTTAATTTGTTAAAAACCGCACGCAGGCTTGTACTATTGGATTTTTATAAGATTTGTTATTTCTTGGTATAATGTTTGTTTGTGTTTGTGTGTATTTTTTTTATTTCTTCATGACATGTTTGAGAATTTGTTGCCAAACTAGAAGTGTTAAAACAGCAGTGGCTCAAAACTGTTAAAAAAAGCTCGGTCGAAATTAACTCAGTTTCTAAATGAGCCGAGCTCAGGCCGAGGTTTTTCGAAATTGGCTCGAACTGGCTTGAAATTCATTCAAGCCTAGTTGAGCTCAAAGTTTCGGCTCGGTTGATGATTTTGAGCCGAGCTTGATGAACAAACCCTAACTCTGCTCGGTTCTAGCTTGTGAATAACACTAGCTCAAACAGGCTTTTCTTTGGTGTGGGAGGTATTGGTTTATAAAATAGGGGACTGAAGAAACACGGAACTAATCCTAAGGATAATTAGTTTGGTTTATGTTTCTACCATGAGGGTTAATCTTCTTTGATTTCTTGAGCTCCTTAATAACTGATTATCCTGCAAAACAGAACACTGTTAGCGCGTTAAGAGGGGAATATGGGGGTTTCTCTCTTAACCAGACTCCGGCGTGAGAATAAGTAACTATCTCGAGGAGATTAAAGTGAGTAAAGAGTGAGAGTAGAGGGAATAGAATGAATTAACCTATGAATGAAGTGTAAAGGATGTGGGCTGATGAGCCTTGGGCCGGAAGACGACAATAGAATGGATATGCCTTTTGTCCTACTGGTGTCGACCGTTAGTGTCTTCTGGACGTTTCTCGGTGCTGGCGCACCATGAGTGGAGCCACGTGTGACTGTTGTCGGTCTCTGTCATCAGCCAGTTAGTGGAGATCGTGGTGCAGGTGTCTCTGCCCCGTGATTGGTGCCACGTGGGCGTCCTTGAGTACTTTTTGTCTCCTGCACGTCAGATGATCGTGGAGCACGATTGAGCAGAACCTGGAGGATGTGGATTGGCTCTTTTCATCTGCCACTTATACCTTTTGTACTCTAAGACGTCTTTGCGCCGCATCCTTGCGCGGCCTTTGTTGCACATGAGATTGGCCTGCGCAAGGTATAGGCGATTGGAGGCTCGACTCCAAGATGCTAAGTGCTGAAGTTTTTTTCTTTTGTTTAGATCTCGCGCGAGGTTGTTGAGAGCTGTCCAACCCGCGCGGGGGTTGTGATTAAAGATGTCATTGATTAAGGAGTATGGTCCGGCGCGCGACTTGAAAGAACATTTGCGCGGCTTTTTGGAACCATACCCCTTCAGGGACTAGTAGGTTCTTCATGTGGTCCATTTTGCAGGCAATCGAATCTCCTTTGGTTCATGATTTTTGTAGCCTAATATTCTTTTATAATTCAAGTGGGACAAATGACCTGACCAAAGCCAGACCAGGGATTAGTCCCCATTCCCCCAATGATGAAAAGTTATAGGTTCGGCATTGATGAAAAGTTATTAATTTTATTGATTTTTGAAATATTATTCATTAGATGGATAGTATTCAAAAATTTACGATTAGCAGATGGTCTTAGGCTATAGGATGTGGTCATGACCCTTATGACCACCATGACCCTACACGTTAGTGTCATGTAACTCACCTTTAATCCACCATTCAAAACCACTACCCTAAGGGTGTGGTCATGACCCAAACCACTAGCCTCTTATTTATTTTAATTTATTTTTGTCTAAACAAAAAGTAAGATTGCTTTGTTGAAAAATGGAAAGGAGGACTATGGTTGTCACGGTTTAATCCATGCAAACCATGGTAGATCAATCAAGGGGATGGTGTAGCCTTCCATTCATGTTTCTAGGTGATAAATCATGTCCCAACCATGATGCCCACACCCTATACTCTTATGGTCTAGCGACATAGTATCGCTCTCACAAATATGGTATGGATTCAAATTCTTGTAAACCGAAAATGCAAGTTGATTACGTTGTATTTTAAATGTAAAAAATTGTTGTTAGAAAAATATGACTTACCATTTGATAAATAGTTAAAATACTAAATAACAAGAAACTAAATTATTGTGTAGATTAAATCTGTGTTGGCAAACTATTAAAACTAGGTTTTTTTACGTCATGCGTTGCCGTGAAACGGAGCAAATGATAATGTAAAACAAACATTATTTGAAAATGTAGCATGTTGTTTAGAAAACCTAACCGTTAGAATCGGTTCAGATTATATCGTCGTAACATATTACGATACCAAATAAATACATTTTTTGGAATACTGATCGAGGGTAAAAACTAAACAAATTATAACTACGTACTTAAGCTTAAAAAATAACGAACAGAAGTTATTAAAGAAATATCAAATTAATTGAGAAAGCAAAGATGAATTAAAAAAAGAGAAAAGAATTATTAAAACAAAAATAAATGATAAAGGAAATATGGTTTTAGAAAAGGAAAAACTGAAAATATGTTAAAAGTTAAAAGTAGTTATATAAAATAATATGTTGATATAATAAAATATTAAAAAGCTACATATTATTTTAAAATTAAAATTACTATTCATGATAGTTCGTATAAAATATATATATAATTGATGTGCTAACTAAAAAACTGACTGGAAATTGTCGTAAATACACTTTTTTAAAAATTAATGCAATGTTTTTTTTTTTTTTTTGGTTTTAACGACGACAATGAACCTATACTACTTTCATGCCCAGATTATGTCTTTATCAAATGTGCTAGTCTTACATTGGCTAATGCAATGTCTATACTATACAGTTATATTAAACAAAAATAATAAAAAAAAGGGAAGGAGTTGAGATTTATTTCAAAAAAGTCCAAAATAAAGTAAACCATGGCCAAACAAGATCTATGTTGATCAATGGTATTTTATTGATTACTCTAGAACTAATACAAGTTCTAATAATATATTTAATAAAACTGATCAAAACATCATGTTTAATACATTAACTAATTTTAACAGAATATTCCAATATTCTAGTTCTAGTATCAACAAATATTGATAACAATAACTTAACTTTAATAATCTTAGTATTTAAAAAAACTATTCTAGCACTAAAGAACATGTATGTGTTCCTAACATATCTAAAAACAGATCACATCAATCATCAATCTTTCACATGCATATTATTCAACAAAATAGCTGGCATTCCACAGTTAGAATTTGAACACATGATATTAGTAACAGAAAAAATAATACTCCTACAATAAAGGACTTATAACAAGCATGCTATACTCCTACATGTATTCAAGAAGCTTGAGTAAGATCTTTCAAAAACGCAACCACATCATCCGACGACTGTAAAAGGTAGCGCGCGTTTGTGCGTGTCCTTCCGACAGCACACGAGAAATAGTTATCTGCTTTCAGATCTAAAACATTCCACGATACCTTGTCCGCAGACACGGATGACCGCTTTCCACCATTTTCAAAAACGTTATTTCTGTTATTGTTAGTTGTTCGCTTATTATCTAAACTTTGAGGTGCCCGTTGCTTTTGCGATGTTTTTGACCCGCTTTTACCGAGCTTTTTGTCTCCGGGACCCTTTGCAGTATCATTTAGTTTGGGTCGTGGAATACCCATGCCGTTATAGGGAAGCTCGGGCTCGAAAAAGGTGTAAATATCTTCATCCTGAAAATATATAAAATCTTAAATCAAATGAAACATTTGTGTTTTAGTTATAAATATTTAGAGATCGGGTCCAAACTTTTTGGAGTACATACCTTCCCTAGAAAATGGCCGATACATAGGACATAATCAATCGGGGATGAAATGGATTTGCTATGAACTATCTCCCCTAATATACGAACGATTGTGATACCCTGTCAAACAATGTTTCAATATATTATATTTCAAACCGTTTACTTATGGATGGGTCAGTTCGGGTTATGTTTTATTTTTAACCGGTCAAATTAATAACATCAAAGAATTAACTATGTTGAAAGTTTCTCATCATGTGATTTTTCATTCAACTCTATAAAACCTACTATCAGTGGCGAAGCTTGAGATTTCCGACGGGGGGTCGAAAACGTATTATACCCAAAAATTTCTATAGAACCTGAGGGTCGAAAACGTATATACCCAAAAATTTATATACGAAAGCTACATATATAACATTACTGAGCGAAAAATTCAGGGGGTCGGGCGCACCCCCGGGACCCCTTCTAACCTTCGTCCCTGCCTACTATAAATAATTTAATTAGAAAAAAATGGATTGATTATCACCAAAATAGTTTTAAGAAATCGTTATCATATACGATATGAAACTAATTATAAGAAAAAAAAATTATACAAAATGTGTTTTGGGTCAACCCTGTCTGAATATAGCAAAAATTGTGTGATTTTGACCTGTTACCCAACCCACCGAACCTCGCGACTCGCCCACTTAACAACTAATTAATTATAATAAACTATATAAGATCATAATACAGATTGTAATTAACAAAGTGAGGCAAAAACCTTAGTTACACCAGCTGCTCGAACCTCAACAGAGCGGCTTCCTTGTACAACATCAACGGATGCATTGGATATCGGGCCCGTCCACAAATGCTGCAGCATGTCTCTGGCTTGAAGCCTCCCAAATTCAACATCTGCATTCCCGTTTTCGTGACCCAAAAACGAACATAATAATAAAGGATCATAAAAAGTGAATAAAGAAAGTTGAAATATACCTGCATACTTGTAGTTCCAAACGAGTGATGTCTCCCGGAGCTCGAAATGCGATCGAGGTGTTCGTTCGGTGAAGTACTCAAAGACATGCTGTCATAAAGATTACAACGTTAGCAAGAATTAGGTAACTAACGTAATATTTATGATTACAAAAGCAGTACTACAAAATAATAATCTAAAGAGTAAAATTCCATTTTTCGTCCCTGAGTTTTGGCCAGTTTTGCGACTTTCGTCCAAAGGTTTGTTTTTCCTCATCTGGATCCAAAGGTTTGAATTCCATTTTCATCCGGCTCGTTATCTCCATCCACTTTTTCTCCGCTAAGTCGGGGGTACTTTTGTCTTTTTCGTCGTTTTTGAATATTTGTACATTATGCTAAATGCTTTTACATAAGGTGAAAAAGACCGAAATCCCGAATTGCCTTTTAAGTTAACAAAAAAGACGAAAATACCTGACTTAAACGGAGAAAAATAGATGGAGTTAACGAGCCGGATGAAAATGGCAAGATTTAACACCTTTTGGTTCCAGCTGCGAAAAACAAACCTTTGGACGAAAGTCGCAAAACTGGCCAAACCTCAGGGACGAAAATGGCATTTTACTCTAATCTAAATGTTTGAATAGAAATACAACCTTTACGCTATCGACCCATTCCATATTCGAATGCTCGGGCATAGTTGTCATCCATGTTCCTTTAGTGGACCGCAGGAACATTCCATTTTCAGCCGCCAACCACATGTTGAACTCACCAAAGTTCTGGGAAATTAATGAACATCGTACCATTGTCAAAACAAAATAACAAAATGATAAAAAAAAAAAAAAAAAAAAAAAACTCAATAAAAGTAGATTTAGATAAATACATCATCCAATACGCTTCGGTCACTTCCACTGAGGACAACAACGGTTGTATGTGGATCATCGCAAAGCTTCGTCAGTGATTCTTTTAACTCCGGGTGCAATTTAAGATCCATTTCTCTAATCTGATCACCTCCACGCCTATCGGGAGTATCAACCGGTTCGGTTAATGTAGCGCTGAATCCCTGTGGTTTTTTAATAGAGTGAAAGATTAGAAAAATAATTAATACGAGATGATTAAAGGGTTTCATTTGTTTTTTATATGGATGATTAGATATGGATGTATTACCAGTATGATTAACCGATTACTTGACTGCAAATAACGCTCGATAGCCTCTTCAATGGGCAGTGGTGGTGGAACTTGTCTAGTCCTTTGTTGTGCTTCAACTACTGTGTCGTTCAGTTCACTACAATAGTCAACAATGAAATAAGTCAAAACTTAGCTGAAGTCAAAAGTCAAAACTCAAAAGTCAACTCTTACTTTCGGGTGGATAGAAAGTCACCAAAAGTGTATTTATAGTTTTCATAATCAGATCTAATGTGTTACTATTCATAAAAAAACTCACAAAAACATGTTTGTGGGTCAAATGGATCTGACATGTGCTAAATACGTGTGTTGACCCGAACCGGTTTTGACTATCACGCGACCTGACTCCCCATTTTGTACCTTACAAAAGTTTCGGCCCATTCTTGAGCAGTGTGGGTTGTGACATGTAAGAAGTTGTGGCGATGACGTTTTTCTCTTTCTTCAGCACTCATATTCAACGCTTGGCCTATTGAAGCTGCAACTTCAGTTATGTTCCATGGGTTTACAAGAATAGCCCCTGCACCAAGGGACTGTGCCGCACCCGCAAACTACAGGTACACAAGAAGAATTATATATACATCTATAAATCATGTGTGTGTATATATTTAGAGTAAATTGCCATTTTAGTCCCTGAGGTTTGACCAAAATTGCCACTTTAGTCCAAATAGTTTTTTTTCGTGCATTTTAGTCCAAATAGTTTTTTTCCATTTTAGTCCAAATAGTTTTTTCCCTGCCATTTTAGTCCCTGACTTTTGTCATTTTTGCCATTTTAGTCCCTGACTTTTGTCATTTTTGCCATTTACATCTACCACCACCGACCCCATCACAACCTTCTATCATCGCCACCACCTGCCTGCACGGTCACCATCACCACCCATCATTTCCACCACCACCGGCCACTTTTCCGCCACCCACGTCATCAACCAACACCACCGCCATCATCGTTAACCAGCAACCACCGCCATCATCTTCACTATAAACCGGCACACCACCATCCCCATACCATCGCACTTGCAAAAAGAGAAAGAAAAATGTGGTTTGACCAAAATTCATCTAAATTAACTAAATTTTTTGAATGGATTTAGAGGGTTGGATGAAAATGTCAAAAAATGACAAAAGTCAGGGACTAAAATGGCAGGAAAAAAAACTATTTGGACTAAAATGGCAGGAAAAAAAACTATTTGGACTAAAATGGCACGAAAAAAACTATTTGGACTAAAATGGCACGAAAAAAACTATTTGGACTAAAATGGCACGAAAAAACCTATTTGGACTAAAGTGGCAATTTTGGTCAAACCTCAGGGACTAAAATGGCAATTTACAAACAAAGTTTACGATATCGATAAGTACCTCACTTAAAATGAGCACCCCCCTTTTGGCATCTTGGCATGCAACAAACTCGTAACTGACAAGATTCATTCCGTCCCTCAAAGATGTGACAATTGCTATATCTGACAATGTTAAATTCACGCATAATAGTAAAGCTCACACTCTAGTGTTAAATTTTTGTATTATAAAGCGCATAAAAATCTTACTAATCGTACCAGTGACGGCATATAGCGCACATAAAGCCTGAAAATCCAGAGATCGGTCCTGCATACATGATAGAATGATTTAAAAGCATGATTAGCATGAAGTACAGTGTGTGTGTATAACTATATACACATCAATATTGAATAAGGAAAAAAAAAACAAAAGGCTAACCAGATGATGAATTGGAACAGTTGTGAGTGACCCGAATCTTCCATTTATCCGGCCGACAATTTCATGGACTTGACTTGTGAGTTTCTGATCTGCAACATTGCATTATCGAAAACCAAAGATAAAACAAATATTAAAAACTGAAAAGTCGATTATCTTATTAATTATCTTATAAACTTACACTCGGGAACATCTGTTCTTGTTGGTACGGCAATCTGTAACAAAACCACTTTATCACGCCAATATTGATTCTCTTCTAGAAACTTCTCGAATGCAAGTATCTTTTGCGGAATCCCTTTGATCATATCTAGCCGATCAACACCTAACATTACCTGTAACAAGAACAAATTTGTAAGAAAATATAACATGTTTTGAATCTTTAAAAAAAAAAAAAAAAAAAAAAAACACATTTTTACAAGTGATCTGGAAAAAAAGGTGGCATCACCTTTCTACCGGAAAATCTCTCTTTCAGTTCTTTCATATGTTCTTGAACTTGCGGATTTTCAAGTGCACGAATAAAGCGATCCGAATCTATACCAATTGGAAACTATAATTCCACAAATTAAAGAACCAACATTAGAAAATATAATCATCACTAAATATTTAACATTGTAACAAATTTATTTTAAAATTACCGCAGCAACACGAGTGAGTCTCCCTTGATCCTCTACACCTTCAGGAGTACCTTCAAGTCCAAGTATACGCGTACAAGCACTAACAAAGTGTCTTGCATAATCATACGTATGGAAACTAAAAAAACATTCAATTAAATTAATAATTTAATATATGTTTCAACTTATGAAATACGTATTTTTGATATAACAAACGTACCCAACCAAGTCAGCAGCAAGAACAGCACGTAAAAGCTCAGAACGAGAAGGCAACGTCCTATGAATTTCAGAAGACGGAAACGGTGTATGAAGAAACCAACCGACTTTCATGTTACTATTGTGATCTTTCAGACATTTTGGAAGAAACATAAGATGGTAATCATGGCACCAAACAACATCACCTTCTTCGTAATGTTCGTTTACCACATCCGCAAACATTTGATTTGCTTTCTTGTACGCTGCAAATTGTGATTGGAAGCTTCTTGTTGTTGCCAAACGGTCTTCTTGTGGAAGACCGAGGTAATGAAAAAGTGGCCACAATATGTTGTTACAGTAACCGTTGTAATATTGATGCACCACTTCTTCATCAAGAAACACCGGTATACACCTCTACAAAATGATAATGACTGTTAATCAATAGTTCAATGCCCTTTACTGAAAATTTTAATTTTAGAGCATTCACATCTGCTTCCCTATCCCCGTCCACATAATTATACTAAAACTCACTACATTTTCTTTCTCCTTTTCAATTAAATAATATTTTTTATACTTTTATCATTACATTTTCTCTCATCCACTCACAACCATTTTCAATAAATATTAAAAAATAAATGTGGGGAACAGTGTCACCCCAAATATACAGCTGAACAGTAACCTTTATCTCTCCTTCACTCCAAACCATTTTCACAAAATATTAAAAAAAATAAATGCGAGGGAACAGTGTTTCCCCAAATATACAAATGAACATTAACATTTTCTCTCTCCTTCACTCACAACAATTTAAAAAAAAAGTAAAAAATAAATGCGGAGAAACAGTGTCTCCTCAAGTATACAGATGTCTCCTTCACTCACAACAATTTAAAAAAAAAGTAAAAAATAAATGCGGAGAAACAGTGTCTCCTCAAGTATACAGATGAACGGTAACTTTTTCTATCTCCTCCACTCGCAACCACATTCCTAAAATATGCAGAACTCACTCACAAATAAATGCAAAACTTGTTGTGAATGCTCGAGGTTAAGAAAAAATGTACCTTTTCCGCCAATGCTTTAGTCAGTGCTCGTTGCCCAGGCTCATCGGGCACATTTACACCTGCCCATCCGATCCATTTTGCTTCAACCTCCTTAACACCTAGAATACGTTGAAACGAAACAGAATCAACAGATTTAGATTAAATTTTATATGTTCAACACAAGTAGATTTAAATGCATACCGAGGAGCGCGCTGACTAGACCACCAGCGCTAACTTCAAGCGACCAACTTTCTTCACCTCTTCTGACAGCAGAAACCGGCAATCTATTAGCAACAACCAATAACCGTTGCGTAAAAAGCCCACCATCCGGTTTCTCCCAACCGTCACGTGCAGCGGATGCTCCCTCTAGATACTGTTCCAACAAGTTATCACTAGAATCAACGCCGTCATTAGCGCTTGACTCATTAGAATATGAAGCTCTACTGTTCTTTCTCAGCTCTCTTTCTCTTAAAAGTCTCTCTATTCGACTTGATGGAACCGACGATGAGTTGGCGTTGTTGTTGTTGTTGTTGTTGTTGTTGTACTTATTTCCGGGCATGTTTGTTTTCTAACCAACTTCAACAGAAGTGGACAATATTCCCAAAGCAGTTGTTCTACATTATGATTAAATTTTAAGCCAATAAACAGGAAATTATTTCCATTAACCTCTAAAACAGTGGAAAACATGAATAATAACTATACAAATTCTTCACCATCTTCAGTAAACAAATAATAAAACTAGATAAACTAATGGAGATAATATATAATAATAAGAATGAATGGGATCCACATAATTTAACCAGAATACAAATGGGTCCATACTGTTTCAGTCCAAGATTTCAGAACCCCACATTTAAAATTCATCTTATTTCATTAATCCAATTAATACCCATAAATCCATAACAACAAACTTCCAAGAATTTTGCAAAAAAAAAAAAAGAACAATAACATTGCATGTGAGTAGTGAATAAGGGAGTTAAGTTTGAAGAAATTAAACAAAGCCCCCCAAGTTCATATGGATTCAAGAAACAGAGAGAGACTGACCAAAGTAGAGTCATTTTGTTGAAGTGAATGATTGGTTAGATCAGCGGATGTAGGATTTCCAATCCCAGCCGTTGAATTGGGGGTTAGAGAGAGAGAAAGGAAGAGAGGGAGCGTTTGGGTGGCAGAGAAAAGGCATGATGATGGGAGAAAGAAGAGGGAACAGTTGGATCCTCGTGTAAGCTTTACAAGGTCTATATCTCAACCCCCATGCAGCTAGCTAAGATCATCAATAATTGGAGATAGATAGATATCATCAGCAACTTATATATATTTTCCACTTATTTTTAATCAGGTTAAATAAAGAAAATATCATTGAGATATTGGTCTAGTGGTCAAAAGGCCTATCCTACGTAGTGGAGATATAGGTTGCGTCATTTTCGGGAGATATCTGAGTGAAATAACGAATCGGTGCTCTAATCTCGGGTTTGAACCTGACGGAGTTAAGGGTTTACGGATTCCATCCGGTTCGCGCGCATTAGGGGGTACGGTCTCATAGCGGTCGAGGAGTCGACCTTGAACATAGCCTTGAGTAAGGTGAGTTTACACGTAAGATTCTTTGTGGTTCAAAAAAAGTAAAGAAAATATTAAATAGTTTATAAAATAATAATATTTTAGAATAAAATATGTTTCAAATTGGCAATGAGTTATAGTTCAATTGGCATTGGAAGAGGGGAATGGAGATTTAGGGTTTGAATCCAATCCCTACCGGATTTTACTGTAGTAGCGACGAGTTTTCTCCAGAACTGAAAATGGTGGACTTGGGCTACTCAGTGCTTTCTACAATCGCAGATGTATAGGGTCGTCTTTTGCCATTGGGTTATACTAGGTGGCTAGGCTTAGGCTGTTCAAAAAATAAATAACATAAAATATGAGTACATGCCCGGAAGACAAAAGGTACATGCACTAATCGGTCTTTGTCTCGATTGTTGAGTGATATGTGTTTTATGTCCAAGGCTTGATGCAAAACTACCATCGAGCCGGGTCACCGGAAGCAGCCTCTCTATTCCTACAGGGTATAGGTAAGGCTTTCTACATCTTACTCTCCTTAGATCTTACCTTAGCTTTGCTATTGATAGAATTTAACGTGTATGATGAACATAAAATAAGAGTGTGAGAGTGTGTTGTGTGCGATATATATGTGTAGATAGTATGTATGTATGTGTCATCAAGGATCGGTGAGTGATAACCATTTTTCGTTGAAAAAAATCTTCGGAATCAAGCGGCGGTATGCCCCGTTGGGGCTCGCTCTATCCGGGCTTGACTCAGACTACCCTAAGCAACAAGAGAGACATGAAATAAGAGAAGCGGAAAAAAAAAATTGTGTGCTTAATAAAAAAAATGAGCTCCCGTAATGATAAACATAAACTCCATTGTTTGAAAGAAAATAACACGTATTCAATGAGTGCTTACGTAAGTTGAATTACACATCACCTACCTATAGATGGACACGTTGATATATAATTCTTTTTTTTTTCTAAAAGAAGATAAAAACCATTCCCATTTTTCCGGTAAGCCGCCGGCTGAAAAATTTTCAAAGGAAGTGATGTGCTCCGATGTCAATTGTCAATCTTACCTAATTATTGTACGATTTGCTATTCAAAATCTTCTTTTGTTGTTTTGCATATGAAAGACTAGCAATACTTTTAAAGGGCTCATGATTAGGTCCTTGAATAAGAAAGGTAATCAAAGTCATCTTAAATAACTTTCTAGAGATATATAACACCATTTCATCATGGCCATGAAAATGGGGCGTTATGTAATATGTAGCACTCACGTCAGTACGCGTCAGAAAGTGATGTGATGCAAAAGAGGGACGAGTGGAATCAGTGGCGCACTCAGGAATTTTTTCCTGGGAGTGCGGAAAAAATTTAAAAATTTTAGCCCCCTAGCTATATAAAAAACTTCGGTTCATAGCGGGTCGGATCGGGTCAGGTCGGATCATGTAAAACAAGTAGACATAAACAAACAAAGTTTCGCGGGTCGGATCAGATCGGGTCGGGTTGGGTCAATTTCAATTTTGAAACAATCAAACCCTATTTCCTAACTTCCTATCATATTAACAAACAAAGTTTCAAGTAAAATAGTAAACAACATAAAAAAACATCACAAGTAAGTAAAGTAACAACAAAAAACCATCAAAGTTCAAACCCTATCTACTTCTATTTACCCTAATCATTAAATAAAAAAAAAAAAACTTATCTAAGACATAGCTTGGTCTTTAATTAGAAGAATCTGACAGAAAAAAGTGGTCCAACCCTTTTCCTCTTGAGAAATCGCGCCATAACTTTTCTACTCATGGTTCTTATCACATATAAATTGCTCCATAAGTTCATAAAACAACACTAAACACTTAAACAAAATAAATAATCATGTTCAACCAATACCATAGTCCATAAGTTTCAATTTTAATTTTAAAACATTCAAGCCCTAATTTTAAATGTTGATTAGTAATCATATAAACAAACAAAGCTTAAAATAAAACAAAAAAATAATTAACTACAAGTCTAGAACAACTAAAAAACATCAAAAAACATAAAGAGATCAAACCCTTTTACATCTATATTTTCTCCTAATCACCGCGTAAAACAACAAAAATCAATCAATAAAAAAGGATAAATCTTTGGGTTAGGTAGTTGGGTTAATAAATTTAGATTGTAGATTGAGTTAACTAAAGTGAACAAGTGGTTAAAGAATAATTATACAAATTGTGTCATATACATATATATTGTTAATAATTAGTGTTTATTTTTTTTTTATAAATTCATAATATTTTTTTCTAGTGAGGACGGTTGAAAATTTTCGAGGGGTGCGGTTGAGATTTTCGACAAAAATTAGCACTTAATTTTTTTTTTCAAGGGGTGCTGCCGCCCACCCACCACTGTGAGTAGGTCCGCCCCTAAGTGGAATGTGGCGTTTTACAAAAAAAATAATAATAAAGCCATAAACATTAACCAATTAAAACCAACTCAAAATTCACCCACCAATGAAACGCCACACATTTGCCCTCATACCAGTAGAGATCCTCAAACCCCAACCACAACGTCGTGCTCCACATCAGACACGGGATGGTTAGCTTGACGTGAACTGGCTTTCACGCACAAGCTGTGTATTCTAAAAAAAATAGTTATGGTGCATTTAAAGGGACCCATTCTTCTAAAAAAATTTTATTGGGACCATTTCCTCATGAGACCAAATAAATAAAACTTTTTTGTGTTTTAATGTGAGAATAAAATATTACTAATGTAACATGTTAAAGGGTATGAATGAATAAAAGAAAAGGTTTGATGAGTGACTTAGTGAGTTACTAATAAAATATTACTAATAATTGACCTGGGAACTCTTTAAAAAATTTTGGTCACTTAAAGTAGAAGTGTCTCAGTAATTGCATTATTATAAATCTTCTTGTGGTCAAAATATAAATGTTAATCATAAACAAATTGCACAAATTATAAACTTTAATAATCAGTAGTGAATCTATGTGTTGCTGCAAGGCGTTGTGATGAAAAACTTATAAGGCTCGGTTTTAATTTAAGTTAGGTTAAAATATAGATAAAAATAATCACGTCGCAATAATATATTTGAACTTTGAATTAAATTTACATCCAAAATTTAAATAAAATAAGCATGTCGCACGGTTTTGAATAAAATTCACATTATAGAAAAAAAAATTAAAAATTTATAAATTGTGAAGCAACTTTAAGGGCTTGTATATTTGTGCTTTGATAACTTGAACATTACTACGAAACAACTCCTTTTTAAACATAATTCACACCGAAACGTATATGAAAATGTGAATGTCGCAACGATATATTCAAACGATCATTAATAATAATAATAATAATAATAATAATAATAATAATAATAATAATAATAATAATAATAATAATAATAAAACAATAAATGATAAAAAGGAGACATATTACATTTTTTTTTCTTTAAAGTAATTTTATGCAGGATTAAAAATAGGTAGGAAAACTGATTTGGTGTATTTCTACTTCCACACTCACCCCCACATCCTCCACCCATTACTAGTTATGGAAACAAGAAAGCACATATCTCCAACCTCTAATGACATCATTATATCAATAAAGCTTAATTATTGTTTATAACTAGAAACCACTGGTAGATATTCTTTTTCTAGAAAGAAGGACAGCTTGTAAAAACAAAAAAGAACGCACAAGATACTGTAGCCTGTATTCAATGATCTGATAACCGGATATAGGTGATAACAATGGTGGACTTATAGTGTGAGTAGGGGTAGCACGGGCTACCCCTCAACCCGGTCTCCGTAGTGTAAAAATACCCCTTAACTTCATTTCCTTAGTGTAAAAATACCCTCAACTTCGTTTCCATTATATAAAGGATACCCCTGATTCTAAAAAAAAAAATAGGATATCCCTAACTTTTTGGGCTAGTTCCGCCACTAGGTGATAAGATGTTTTCTCTCTATCTAATTGTTAGAGAGTTCAAATTCTATAAGATGTAAATATACGTGACTGATAAGTAGTGATTAAAATTAGAAGTTGTTCTAAGAAAATTGATAATTGGATTAGTCATTAAACCTACCGTTTTATCAGTCGATCAGTCGGGTTAGTTTTAAAAAACTAGATGTCGTCGTAAATAAGTTTATTTATCTTTAACAAAATACGAAGACCTGAATAAGAAAAAATATGAAGCATGAAGTGGTAAACAAATCAATAAATGAGATGGTAGAAGGAAAATAATATTAAATAAATTTGGCTGAATTTGCCAAACTATTGTCGGACAGTTTAAAGATAAGAGCATTCACATTGGAGTCTCTATTCTATATAATATAAAGGAAACAACAAAAACACCATCACATTGAATTGAAATCTCTATACTAGAGAAAATATATAGAAAGTAAAGTACACCTCTATATTTAGAGGTTTAGAGTATTCATATTGGAGCCTCTATTATATATAATATAAAAAAAAGAATAGAGGAAACAACAAAAACACAATCACATTGTAATTTCTATAATAGAGAAAAATATAAAGAAAATAAAGTACACCTCTATATTTAGAGGTTTATATTCAACCCTCTATATTTTTATGTGAGTGTGTAAGAAAGAAAAAAAATAATAAAATAGTGTTCATAAGAAAGAAAGAAATAGATAGATAGAGGTAGAGAGTCGGATGTAAGATGTTTTCGATAAATTAAAAAAAAAATTAGAGAAAAATGTGTTTTTATATAGATGGAGATGGAGACTCCAATGTGAATGCTGGTTCAAATGGACTCAACCAGACTAGTTATATAAACGTTTCCAATCCAACCGGCTGGTCCGATTCTAAAAACCGGTAATAATATCCACAACTTATTAAAGTATAACACTAACCTATCTTCCTAATTCACCGGGAATAATCTTGTCATATGGCATCATCTCAATTTCTTTTACAATATCGATTTAAGTCCTAAAACCCCTACATACAAACACTATTTCTTCAAAATGCTAGTATTAAACCTTAGTTAACTAAAAACACAAAATAAACACATATAAATATAGTTCTAAAAATGTGTAATCATCAACCAAATCCAATTCTAAACTCACCCAATTTCAGATTCCTTAAAACAAACGTTCATATATCAATCTAAACCATTGTAAATTATGGAACAATACTTAGTTCTCATAATCCTTCGGTAATTAACTTATTATACGAATCAACGCAGTTACAAACCAATGCACGTGACGAATAATCGTAGATCTCAACTCAAGATACAGTAATAAAAACAAACCTGTTTGTTTATTGATTACAATCAGAGGCACGGCTCCTTCAAAGTTTCGTTGTGGATTGAGAAGGAATATGAGAGTGAAATGAAGGATGGATGGTGTAGGGTTTTGTAGCAAAGCATATTAGAGGAGTAGGATGAATTCCATTTGGTGTTGATACGCAAGTTTTTTTGGTGGGAATTGGGATCGACTTTTTGTGAAAAGCTGTTTCTCGTGGCTCATCATTTGGAGGGAATTTGTTCTTCCTCCTTTTGTTTTGTTTTCCAGGGGTTAATTACATTTTTGGTCCTTTATGTTTGTAGTGGATTGCAATAAATGATCTTTGACTTTAATGATTATAGTCGTAAACTTTTATTTGGAAAACTCAGTACACTCTACGTCCTTTGGCCCTAACCTGGTTAAAATATTCAGTTAAGTCTAGTCACATAAGGGTACCTTAGTCTTTATACCTAATTATTTAAATTATTTAATAAATAAAAGAAATTAGCATTTAATTATGAGTAAACTGCCATTTTGGTCCCTGTGGTTTGGGCACTTTTGCCATTTTAGTCCAAATCTCAAACTTTTTACATCTGGGTCCTTGTGGTTTGCATTTTGTTGCCATTTTAGTCCAAAATCCAAAAACCCCCTTTTTTGACTGTTGAAAGCTGCCTATTTTGTCCTTTAATGCATGGACATTTTGGTCATTTTTTAAATTTATTAAAACATATCTCCTTAATTCATCATATGTCGTCATCATCATAAAGACATCATCTTCATCATCTTGCAAACCACAAACCCATCATCATTATCTTCATCATCCCTCCTGTTTTGGTCAAAAATCTGATGAGGATAATGCAACCAAACTCTTTGTTACGGGGTATGATGCTTGAAATGAGGAACAATGATAAGGATCACTTAGATGTAATTTGCACAATTGACACAAAGATTTATACGAGGAAAAAGCCCTTGATCAATGAATGATCTCCGGCATAAAAAACCTCGGGTGATGGAAACTACCGATCACCAAGTTCAAATTAACCAACAAATGTTTGCAACTTCGGATAGTAACGAGCTAGGTACAAGGAATTTCTAGTGAAAGTGTGTGTTTTTTGCTAAGTGTTTGCAGAGAATTCGTGTTTTGTGTGTTGTTTGTGTGGTGTGTACGAGTTATGTCTCTAATGAGCTTGTTTCCCCTTAAAAAGATAAGAAAAAACAACTAACTAACTTCCCGAAAAAGGTGGAAGTCACCCATGACCACCACCAACAGTTATTTCTTCAATATGCACGTGCCTAAAAGCATATTCCACGAGATTCCAGCAAAGAAGTGGTCCACTACGTCCATTACCTGCATTTACACATTAAAAACGTGCAAAACATAAAGGATCCTGATCCTCAGACTCGTGATCCTCAGACGCGTGATCCTCAGACTCTGGATCCTCAGACTATCCGCATCATCCATTAAGGACCCGTGATCCATGCCCAGACTCAGGATAGATGATCCTTAGCATAAAATTCATGCCCTAACAATTGCCCCCGATATGGCAGTTGTGATAAGGATTCACAGCTGTCATATTTCCGTCAGAAGCGGACTAGCCGTTGCTGCTGGTAACTAGTTGTTACACTGCCTGTCGTCACTGATAAGACCTGCTATAATCATGATTGCAGAATATAGAGTTAGAGATAACTCCTCAAGTGCCTTTACAGATCAGAAGATCCTTCCGTTCATGGAGAATGAATCCTTCTACACAGTTTGCTATTAACCTTCTTGCACTTTAATTTCTGCATAGACACTTTAACTGTTAGATAGCCTTATCCGGCCTGGGTGGATGGTCCACGGTTTTGCTGGTGAAATCCAGGCCAGATGATTTGATACATAATGAATGGGTAATGACATTAAACATTTTTAGCTACAACTGTTGTTGTTTTTTTTTTTCTCTTTATTTTTCATGTATGCTTTCTATTTTCAAAGATATCATCGCCAAACAACTGGAAAGTTATTGGAAATCTGATGATAATGTTAAACTTTTAACAGAAAACTTGAAGTGTTCGAACAAATGTGGATCAATGACCCTTAACCAAAAAGGATAAGAGACAACTTACGGCTTCGAAAAAGTTAGAATATTACATACCAGAGAATCCAAGTTAGGATTCTATATCCTTGTAAATTATTGCTGAATAAGCAAACTATGAAAAGTAAAGCTTCTAGGATCAAGGATCCTTATCGTCAGAACTTGTATAACTTTAGACAGTAGTTTCTAGCGTGAAGGATCATGGATCCTTGAACAATAGGCAGGATAATGGGTGGTGGATGGATCCTCTGTTTGGGGGATGAAGCCACTCGTTATCCTTCCTTCTTTTATTTTCTGCACTACAAAGAACCGTAAACAATGGACACCCTTTGCCAACCCATGTGGACGGGCCACGTTTTGCTGGTAGAAACGTGGGTTGGCAGTTTTGACAACCTTAAAAGGTTTAATGTTTTGTGAATAAAATAACTTTAACTTTTTGGCTATCTCCCGTGTTGCTATCCTTATGTATCCTTTAGTTTTCAATTGTTGTGATATACATTTGTTTGAATAAGAAAAGTTAAACAAATTGAGTTTAAGAATTTTAGGATATGATCCAGGATCAAATATCCTATAGTCGAAAAGTTCCGGAAAGTAGTATATTTTAAGGATCATAAGTTCAGTTGTCAAAGTATAAGGGTTACTCAAATGAATAATGAATAAAATCAAAATAGTTAAGGATCATACCTGAGAATCCAAGTTAGGATCCTAACCTTTATCATTATAAACAGGATAACCATAAGACAAACCTTAATGGAAGGTAAGGATCAAGGATCCTTGGTCGTTTGTCTCCAAAAACCTGAAATAGGATACAACTTGGGACTAAGCCAATATAAGATAAGAGTTAGTAACTGGGGACAAGCCCAACAAACTGGGGACAAGCCCAAATAAACTGGGGACAAGCCCAAATAAACGGATGTAAACTGGGGTCAAGCCCATATAAACGGATGTAAACTGGGGTCAAGCCCATATAAACGGATGTAAACTGGGGTCAAGCCCATATAACTTGTGTAAACTGGAGTATGGCCCTTACTGGCGACTATCCAAACTTGAGCGACATGAAAATGCCGAAACCTTAGCTAACGTGAAAACGTTAGAAACCTTAGGAACGGATGGATGGTACGTCTACCATTATACGTAGGATCCTAGGTATAGCTAGTACAATGGAATTATCAGCCCCTAAAGCGAGTACTGGTCCCACTGCCTTGAACTATACCAGGATCATCGTGCGCTACTGGCGAAACTGGGGACAGGCCCAAACTGGGGACAAGCCCATAAACTTTGGAGAGTTGGCCAACCACTTTGATCTTCTGTAAAATGATAACAACTCTGCAAAAGCTTAAACTTTGTGAAAATAGATGTTAACTGATTAACACCTTTAACTTATGATAAGTAATAAGTATAAAATGAATGAAAATGAAAATGAAAGTAATGTGTTACCAAATGTAGAATCATATATCCTTTGAGGATCCTGGATCCTTAATCAGAATACCGGTATCGCTGAAGATCCCTGATCCTTCTTACTTAAAGTATTTTTTGAGATGAACAGCATTCCAAGCTCTTGGTAGGAGATCACCATCCATTGTTAACAAATGATATGCCCCCTTTCCTGATTCAGCTTCAATTAGATAGGGGTCTTCCCACTTTGGTGCTAGCTTGCCATCAGAAGGATTTATAGTGTTCTGGAATGCTTTTCTTAGCACAAAATCACCAACTTGAAATCTGCTAATCCTGACATTCTTGTTGTATGCTCCAGCCATTCTTTGTTGATAACTGGCCATTTCCTTTTTTCTGACTTTGAGCAAAAGCTTCTTCTTAGGATACATATGTTATGTTGGTTGGTGTAGAATATTACTGTGTCTTTGACAAGCATCACATTTCTTTACGTATTCCACAGCATACATCTTCATGGTAGGCCAATAGTATCCTGTTCTAAGGATCCTTGAGAATAGTGCTCTGCCCCCAGTTTGGTTTCCACAGTCTCCTTGACTTTGAAAGCTTTAGGATTTTGTCCTGTAGGGATCTCTCCATGTTGTATATATCTTAGGATTGGAAGGATCCAGTATCCTGAATTCGACTGTGCGGGATCACCAGGTATGATTGCAGAATCCTCCACTATCTCCATGGCCATGTGACCCTCAATTGTAGGAGTTAAAACATGGGTGATGAGTATTTTTCACATCTTCTGGCATCTTTAGGAATGATCCAAGGTTAGTTAAAGCATTAGCTTCTGCATTTTCTTCCCTGGGTACCTGTGGTAGACTGAAAAAAGCAAAAGAATCTGCCAGTTTCCTGACTATTTCTAAGTACTTGATTAGCTTTTCACATTTGACAGTGTAAGAACTGTTATAATGATTAGTAATTGATAGAGAATCTACATATACTTGAAAATACCTGATCCTCATGTTATTAGCTAATTGCAAAACTGCTATCAAGGCCTCATACTCTACCTCATGATTAGTGGTTTGGAATTCACATGCAATGGATTGGGGTATAATGTCCCCCATGTGGCGATTTTAGTAGTGTGCTTTGTCCAGTTCCTTTAACATTTGAAGCTCCATCCGTGAAGAGTGTCCAAGGATCCTTGGTCTTCTCAAGTTGTTGAACTTCTAATTCAGCTTCCCTTTGTAGATCACTACTGAAATCAGCCACAAAGTCAGCTAAAGCTTCGGACTTGATGACAGTCCTAGGTTCATACTTAATGTCATATGCATTAAGCTTGACTATCCACTTTTCCATTCTACCTGCCATTTCAGTTTTCCTGAGAACATTCTTGATAGAAAGGTTAGTTTTCACAATAATGGTGTGAGTTTCTAAATAATGTCTATGTTTAGCAGAAGCCATAATTAAATCAAGAATTAATTTCTCTAAATGAGAATACCTGGCCTCAGCATCAAGTAGAATTTTACTTACATATCCTTAAGAACCTTAAGTGCAGCTTCATGCTTATCAGTCCACTCAAACTTGTCTTGAGCAATTTGTCTACCTCTTCTTGGATAATGGCATTCCTTTCAAGTGCAAACTTTCTCCTGTTATATCTTCATGTTTCCAAGCGAAGGTAGATTTTCTTCTTTCCAAGAAGGATACTAAATCCTGCTCAATACTGTCTAGGATCCCAGATCCTATAAAAATTTTGGATTCAGGATCCTCTGGGTTCAACATAATATCCTTGACGTCTTGCTCTCTTGCCTCCATGACGTCTTACTCCTTGGAGGCTGGCTTCATTGAAGAAGTGCAACAGTTCTTTGCCTCCTGCTAACCACTTTCTATCTTCACCATATCTCATAGAGTTGGGACCTTGACACATTGATGACATATTGAGAGGGATTGCCTTCATATCGTGTATCCATGGCCTGCCAAAGATAACATTACAGCAAGATAAGCAATCGATAACATAGAATTTTTTTAACATAATTCACTCCCTCTATGTAGATAAGAAGTTTGGTGTCCCCCAATGTAATCTTTGTCTCTCCACTGAATCCCACAAGGACAGATGATCTTTGGACAATATCGGATTCAAGGATGTCCATTCTATTGAGGACATCCAACTGGATTATGTTCACTGAGCTTTTCCCATTAATGAGAATCCTGCGAACAAAATGGTTAGATATAAATAATGTAATAACTACACCGTCGTGATGAGGATCCTGAATATCTGCACAGTTATCCTCATCATATGATATCACTTTCTGCTGGGTAAGGATGGAGGTCCGAACAGGTCTGCCCCCATTCTCCATCTTTGTTTCCTTTGCACGTCTCTTAGCTGCTGAGAACCTCCGGAGATGAAATGGATGATTTGAGCATCGGATGGTGGAGGAGGAGCTTTTTCAGGAACTTTCTCAGGATACTTGATCCTAGACTTTTTCCTTCCGAGCAATTCCCTCAAGTATCATTTGCTCAAAAGATAACCTATCTCCTTCCTTAATGCTATGCACTCATCTGTGAGATGACTAGAATCCCCATGGTAAGCACACCATTTTGATTCGTCTTTGGTGGCAGGCGGTTTGTCATTCTTCCTTGGCCACCTAACCTTGTCACCTAAACTCTGCATAGAAAGGATTAGTTCATTATTATCAGCAGGAAAACAATATTCAGAAATAGGAGGATAATCCTGATCATCTTCCTCTTGTTCCACAACATGCACACTCTGGTTGTCATGCTTGGAGTACTGCTTGGATCAGTTATCCTTGAGATAGGATCCTTATTTGTCTTGCTTTGAGGATCCTGACAATCTCTCGTGGATCCTTTTGTCATCCTCTAAACGGATGAACCTAAGGGCCCTGTTTCTGTCCTCATCTAGGTTCCTGCAAGGGGTCATGACAAGATCATCATAGAACATTGAATCCCTAAGCAAACCCATTTTAAAGGCTTCTAGAGCTGTAGCAATATCTAAGTTAGGGATTTCCAAGGATTCTTTACTGAATTTAATTATGTAATCTCTAAGTGATTCATTATGACCTTGAGTTACCCTATATAAATCACTAGTTAATCGTTCAAATCTCCTACTGCATGAGAATTGGCTATTAAACAAATTAACTAGCAAATGAAGTAATAGAGTAAGGAGGAAGACTTAGCAGCCATTTTAACGCTGATCCGGTAAGTGTGGATCCAAAGCCCTTGCACAAGCAACCAGATTTGGTGTCTGAAACCTCTTTGGTATCTCTGCATCACAAATAGGTGGTGCAAAACGAGATATCTTGTGGCTTCCATCAGGAATTTCAGGAATGGGCTTAACCACTCCTGGAATGTTGGATATTATATCCCTAAGCTTCAGCAATTCCTTAGCCATAGCTTGGTTGATACCTGTATCCTGCACAAAGCCATGGTTAGCATTGCAAAAATTATTCAAAGTGTTACCTCCTGAATGATTCAAGTTTGGAATTCCAGATGTGAATCCATGTTGGCGGGATTCTGGCATAACCGAGGGACCAGAGGAAGCAATGGTCTGCATTGGTATGAAGTCTCCTAGATAAACATCTGAACTTCTGGGTTGCACACTCCTTAAGTATCCTTGATCCTGGAAGATGTTGGATCCTTGAAATGCTGTGAATGTAAGTCTTGGAGGATAATCCATGGATCCGGAAACCTGAGATGAAGATCCTTGAACCTGGAAGGAGGAACCTTGAACCTGAGAGGATCCTTGAACCTGAGAGGATCCTTGAACCTGGGAGGAGGATCCCTGAACCTGAGAGGATCCTTGAACCTGAGAGGATCCTTGAACCTGAGAGGATCCTTGAACCTGAGAGGATCCTTGAACCTGAGAGGATCCATGAACCTGAGAGGATCCTTGAACCTGAGAGGATCCTTGAACCTGAGAGGATCCTTGAACCTGAGAGGAGGACCCCTGAATTGCTGCGTCCCCGTGCATCCTCCTAAACTGGTGAAGAATCCCTGATGCTGAAATGAGGATCCTGAAGGCTGGAAAGAGGATCCTCGAGCCTGAGACATTACCGATGATCCAGAACGCATTCCTATTGATGCACCCTGGTATTAGACATCTGGAGCTGCAAAGTGCTGGGAAGTTATGACCGGAGTGTCGAATTTAGCGACCTCGACATCAAAGGGGAGTGATCCTCTGCTGATTTTATCAATTTCGCGAAGGATCCTGCCATTAGTTTTGACCTGCTGCTGCATGTGATCCTTCATCTGCACAATCAAAGCATAAAAATCACTGTTAGTAAGTGTAGAGGAAGAAACAACAGTTGGTTTTGTGAAAACGGGGGTTGTCTTTTTCGGAGAATTCTCATCATTCTTCTAGAATGCAAGGGGGAGATGATGCAAAGGCGGAATGCCCTGTGAAAAAGTGACCGCCGACATAGAACTTGGAGAAGTTCTCCCTGAGAAGCCATGTGGTTGAAGGTAATGAACCGAAATGAATGAAATGAACAAAATTTCTCAGAATTGAAGCACCAATTGCCCCACGGTGGGCGCCAAACTGTTTTGGTCAAAAATCTGATGAGGATAATGCAACCAAACTCTTTGTTACGGGGTATGATGCTTGAAATGAGGAACAATGATAAGGATCACTTAGATGTAATTTGCACAATTGACACAAAGATTTATACGAGGAAAAAGCCCTTGATTAATGAATGATCTCCTGCATAAAAAACCTCGGGTGATGGAAACTACCGATCACCAAGTTCAAATTAACCAACAAATGTTTACAACTTCGGATAGTAACGAGCTAGGTACAAGGAATTTCTAGTGAAAGTGTGTGTTTTTTGCTAAGTGTTTGCAGAGAATTCGTGTTTTGTGTGTTGTTTGTGTGGTGTGTACGAGTTATGTCTCTAATGAGCTTGTTTCCCCTTAAAAAGATAAGAAAAAACAACTAACTAACTTCCCGAAAAAGGTAGAAGTCACCCATGACCACCACCAACGGTTATTTCTTCAATATGCACGTGCCTAAAAGCATATTCCATGAGATTCCAGCAAAGAAGTGGTCCAATACGTCCATTACCTGCATTTACACATTAAAAACATGCAAAACATAAAGGATCTTGTTCCTCAGACTCGTGATCCTCAGACGCGTGATCCTCAGACTCTGGATCCTCAGACTATCCGCATCATCCATTAAGGACCCGTGATCCATGCCCAGACTCAGGATAGATGATCCTTAGCATAAAATTCATGCCCTAACACCTCCCAAACCACAAACCCTCATCACCGACGTCATCATCATCGCCACTACCACCACCACCAACGGCCACCCAACCACGTCAAACAGCCGCCGTCACCACCTTCACCAAACCCAAACGTAAACCCGAGCTACACCCTCATAATCATAATCACCGTCCATCATCATCATCAGTCATCATCAACATCTCATTGCTATAACCTGCCGGAAATAACGTCGATCTTTACAGATCTAAAAAGAAAGAAGGATGGAGGAGAGATACAGTCGCTTACCGGAGACGGCGGCGCTGCTACCGCCTTCGGAGAGAGAGGGGGTTAGGGAGAGAGGGATTTAGTGAGAGAGAGATGAGGAATTCCGGTGACTGGATCTTGGTAGTGACGGCCGACGGCGGCGGATGGTGGAGACGATGGCGGTGGTGGATCTTAATGGTGGAGATGGTGGCGAGCTAACTCTTAGTAATGGGTTTAAGTTGAAGGTGGTGGTGGATTTGACTCAGTTGCAGTAACTTGGTGAGGGTATTAAGAATATCAGGGGTTTCAAGTTTTGATGCTAATTGATTTGATTTCTTTGATTGAGTAATCGATGCGTTGATTTACGTAATCGATATGTTGATTTGCGTGTTCAGTTTTACAATTTGACTGTGAATTAATGAGTGTTTTGTTGCTAATTGATTATGATTTGTTTGATTATTCGCCAAATTTTGAAGTTTTTCTTATTGATTGTTGATTCCATATGTTGATAAATCAAAGTGATGATATTTCATTAGTTGGGGAAGATGCTAGGATGATGAACAGAGAGGAGTGGTCAATGATGCATGTGATCAACAGGAATTGACGGTGGTAAATTAGACTAACATTAATGCAAACAATGAGATGATGAAATATCCAACATTGGAGCGTTAACAGTTGGGGAAGATGCTATGGATAATGACCAGAGAGGGGTAGTCAGCGGTGAATATGATCAACCTGAATCAACAGTGGTAAATCAGGGGGGTAGGGTGCGTAGAGAGAGAGAGAAAAGAGAGAGAGAGGGAAGAGGGGACGGTGGTGGTGGTGCTATAGAGAGAGAGAGAGAAGAGAGAGAGAGCTGATTATTTTAATCTGGGTTTTATTGCTAAATAAATGAAATTTAAAAATGACCAAAATGCCCATGCACTAAAGGACAAAATAGGCAACTTTCAACAGTTAAAAAAGGGGGTTTTTGGATTTTGGACTAAAATGGCAACAAAATGCAAACCACAGGGACCCAGATGTAAAAAGTTTGAGATTTGGACTAAAATGGCAAAAGTGCCCAAACCACAGGGACCAAAATGGCAGTTTACTCTATAATTATTTAATAAATACCCCCTCCACTCTCTCTCTCTCTCTCTCTCTATCTCACACACACACATCTACAAATGAACACCGCCACATTTTCCAATTTTCATTCTCTTGGCACCATGGTTTCCTCCTTTTGTCGTCTTCTTCATCATAACACCATCCCCCAATTCCCACTTCAAAAAATAAACTCCAAATTAATAAGAAGAGTGGTGGTGGTAATTATCAACACCCATTAATTCTCCACTTCAATAAGAGTGGTGTGTTAGTAATGTTGGACAAAGGGACAACCCAAGATACACGGCCTCCAGTTCATAAATACGTTAGATTCAGAAGTTTTCCAGACTGCATGACTCTCTGCTGGATCATTAAGATACTATGGTTTAGATTTGGAAAACGGTAATTACACATTCACCCTGCAGTATGCAGAACTAGAGATTGAAGATGGTGCCATTTGGAGAAGTACTGGTAGGCAATGGCGGACCCAGGATTTTTTTTTAATTGGGGTCCATTTTTTGTGTAAGAATTTTTCACAACCAAACATTAAAATTTTCGGGTCGGTCATCATAGTCGGGTCTGGGGCTAAGAAATAATGTAGAAGCATTTAGTAGACACGAAACCACTACATTATATGTTGGAAGTTTTATTTGGTAATCAAGTGTTAAATAAAATCAACATTCAATTTATCATTTTAAAGAAGCAAATTAGAGGGTCAATAGGTGGTTGTGCTGTTCTAAAACACTAGTTTAGTTTTGATGGAAAAAATAAACTATAAAAACAAGACACGTAAGACTTGAATTTGGGATCTATTTTGTTGGAACACGAGGGGATTTACCATCACACCATTTTTGCTTTTAATACTATGGATTTCAATTAATTTATTTTATGGGGTCCTTGAAAAATTTATCATACCCGTTCTACTATTTTCTAAAAAAAAAGATTGGGGTCTGTGGACCATGACCTGTACCATATGGGTCCCCCCTACTAGTAGGCGCGTCTTTGACATTTATCTACAGGGAAACCGGATGTTTCAAGATTGTGATATAAAAAGGGAAGCAAGAGGAGGGGCTTCCTTTAGTCCTGTTTCAAGAGATTTAACGGTTCAGGTTTCAGATAACTACCTTGAAATACATTTATTTTGGACTAGAAAAAGGATGTGTTGTGTACCGACTCAAGGGACTTTTGGGCCTCTTATCTCTGCAGGCAGTGCCACCCCAAGTATAGTATAATTAATTTTTTCTCAAATTTGGTTGCTTAACTTTGAAATCATAATATGTTTGAGCTTGATTTTTGTACCCCTTTACTTATTTTTGTACAGACTTCACCCCCCATAGTGGAGTTGTCGATTGTAAATGGGGCTGGTGTAGGTTTTGGTGGGTGGGTGGGTTGAATTTAATAACTCTCAGTAATGATGGGGTACGTTATAAGGTGTCGTCCATGGTTGTGATGGTGGATGGATGGTCGTCGTTGGCGGCCGTGACGGTGGATGGACGGTGGTAGGTCGATTAGTGGTGGCGGATACGGTGGTGGGGCTTGGATAGCAGGTTTGAAGTTTGGAACCCTAATTTGGGAAGGAAAGTGAAAGAGGGGTTTATAAGGTGAGAGGAATAAAGGGTAAAAGGATATAAATGCCCTCACGTGCTAAGCACATAATCAGAGTTATCTTAAATTTCTAACATGGTTTGGGGTAAAGGACAAAACATGCAACGGGTTTTCCAAATAAAGGATTGTGACTGTAATTATTGAAGTTAAAGGTCATCCATTGCAACCTATATAAACATAAAGGACAAAAAGTGTAATTTACCCTTTTTCAGGTTTTAAAATTCTTTCAAATCTGGAAACATATTCTCAGTATGTCACATCAGTTTTTTCCTTATGTTTTTAGTTTTTCCTAAAATGTTCGGTGTCGTCTCAATTTTCCTCATATTTCTCCAATACTAAACAATTTAAAATAATTTAAATTTTAAAACATTAATATGTTTAAGAGTTAAATGCTAAAATTGTCCCTGAGGTTTGGGCATTTTTGCTACTTCCATCCAAAATTGAAAGCTTTTGTAACCAAAGCCTTGTGTTTTATTTTTGTTGTCATTTTCATCCAAATCAGTAACTCAATTTGTATCGTCAACTCTCATGGACGATTTTATCAATGTCCAAACCTCAAGGACGATTTTCGCAATTTACCCATTAATTCTTCTGTTTTTGTTTTTGTTTTTGTTTTTTATAAAAAAAATAAATATAATGATAGGATGAGGATCCGTTAGAACTAGCATTTAGGTAGAGAACCCGAGAACTAGTGTGAACCACGTGGCATTTTTGTAAATATAATATACGTTCAACAAAATATGTGTGCGACACATTCAACCTGTAACCCGCGGCGACATGAAATCACCACCGTGCTTCATCACCGTTGATAAGACATCACCACCGCGACCGGCGATTTGACCTTACTTTACAACTTCTCCGGCGATATACGTCTTCTTCCTTCTGTCGTGCATCCAATCTGATCTCAAATTAACTAGTAAGTATCATTCTGCCTTTTTTTCCGATTTTCCTATTAATTGCGGTCTTCATACAACAAACCTTGTTTTTTGTAATCCAGATATGACATCTTTCGATTCATCTTACATTGATCCTCGTCCATCTACCGATGATATTGACGGATTTAGGTCGAACTCAACTAGTGGTCAACATAATATTCATACTCTCGAATCCATGTCTACCTCAGGAAATATCGTTGTGTCTGAACATTCAATTACTTGTCATAATTGTTAGGGGAGGATTTTCCTATGATTAGTGATCCTCAATTGCTGTCGGGTTTAAGGATCCTTAATTGTGTTTGAGTTCAGGATCCTCGGAGAGTATTGTAGGATCAGGATCCAGGATCCAGGATCCTCATAGTGATACTTACACTAACGATTGTCTGCTTTGAATATGGAATTGTTTTGCAGGAGTACGTGCTTGGACTTGGTCATGGCGATATTCCTGGAGCATATTCTCTTTTATTCCGCACGTGCTTGACCATTGTGAACGTTATGGAGATCATGGGGAGAGTGCACGAATTGCGGATAGTTAGTTATCTTAGATATTTACTAATTTAAAAGGGGATAGCGAGCTAGATTAGAACACTTGGCTATTTTTGGCTACAAACACACACTCGTACTGCTCTCATCAGTTTACAACACTCTGCTTGGCAATTACGCATCATTTTTACACATTTCATTCTAGTGATCCTTGTAACTAGCTCGCTATCATCCAAAGTTGTAACACACATTTGGTTTAATCTAAGTTGGTGATCGGTAGTTTCCATCACCCGAGGTTTTTTGTGCCGGAGATCAACTCTTGATCAAGGGCTTTTTCCTCGTATAAATCCTTGTGTCATTTGTTCATTACATTTGATTGTTATCCTAAGCATTGTTCATTGATTCAAGCATCACACCTCACACATAAAGATTTGGTTGCATTATCTTTGCTTGATTTTTGACCAAAACAATAATACTTCTACATCAACCGCAACAACACCTACACATTTGGACCAACAGTTACAATTCATACGATATGAGACCAAAGGTATTATACTGTTTATTTGTTACAATGCACACATACTAATGTGTATACTTATCGATGTGCCAACAATAAATGTGTTTCATACTTTACTCTTCCATGTTTAATTCTTTTTGTCAGCAAAACATTCAGCATCTTACTTTTATTTACAATCAGTACGTAATCCTGCACATGTTCATTGTTAGGGGAGGATTTTCCTATGATCAGTGATCCTCAATTGCTGTTGGGTTTAAGGATCCTTAATTATGTTTGAGTTTAGGATCCTCAGAGAGTATTGTAGGATCAGGGTCCAGGATCCTCATAGTGATCCTTACACTAACGATTGTCTACTTTGATTATGGAATTGTTTTGCAGGAATACGTGCTTTGACTTGGTCATGGCGATATTCCTGGAGCATATTCTCTTTTATTCCGCACGTGCTTGACCATTGTGAATGTTATGGAGATCGTGGGGAGAGGGCACGAATTGCGGATAGTTAGTTATCTTAGATATTTACTAAATTTAAAAGGGGATAGCGAGCTAGATTAGAACACTTGGCTATTTTTGGCTAAAACCACACACTCGTACCGCTTTCATCAGTTTACAACACTCTGCTCGACGATTACACTTTCTTTTACACATTTCACTCTAGTGATCCTTGTAACTAGCTCGCTATCATCCGAAGTTGTAACACACATTTTGTTTAATCTAAGTTGGTGATCGGTAGTTTCCATCACCCGAGGTTTTTTGTGCCGGAGATCAACTTTTGATCAAGGGCTTTTTCCTCGTATAAATCCTTGTGTCATTTG
Source organism: Helianthus annuus (assembly GCF_002127325.2). Classification (NCBI taxonomy): domain Eukaryota; kingdom Viridiplantae; phylum Streptophyta; class Magnoliopsida; order Asterales; family Asteraceae; genus Helianthus; species Helianthus annuus. The sequence goes on from NC_035435.2 coordinate 124,615,873, forward strand.
TTCATTACATTTGATTATTATCCTAAACATTGTTCATTGATTCAAGCATCACACCTCACACATAAAGATTTGGTTGCATTATCTTTGCTTGATTTTTGACCAAAACAGTTTGGCGCCCACCGTGGAGCAATTGGTGCTTCATTTCTGAGAAATTTTGTTCATTTCGGTCATTCCGGTTCATCACATTCAACCACATGGCTTCTCAAGGAAAAACCACTTCAAGTGCAATGTCTGCGGTCAATTCATCCCAAGGCGTTCCACCTTTGCCTCTACCACCTTCTGGATCCTAGAAGAATCCTGAGAAGAAACCGACTCCTATTTTCTCAAAACCTTCAACTTCTTCTGCATCTTATACTCCTACTACTAGTGACCTTTTTACTTTAATTTTGCAGATGAAGGATCACATACAGCAGCAGAATAAGACTAACGAAAGGATTCTCAGAGAAATTGGAGATATCAAGAAACAGAAGAGATCGACAGAGGATCATTCCCCATTGATGCCTAGGTCTTTGAACTTCGACACTCCGGTCATAACCTCTCAGCATTCTGCAGCTCCAGATGTCCAATACTTGGGTGGAACAAGAGGAATGCACTACGGATCCTCAACAACGTCTCAGGCTTTAGGATCCTATTTTCAACCAGCAGGATCCTTCTCTCAGCATCAAGGATCCTTCATCAGCTCAGGAGGATACATGGGGACGCAGCAGGTTCAAGGATCCTCTCAGGTTCAAGGATCCTCTCAGGTTCAAGGATCCTCTCAGGTTCAAGGATCCTCTCAGGTTCAAGGATCCTCTCAGGTTCAAGGATCCTCCTTTCAGCCTCAAGGATCCTCTCAGGTTTTCGAATCCATGGATTATCCTCCAAGACCCCCATTCATAGTGCATCAAGGATCCTTAAGAAGTTTGCAACCTGGAAGTTCTGATGTCCATCAAGGAGACTTCATTCCAATGCAAACCATCGCTTCTTCTGGTCCTTCAATTATACCAGAGTCTCAACAATATGGATTCACATCCGGGTTTCTGAACTTGAATCCACCAGGAGGTAACACTTTTAATAATTCTTATACCACTAACCATGGCCTTATGCAGGATACAGGTATCAATCAGGCTATGGCTAGGGAGTTACAAAAGCTTAAGGATATGATATCCAGTGTTCCAGGGGTGGTCAAGCCTATTCCTGAAATTGCAGATGGGAGCCATAAGATATCTCGTTTTGCATCACCTATTTGTGATGCTGAGATACCCAAAAGGTTCCAGATACCAACCATGAAGTTATATGATGGCTCAACAGATCCTGAAGAACACGTGGCTCAATACAGAGAAAGGATGGAGATTAATCCCATGCCAGAGAGGTTAAAATAAGCATGTCTATGCAAGGGTTTTGGATCCACTCTCACAGGATCAGCTCTTAAATGGCTGCTAAGTCTTCCCCCCTACTCTATTACTTCATTTGCTAATCTAGTTAACCTGTTTAATAATCAATTTTCTTGTAGTAGAAAGTTTGAACGTTTAACTAGTGATTTATATAGGGTAACTCAAGGTCAAAATGAATCACTTAGAGATTATATCACTAAGTTTAGTAAAGAATCCTTAGATATCCCTAACCTGGATATAGCTACGGCTGTAGAAGCCTTTAAAATGGGCTTGCTTAGGGATTCGTTATTTTATGATGATCTTGTTATGACCCCATGCAGGAATCTCGATGAAGTAAGAACCAGAGCCCTTAGGTTCAACCGATTAGAGGATGACAAAAGGATCCAGGAGAGACTAGCAGGATCCTCGAAACAGGAAAAGCAAGGATCCTATTTCAAGAATAACAAGTTCAAATCCTACAACAAGTCTGATAATCAGAATGTGCATGCAGTAGAACAAGAAGAGGATGATGAGGATTATCCTCCAATTTCTGAATATTGTTTTTCTGTTGATAACAATGAACTAATCCTTGTAATGCAGAATTTAGGTGAGAAAGCTAGATGGCCAAGAAAAAGTGACAAGCCAGCTGCCACGAAAGACAAATCAAAGTGGTGTGCATACCACGAGGATTTTGGGCTTCTCACCGAAGAGTGCATTGCACTAAGGAAAGAAATTGGTTACTTGTTAAGCAAGGGGCACTTAAAGGAACTTTTGGGGCGAAAGAAGTCAAGAACACAGGATCCTGAAAGGGTCCCAGAAAAAGCTCCAGCTCCTCTAGCAGATGCACAAGTTATAAACTTTATATCCGGAGGATCAGACATTTGTGGTACTTCATTTTCAGCAGCCAAAAGACATGCTAAAGAAACCAAGATGGATAATGGAGACAGACTGTAAGACCCTAACACGCTTTAACTGAATAGACGCAGCGGAATTACGTACCATAAAATTTCTTTCATTAAAAACGTTTTAACCTACTTGAAAGTTCATTATAAAATAACCTTTTACAATATACGCATCCTTCGTACTCATTTACAAAACGAAAGTATAACTTATGTCTATCAATTTACATACTCAAGCATTCCCGTACAATCTATCTTGTGACTCGGTCTTTGATCGCTACACCTCATGATGATAATCTGTGATTCGTACAACCTGCACCCCCCACATACATTCACAGCATTAGCATACATCATATACAAACAAGATTCTTAATCAGGTAGTCTCGTTACGTTCTATCCACATATACTTTCCGTCCTGTTATCTTTCTAGATTTAGTCATTCCATTCGGGAGTCTAATCCTTGACGAACTTCAATATAGTACCTGCACTATATTTCATTCTGGAGGCACACTGTTAATAACGTCAATACTTAAATGTATTGAAACCACGTATACAATACATACATAACTGTGTACATACATTCCTACTCACATACATACATACATACATACATACATACATAACTACATACAACATACCTTCTCACATACATACGTACATACATAACTACATACAAACATACATACTTAAAACGGATCATAACTACACACATGCATACCTTCGCTCACACGTACATGTATTTACATAATTACATAAATACATTCAGACATACATACTAACTCGTACATACCACTTACCTAATTCTCCACGAATTACTGTCATATCTTGATTACAAACATTCGTATAATAAAACAGGTACGAACAAACTTGTATACATACTCACTCATATTCATGATTACTTATTAGCTTAAGCGTATTGGGGAGAAGTTAAATCTATACGTACATACCCACCTACTTAGTTCATTACCCCGCATACTCGCACCCACATCCCGATCTTACCCACACATCATAAACGCTTTTTAAATGCCCTTTGGGTATGTTTCGGATCTTAAGAATGAGTTCCGAACTCACCCATAACTTACCAAGCCTTTCTGTAGGGTTGAGGAACATTATAAAGACTTAACAAGGCTTGGTATGGGCCCACGGGGTTCGAATTCGAAGGAAAAAACAAAGAAATCCACAAACTTTACATTTGCATCTGACCTCCACCGTAAGCTACGGTGGCTACCGTAGCTTACGGTGGCCCCAAAAGCTTTACGGTAGTTCTAAACTGCCTTACGGCAGAAAAGGAAACCCAGCTCCCATCGTAGCTTACGGTGGGCACCGTAAGCTACGGTGATGCCCAGTTCAGCTCCCCAATTTAATACTAAAACTCGCATAACTTGTTCGTTTTGCATCCGTTTCACTTGAAACTTGTTCCTAAACATCCGTAAAACAATTCCTTACATATTAGCCTATGAACCCTTACCCGGGTCCTTAATCATTACACATTTTATTACCGTTTCCTCACTTATTCTTATTTATTCGACCCGCTTGGTTCCACAAACTATCTTTGACTATCTAAATCATTACTTCTCTTAATACCTTCATTCATTTTATATCATACATAATTTCCCCTCATTCATAAACAAGAAAGTTCTTATGTATACTAAGAAGTGAGTCGGGAGTCACTTACCTTGTGCATCCGTGTTCGTAACCGCTTCCTTGCCTCGTTTTGACCCGTTAGCCTTCCATGCTTGGTCCATGCTAGTGTGGTTCCTATTCTTCCATATCGTCATGCCATAATAATGTTAGTATTCATACTCATTCATATTAACACACATTTTCCAACTCTTGTCTACATTGACTTTCACTAACACGCTTACGACATGAATTGTCAACCATATTGTTCAATATATTCGAAATCCAAATTCGTTATCACACATAACACATAATTGGTCTAACACCTATTCCATGATCTCTCGATTCTTATATTTGTGTCAAAATGCCTAACCATGCTATAAATTCTCGGTTGACTTTCAGAAAGTCAACCTTCTAGCATATAACTTCCAACTTTTGAACACACATTCATGATGATATGGTAGACCATATTAATGCCATCATAATCATTTCATACATAAAGTTGTATGACACATACAACTACATGATCACCTAGTCACATACACAATATTCACATAATCAATTCACACATATTTATGCTTTCATGATTCCACATTTGACAACACATTGCTAAGTTAGACAACTTAACGTAATTCATAACATCATCCTTTACTAGTATGGTCATATATTATTCATTTAGTACACATTCACTTCTTAATCATCATTAAACTATTAATCGAACCCATGGTGACCGTCACACCATACAAGCATAAGGTAAATTCCCCAAATGCATGATTTTGATCAAAACATGCATTCAACCCGAATTCTCATATGAATTTCATCTAAAGCACATTATTCATGTTGGTTTACTATCAATTACATCATTAACACCTTCTATGCGTATTCATCCATTAATTTCATACAATCTCATCTATTAAGCTCACCTAAGCATTTCATCAAGCACTTGGTGTGCGTACAACCTACTATGCATAGTTTACAACTAGTTCATGCATATCCTTCTAATCTCATTCATAATTCATCAATTTCCTTCTTCTAATCAATATGAATCATTCATGCATAAACATTAAACACACTATCATCATATTTCTTTCAATTTCCTCTAACAAGAATCCATATTACTCACATAATACATCCACATTCAACAAAAATTAGACATGGATGATGACTCAAGTCATCATTTTCACCATAACTAATGGGTTTCACCTCTAAGCATCAAATTAACCTAAACCATGCATAACCCATGCTCTATATGATGATTCTAACATATCCTCATACTCAATTTCATACAAATTCACGATTTACAACATAACCCACTTCGTTCATAATCACCAATCTAACTTTTAAGACATACCTTATGATCCCCTTGTGAAGGTGATCATTTATCCATGTTCTTTCTTGAATTTGAGCCATAATCAACCCTTCAATTTGGTGATTTAGTCTTGTTAGGGTTTTGGCTCCCATGGAGCTCGATCTCCTTCCAGAACACACGATTGTGTGTGTGTGTATGTGGGTATATATATATTTTTTTAATAATTTCAACTTTCATTTTGCCCCACTTTAGCCCCTCAAGTTTGTCACTTAAATAAAGTTGACACAACTTTCATCCCTTATTTGTTTCTACCATACTTTTAACTAGGATAAATAAGCTAGTTATTTATTTCTTGATGTACCATATTAGAACATTTAACAAATATAAACATTCGGGTTTTGGGGTGTTATAAGTCTACCCCCCTTAAATAAGGTTTCGTCCCCGAAACCTTTCTCATTTCCTCTTGCACATACACATATCTATGTTTGATTTTTTGATCACATCATAATTATAAGTAATCATCCTATCTCATTGCGTAATTATTTATACGATTGACTTCTTCCTAACAAGTCTATACTTTCCATGCATATTTCCACATAACCTTCTCATTTCCTTGATCGTTTAGTAACAGTTCAATGTTCATACTCATTCAAACTTATAATAATACTTACTTTCGTATGATTCGTTGATAACAATTCTAATACCTTCATCTCATCCTTTAAGATCATATTCTATTCATATATTACATAACATTTGATCTTGTTTCGTTATCACAACGAAGCTACTATTTCATAGTCATGCATCCGTGATTGACTCCAAAGTTAACATCATTATTCATTTTCTATAGTTATTTGTACCATACATACTCTTATGTTACCTTCAATTCACCTTATTCATTCTACATTACTATTCCTTTCATTTCATACATTATTTAATTTGCATAAGCCCACGAGTCATGCAAATTCATTATATGAGAGTTTAACCAATTCTCGAAATTTACACTTAAAACCTTTAAGATTCATTCCTCAATGACATATTTTCTTCTTATGTCAACTATTAGGAATCAAGCATTCCATACTGTACCGTACTCATTCCACCATGCATTTTGCAGGACGTTTTCAATTTACTATTTCATACTTATTTGACATAAATTAAAGCATTTTACTTACCTCGATTTCCTTTCATACTTCAGCGATCCGTAAATCGGATCTGTCCACATTCTTCACGAGTGCTAGCCGTACCAGGCTAGATTTCATTCATCCATGTAATGCGCTTCGCTCGTGCACAACCTCCCACCAAATTGATTGGTTTCATCACCTCGAGGTTCTAACATTATCATCAACAAATTTTGGCAGTTAACACATTTCATTCAAACATTGATTCTATTAAGCGATTACTTACTTATAATTCTTCTACAATTTCTTACGTACACGCTATAACGTGTCACACAGTTCATTTTTCTCATGCAATTCTTTCATTTAGTTACTTATTTCGTCAACCTTTGCAGTTTGACCTTTTAAGGTTAAACTGACTTTTCTTACTTATCATAGATGCATTGAGGTATAAATTCGTGCTTCCTTCCATTCATGCTTACTTACAAAACATTCATTACATCATTTCGGTATTCTTAACAAACTTACCCTTCTGGTTCATACTTAAATCATTGTCCGGGTCGTAGCCCGTCATTCGTTCTGACTCCTAAGAGTCGATTACTAACACTTTTAACACATAACTTGTTCAAAACTTTTTCCTTTCGTTTTAAAAGTTAGCTTTACGTGCCAATTACGATTATTCTTTTGTTCATTTACATTGCACCTACTAATATGACTCGTTTGACTCAACCATTGTCAAACTATCGGCACATTCTGATGTGGACTAATTCCATCCTTTTTATATCTTAAATATGTCCCACGGATTCAAACGTAACATCCATACCTTTCATTATTTCTATGTTTTGAATCCATCTCACGAATTCAAACATATCATTCACATCTTTTATTCCTTACATATGTTGAATCCGTCTCGCGGATTCGGACTTATCATTTCTACATTTCATTCCTTGAATCCGTCTTGCAGATTCAAACATTCCATTCATGCATTTCATACCTTGAATCCGTCTCGCAGATTCAAACATTGCATTTACACCTTTCATTCTTACATAATACTCTCGATTCCCCGAGAGTTTCACTACCCATTTCACCCGCACGTCCACTTGTTACCCAATTCTAACGGACATACCTGCGATAATTACCACGGTCTCACGAACGTCATATGCTTCTTGCGTACTGGCCAGGTGCGCAATTCACATACTAATTTCGTGCCTTCAGGTAATCATCGCCTTATGTTCGCAGTAGTGGGTCTCAGTTCGTGCTACATCTTTAAAATCTTACCAAGACAATACCGTTGTCTTCCATTAAATACTTACCTTCCCAAGGAGATTTCCTCCTTTTTCTTTTAACACCGGTACTCATACAGTTTAATATTATGTACATGGGGTCCATCTGTCTATTCGCATCCTTGCCTGCCTTAGCATCCATCTTAAACTGCAGTCACGGATCAACCTCTTCAAACCTTTAAGCTCACCTTGCACATACAAAACCATTAGTTTCTTCATATGAATGCATACATACATGCTTTCATTCCATTTCTACCTTTAGATCTTGATCGAGTCATGGATTGTACGGGTTCCTTATCAGAAGAGCACACAGGTTTGAGTTCAAGTATTTATCTTCTTGTACTTGATTCAATCAAACCAGGGCGCTGATACCAACTTGTAAGACCCTAACACGCTTTAACTGAAAAGACGCAGCGGAATTACGTACCATAAAATTTCTTTCATTAAAAACGTTTTAACCTACTTGAAAGTTCATTATAAAATAACCTTTTACAATATACGCATCCTTCGTACTCACAAAACGAAAGTATAACTTATGTCTATCAATTTACATACTCAAGCATTCCCGTACAATTTATCTTGTGACTCGGTCTTTGATCGCTACACCTCATGATGATAATCTGTGATTCGTACAACCTTCACCCACCACATACATTCACAGCATTAGCATACATCATATACAAACAAGATTCTTAATCAGGTAGTCTCGTTACGCTCTATCCACATATACTTTCCGTCCCGTTATCTTTCTAGATTTAGTCATTCCATTCGGGAGTCTAATCCTTGACGAACTTCAATATAGTACCTGCACTATATTTCATTCTGGAGGCACACTGTTAATAACGTCAATACTTAAATGTATTGAAACCATGTATACAATACATACATAACTGTGTACATACATTCCTACTCACATACATACATACATACATACATAACTACATACAACATACCTTCTCACATACATACGTACATACATAACTACATACAAACATACATACTTAAAACGGATCATAACTACACACATGCATACCTTCGCTCACACGTACATGTATTTACATAATTACATAAATACATTCAGACATACATACTAACTCGTACATACCACTTACCTAATTCTCCACGAATTACTGTCATATCTTGATTACAAACATTCGTATAATAAAACAGGTACGAACAAACTTGTATACATACTCACTCATATTCATGATTACTTATTAGCTTAAGCGTATTGGGGAGAAGTTAAATCTATACGTACATACCCACCTACTTAGTTCATTACCCCGCATACTCGCACCCACATCCCGATCTTACCCACACATCATAAACGCTTTTTAAATGCCCTTTGGGTATGTTTCGGATCTTAAGAATGAGTTCCGAACTCACCCATAACTTACCAAGCCTTTCTGTAGGGTTGAGGAACATTATAAAGACTTAACAAGGCTTGGTATGGGCCCATGGGGTCCGAATTCGAAGGAAAAAATAAAGAAATCCACAAACTTTACATTTGCATCTGACCTCCACCGTAAGCTACGGTGGCTACCGTAGCTTACGGTGGCCCCAAAAGCTTTATGGTAGTTCTAAACTGCCTTACGGCAGAAAAGGAAACCCAGCTCCCATCGTAGCTTACGGTGGGCACCGTAAGCTACGGTGATGCCCAGTTCAGCTCCCCAATTTAATACTAAAACTCGCATAACTTGTTCGTTTTGCATCCGTTTCACTTGAAACTTGTTCCTAAACATCCGTAAAACAATTCCTTACATATTAGCCTATGAACCCTTACCCGGGTCCTTAATCATTACACATTTTATTACCGTTTCCTCACTTATTCTTATTTATTCGACCCGCTTGGTTCCACAAACTATCTTTGACTATCTAAATCATTACTTCTCTTAATACCTTCATTCATTTTATATCATACATAATTTCCCCTCATTCATAAACAAGAAAGTTCTTATGTATACTAAGAAGTGAGTCGGGAGTCACTTACCTTGTGCATCCGTGTTCGTAACCGCTTCCTTGCCTCGTTTTGACCCGTTAGCCTTCCATGCTTGGTCCATGCTAGTGTGGTTCCTATTCTTCCATGTCGTCATGCCATAATAATGTTAGTATTCATACTCATTCATATTAACACACATTTTCCAACTCTTGTCTACATTGACTTTCACTAACACGCTTACGACATGAATTGTCAACCATATTGTTCAATATATTCGAAATCCAAATTCGTTACCACACATAACACATAATTGGTCTAACACCTATTCCATGATCTCTCGATTCTTATATTTGTGTCAAAATGCCTAACCATGCTATAAATTCTCGGTTGACTTTCAGAAAGTCAACCTTCTAGCATATAACTTCCAACTTTTGAACACACATTCATGATGATATGGTAGACCATATTAATGCCATCATAATCATTTCATACATAAAGTTGTATGACATATACAACTACATGATCACCTAGTCACATACACAATATTCACATAATCAATTCACACATATTTATGCTTTCATGATTCCACATTTGACAACACATTGCTAAGTTAGACAACTTAACGTAATTTATAACATCATCCTTTACTAGTATGGTCATATATTATTCATTTAGTACACATTCACTTCTTAATCATCATTAAACAATTAATTGAATCCATGGTGACCGTCACACCATACAAGCATAAGGTAAATTCCCCAAATGCATGATTTTGATCAAAACATGCATTCAACCCTGTTGGTGCAATCGTCTATCGTCTTCGTCTGATGTCGAGTCTCAGTCTCAGAGTGGATTTGATCAAGCATGACATCACGAAACAAGATAATGAATCCTGGCCGTTTGAGGAGTCGTAGCCGTTTGAAGAGATGCTGGCCGTTTGAATAGAGGGTTCAGTTTGAGAGTTGACCGTTTGAAGAGTCTTGGTCGTTTGAGGGTGGCCGTTTGAGGCACTTCGTTTGAGTGTAATGCTGACCGTTTGAGCATGTTCAAACGGTCATGCATCGCCTATATATAGCTGTCAAACGGTTGACATTGGTAACGATTGAGTAAATTGATACCGAGGTGCTGCCGGTATTTCCTCTCGTTGTAGACAAGTGTTTATTGAATGAAAAGAGGATTATAGTGATTTTCTAGCTGTTTACAAGTTCGTTTCTTAGTTTCCGCCTCTGAAACGGATTAGAGCTCTTCCGAACGACTCATTCAGGTCGCTACACGATCCTACAATTGGTATCAGAGCTCAGGACGAGGAGTTCTTGCTATTTTCAGCCTGAAAATCTGATTTTCTACACCTTCTTTCATAAACCGATACTTTTTACGGTTAAATTTGGCTCAAATCTTCACACGATGTTTGGAATTGACAATTAACAAAGCCTTGAAAGTTTCAGCTTAAAATTCGAAGTAAAAATGGTGAAAATTGACTGAAAACTGGTGTCCGTTTGAACGAGTACCGTGCCTGTCCGTTTGAAATTGCCCAGTCGTTTGAGTGATCGTTTGAAAATGATATGACTGTTTGAAATTTGGGTCTCATCGTTTGAAAGTGTTGTCCAATCGTTTGAAATTGGTCCTGTCGTTTGAAAGTTTGATCGACCGTTTGAAAGTACCATCCGTTTGAATTTATCGTTTGAAAGACATTCTGTCGTTTGAAAGTTGCCATTGTGTTCGTTTGAAGCTGGTCTGACCGTTTGAAAACTTCATGACCGTTAGAAATAAGATCCTGTAGTTTGAACTTTGTCTGACCGTTTGAAGTTGTGTTTGTTTGAAAAAGTATTCTGTTTATCATGGATTCTGAGTTTTATAATGCTTTTGCAACACCGATGTCAGTGACTCAAAGTGCAATGATTGAAAATGAAACCGGGACGTCTCAGAAGCCACCCAAACTCATGGATATTGATGACTATAATGTGTGGTCTGAACGTTTTGGAAATTGGGTAGAAGCTTATCATCTAGATGCGTGGGAACACACTGAAGAGCCGTATGTTAAGCCCACAAAGAACGATGTTGTGAATGGTACTCCGTTAACACTTAGAGAGATGAGTACTGCAGATAAAAAGAAATATCGAGATGAGAAATTGATGGTGAGTCTGCTTCAGCAAGCGATAAAAGAAGATATTTTGATACTGCTTCAACATGATGGAACCGCACATTCTATTTGGATAGAGTTGGAAGCAAAGTTTACTGGAAGTGACGATATGCTTAGGAATAAGATGTCTCTCATGAAAAAGGAATTTGATTTATTTAGGGGATTGAAAAATGAAAGTACCAAGCAAATAATTGATAGATATTGTAACTTGGTGAGAAATATGATGAAACTTGGTGTTAAGAAAGATACTGATGAATTAATTGAAAAACTTGTAGATGCACTACCATATGAAACATGGGGAACATTTCTGATGATGCTGCGGTCAAACAAAACAGATTATAAGAAAATGACACTGGGAGATTTTATCAAGCATATTGAAGCTCAGGAGATGGAGCAGAGGAAGATCGCTAGGATGAAAAACTATGATGGAGAACAGGATATCAGTTTGTACTACAAAAGTGGTGCTACTGATTCTACAAAGTATTCTCCAAAGATCGAAACTGCTTACAGTGTTAACGATTCTCCTGAGAAGAAGGCATCTCAAGGATCAAACAGCACAAGATTTTCATCATACGATCCTAATATCTCTGTAACAAAGAATGGTAGAAAACTTCAGTGTAACATTGTGTTAAGTCTTGAAAATGACCAAGACTACACTGAAGAAATTGCAAAAAATCAAATGTCTTTGTTAGGGATGATTTTAGAGTCTTATAGTTGCTTTGTTGCAGGAAAGATCGGAAATCCAATGCTTACGAAAGAGGATTACGATCAAATCGATGCTGAGGAAATGGAATTGATGGATATCAAATGGTGTATGGCGAGTGTGATGAGACGTGCTGAAAAGTTTAAACAAATTACAGGCCGTGATGATTTTCGTGATGCAAATGTTTCAGCTTTGGGTTTTGATAAATCTAAAGTTACGTGTTTTCGTTGCAGGGAGAAGGAGCATTTCAAGAGGGAGTGCAAAAACCGTGAAGCTACCGGAGCCCAGAACCCTTTTGGAAATAACGACTATCACAAGAAGGCCATCTATCATCAAATCACACCACCAGCACAGCAACAGGCACAAACAGCTCATGGAAGAGATGTGGTTGATAAAAAGGCATGTGTTGTCAGTCAGGGAAAATATGATAATTTTACCTGGGAAAAATATCTTCAGAAAGACAGCAAAGTGTGTTTGGCTGAACAAGATGATGAGAAGTTGGCTGAAGGTTTTACTTGGGATGATTTTTGTCCAGATAAAGATCTCATGGCCAAAGAGATGTCCAAAAACACTTCTCATGCTTTCTTTGCTAATGCTTATGATTTGAAATGTGCAGAAAGATGCAGAAAAGTCATGGAAGCTGCTGAAGAAAAACGAAGGAAGAACAAAGAAGAGGAAGAAAAAGAAGAGAGATTAAAGGCCGAAACGAAAGCTGAGAAAATGAGAAGAGCTGAGTTTTTGCAACCAAGCAGAAATGTCAAAGAAGTGCCAGAATTTGAAGTGAAGATTGAAGCTGAACAAGTCCAAGTATTAGAAAAGTGCATAAATTGTGATTCTTTAATCAAACAGAATAATGAGTTGTTGCACAACATAAACAAGTTGAAAGAATCGTATGACACAATGAACAGAGAAATCAACAAATATACTGATTCGAGTGGTGAACAAGTAATGGCGATGAATACTTTGAAAGTAGCATATCTTAGACAGCTGGATGATGCTAACTTTCATATAAAAAAATGTGCTGATTTAGAATTGGAACTGGCAACACAGAAGATAGAGACTGAGAAAGTTAAAAAGTTGTTAAACAGTTACTCATGTTCTTCTTTTGTTGTTGACAGGATTTATCCCGTAGTGGAGAATTTGAAGACGTTTGAAGAAATGAAAATGTCTTAAGAAGAGAAAGCTGTGACTGAAGATGAAGGAAAAGTGAAATCTTCTGGTAAGAAATCAAGTGTGGTCTATAATAGATGTCCGTCCCCGGTCGAATATGGATTTATGCCTCGAAATCCAAATTCTGAAAGAGTCAATAAAGCAATCAATTTGCAATGGGAGTCTGGGCTGTCGGATAACTTGCCACAAAGTATTGATGTTACGTATACGTCATCAGACACTGATCATGAGTCAAAGTTGATAAAAAGTGTGGTAGATCAGGTGTTAGACAAAGATGACAGTGAGGAGTCAAAACCGGAGTCCAAACCCGAGTCAAAGTCTGGGTCAAATACGTCAAAGTCAACAGTAAAAAGGGACAAACGGGTTTATGATAAATAATTTTTACTTTCGAAATCTAATTTGAATGATGAATCGGTCAAAGTGGCATATACTTTGAAAGGTTCTGACAAATTACATTCTGACGAGAGTTTTCCAATAAGAAGTGTCAGATTTGAAATGATTCAAAAGGTTTTCAAAATAACAGAAATTAATATTTCTGAAATAAAAGATTTAAATATTTCCGGAAAACCTAAACAATACACTTCAAGAGTTCAACAAAGAATTAACAAGAAAATGGGTTACAATTGTGGTTATAGTTTCCAGAAGAAATCAAACCATAATCGTAATTTCAAAAAGAAAGGTCTTGGTTTTGTTCCACCGAAAAACTATAAAAATGAAAAAATGTATAAACCAAAAACTGTGTTTGTTTCAGGAAAAACGTCAGAAGCTGAAAAAGAACAATCATTCAGAAAACAGTCGAATCAGGAATTCTTTGCCAAGAAGCAAGAAGAACTAAAGAAGAATGAAGTTCCGAAGAAGATTGAGAAGAGAACTTGTTTTCAATGCAAGATTGCTGGTCATGTGGCGAAGAATTGTCCAAAGACATTCAAACCAAAACAGGAAGTCTCTGGTAAAATGAAAGAAAAAGTTGTTGAGAAGACTGAACTGTCAACCCGGAAGTTCACTGGCTTTGAAAATTCAACTTTTGAGAAAGGAGAATGTTCAAAGAGTGCTTCAAAAAGGAAAGCTAATGTGCCAAATCAAAAATAGGTTGTGAAAGGTTCAGGTAATAGTTCTGGTGATGAATCTGATTCCATAAAATCAGAGGAGCCATGTGTTGAGAAAAAGATTGAAAGGAAAGTTCCAACCATGAACGATGAAAATTTTCCACCATTGTGTGCTGAAAATTTTATGAAGAAAGTTGGAAAAGTTGAAATTTCAAATCAATTTTATTCTGACAAGAAGAAATTTGATGTTGAAAAAACTTTCAACGGCAATGTGAAACGTATCTTTGGACAAATGGTCAACGGTAAGGCGAAAAGTATCGAAGATTTTTATGCTTCCAAAGGACGTGTTTACAAGTCTGTTGAAAGAAAAGATGAAAAAGATGTAGTTACACCCAAGGAAGGTCAGGCTTGGGTGGATATATTTTTCAAAGAATAAAAACCTGACTTGCCGGAGATCCCAAGTTGGTAATCGTGGATCATGAATCGGCATCCTTCTAAATCTGTGTTTGAGAAATTGCAGGACTTGCCAGAACTCCCAGGTTTGTAAGCGTGGAGTAGGAATCGGCACCTTGAGAATTCAACCAACAAGATGGTAATTGGTTGAAAAACAGGTTTGAGTTGTATGTTGGTGATTGTTATAAGTGATTCAAAATTTGAACTAGGTTGATCTTACAAATGGTTGAATCAAGGTCATTAAATTGAACTTGATTTAACTATCATTCACAAGATTGGTAAGACAATATGATGAACCACAATCCCGAACTTGTTATTGATAAATCTACAAGTGATAAAATCAACAAAACTTATTTTCCGGAAAAACCATTCTGATTAAAACAAACTTAAGTGTTTTGAAATCATTATGGGAAAATAGTTTGTTGTGAGGGGGAGTTCTGATTGTTTAAGCCAAACGGATGGAGAATTGCAGTGATTTGATATCAGTTGTCATGTTCTGTACAGTTTGTTCTCGATTTTCATTAGATGTGTTTGTATTTTAGGGGGAGTAGAAAATTTCAAAAAATCCAAAAACATCAGAAAATTTGAAAAAGACAAAAACATGATAAAACTGAAAAATGAGTTTTCGTTGCATAAAAGAGGAAATGATAGTACATCAGTGGACTATCGCGACATGCTAAAGAAATGTATAGTCAAAAATGTGTTAAACAATCTTACTGTGGATGTGTCAGTAGGTTTTTGCACATTTAGTAAATCGAAATGAGATATAAACCTAATTTAAACTTGCTTGATTCGTGGGTAACTATTCTTGAATATATGGGTAACCCCCGAAATCTTGTTTGAAAGGTCCCGTATTCTGAGATACTAGGTCTTTATACTCAGTGATATCTGGGGTATTATCCCGGGACTTCTGCTGTATGGAAGTACTGACCTAGTCCCCGGATAATGCTTTCTGCAAAAAGCTTTGAAATATAAGCTCGCCCTCAGCAAGCTGATGAAACAATAAAATTGATAGTCGCTGCTGTTGTAACAAAAGATCCTCTAAAGGGGACCCACCAAAAGTCGAAGCCGTCATCTCTCTGCGTATACGGAAGTATCGACCTGAGCTCTCACGGCCCTCGCACATAACCCCTTTACAGATATCATCTGTGGTATACTCACCTGTAAGACTGAATATTGGGATCTGGATACGGGAGTATATTCGAGTGGAGTGATACACAATTAAGTTTAAGTTTCTAAAACACTAATATCGTATCTCGAATCGATTGAAATTTGTGTGATAATTTAAAGTGGATCAGTATACTGACAATCTAGGTAAATTGTTTAGAACTGAGTATGTTTAAAGCTTAACGGTGTTTGTGATATGTTTCAAAAACTGATATGATCCTCGTGCACGAACTCACAAAAATAGTGTCTGTGAATATTTTGTTTCTATTTTTACTTCTATTCAAAAATTAAAAAAAGATTCTTGTTGAGTTTTAGCATAAAATTTTGAAAATTCAAAAAGATTTTCGACAACTGATATTGAAAAGCAGATTTTCAAAATTCCAAGTGCTAAACATGATGAGCAATATTTGAGGGGGAGTGTTTGTTTGGAATTTAATGTTTTCATAATTTAACCCTAAAATGGTTCATCAGGTTGGAAGATCTGTAATCGTTCTGAAAGAAAGTCTGATTTAGTGTGAGTGTTTATGTTTGAGATAAATGTGAAAAAGTTTACTTTGAAATAGAGTGTTTGCAGGAAAAGATGAAAAGTTGTGAGATGGAAAGCCAGACAACGATCCTAAAGCTGATGATACTGATGATCTGAAGAAATGCCAGCATATCGCTAGGGGGAGTCTGAAGACTTGAAAGAAATGACAGAGAGCCTAGAGACAGATCAAGACTGAAGATTGTGAAGACTCGACACTTCAGACTCGTCAACATCTGAGGGGGAGTCTGTTGGTGCAATCATCTGTCGTCTTCGTCTGATGTCGAGTCTCAGTCTCAGAGTGGATTTGATCAAGCATGACATCACGAAACAAGA
Source organism: Helianthus annuus (assembly GCF_002127325.2). Lineage (NCBI taxonomy): Eukaryota > Viridiplantae > Streptophyta > Magnoliopsida > Asterales > Asteraceae > Helianthus > Helianthus annuus. The sequence goes on from NC_035435.2 coordinate 124,632,925, forward strand.
TAATGAATCCTGGCCGTTTGAGGAGTCGTAGCCGTTTGAAGAGATGCTGGCCGTTTGAATAGAGGGTTCAGTTTGAGAGTTGACCGTTTGAAGAGTCTTGGTCGTTTGAGGGTGGCCGTTTGAGGCACTTCGTTTGAGTGTAATGCTGACCATTTGAGCATGTTCAAACGGTCATGCATCGCCTATATATAGCTGTCAAACGGTTGACATTGGTAACGATTGTGTAAATTGATACCGAGGTGCTGCCGGTATTTCCTCTCGTTGTAGACAAGTGTTTATTGAATGAAAAGAGGATTATAGTGATTTTCTAGCTGTTTACAAGTTCGTTTCTTAGTTTCCGCCTCTGAAACGGATTAGAGCTCTTCCGAACGACTCATTCAGGTCGCTACACGATCCTACAAACCCGAATTCTCACATGAATTTCATCTAAAGCACATTATTCATGTCGGTTTACTATCAATTACATCATTAACACCTTCTATGCGTATTCATCCATTAATTGCATACAATCTCATCTATTAAGCTCACCTAAGCATTTCATCAAGCACTTGGTGTGCGTACAACCTACTATGCATAGTTTACAACTAGTTCATGCATATCCTTCTAATCTCTTTCATAATTCATCAATTTCCTTCTTCTAATCAATATGAATCATTCATGCATAAACATTAAACACACTATCATCATATTTCTTTCAATTTCCTCTAACAAGAATCCATATTACTCACATAATACATCAACATTCAACAAGAATTAGACATGGATGATGACTCAAGTCATCATTTTCACCATAACTAATGGGTTTCACCTCTAAGCATCAAATTAACCTAAATCATGCATAACCCATGCTCTATATGATGATTCTAACATATCCTCATACTCAATTTCATACAAATTCACGATTTACAACATAACCCACTTCGTTCATAATCACCAATCTAACTTTTAAGACATACCTGGTGATCATTTATCCATGTTCTTTCTTGAATTTGAGCCATAATCAACCCTTCAATTTGGTGATTTAGTCTTGTTAGGGTTTTGACTCCCATGGAGTTCGATCTCCTTCTAGAACACACGATTGTGTGTGTGTATGTGGGTATATATATATATTTTTTTAATAATTTCAACTTTCATTTTGCCCCACTTTAGCCCCTCAAGTTTGTCACTTAAATAAAGTTGACACAACTTTCATCCCTTATTTGTTTCTACCATACTTTTAACTAAGATAAATAACCTAGTTATTTATTTCTTGATGTACCATATTAGAACATTTAACAAATATAAACATTCGGGTTTTGGGGTGTTACACAGACCCATCCGAAGATCCAGTGTTACCAAAGACAAAATCATAACTTTTGATGAGGATGATCGCGTTGACATTCAGGATCCTCATCATGATGGTCTCGTTATTACTCTTTTTATTTCTAACCATTTTGTTCGCAGGATCCTTATAGATGGAGGAAGCTCTGTGAACATCATCCAGCTTGATGTCCTTAAGAAGATGAATATTCCTGAATCCGACATTATACCAAGATCCTCAGTGCTTGTGGGATTCAGTGGGGAGACCAAGAATACTCTGGGGGACATCAAACTCCCAATTTATATCGAAGGATTACATTCTTATAAAAAATTTTGTGTTATAGATTGCTTATTCTGTTGTAACATTATCCTTGGCAGGCCTTGGATACATGACATGAAGGCAGTCCCATCCACTTATCATCAATGTGTGAAGCTTCCTAGTCCATGGGGGGTGGTGAAAATTGAGAGCGATCAGCAAGAGGCTAAGAATTGCTACACATCATCAATGAAACCAGCCTCAAGGCCTAGAGAACAATAGCAATTAAAGTATCCTCCAAGGGATGTCTTGGAGGCAAGAGAGCAGGATGTAAAAGAAATCCTTATGGATCCTCATGATCCTGAATCCAAGATTTACATAGGATCAGGGATCCTTTGCGAAATAGAAGAGGATTTGGTATCCTTCCTCAAGAGAAGAAAATCTACCTTTGCATGGAAACACGAAGATATGACAGGTATATCTAAAGATGTAATTACTCATAAACTTGGCATTGACAGGTCATTCAAACCAATCCTTCAAAAGAGGAGGAAGTTTGCACCAGAGAGAAATGCCATTATCCAGGAGGAGGTAGAAAAATTACTCCGAGCAGGTATGATTAGAGAGGTCAAGTATCCAAGATGGTTGGCCAATGTGGTTGTTGTTCAAAAGAAAAACGGAAAGTGGAGGGTATGTGTCGACTTTACTGATTTATATAAGGCATGTCCCAAGGATCCTTTCCCATTGCCCCACATTGACTCCATGGTGGATGCTACCGCGGGTCATGAGCTGTTAACTTTTATGGATGCTTCATCTGGATTTCAACAAATTCAAATGGAACCATCTGATCAAGAGGATACAACCTTTATGACCCTAACTGGTATTTACTGTTATATTGCTATGCCATTTGGACTAAGAAATGCAGGTGCAACTTACCAAAGGCTAGTCAACATGATGTTCAAGGATCAAATTGGACACACTATGGAAGTCTATACAGATGACATGGTGGTCAAGTCTAAAAGAGCTGAGGATCACCTTGGAGACTTGGAGGAAGCATTCAATATCCTTGATAAATACAATATGAAACTAAATCCTTCCAAATGTCATTTTGGTGTTAAAGCAGGTAAATTCCTAGGCTATATGGTGACTAAGAGGGGCATTGAAGCAAGTCCAGAGCAGATTAAGGCTATTGTGAACATCAAATCACCTGCCAATCTAAGGATGTGCAAAGATTAACAGGCAGGATCGCAGCCTTAAACAGATTCATATCCAAATCCTCAGAAAAGTGCAAGGAATTCTATGACATCCTGAGGAAGAACAAGAAATTTGAATGGATTGAGAAGCATGAAAGTGCCCTCAAAGCTCTTAAGGATTACCTATCCTCAGCCCCCGCTTTGATGAAACCAGAAAAGGGGGATATATTATCCTTATACCTAGCAGTATCCTCAAAAGCAGTAAGTGCGGTCCTTGTTAAGGATCACCAAGGTACACAACATCCTGTTTATTATGTAAGTAAGAGTTTGCTTGATGCTGAATCCAGGTATTCACATTTAGAAAAACTTATCCTTGCTTTAATTATGGCATCTACTAAATTAAGACATTATTTTGAAACTCATGCCATTATCGTTAAGACTAATTTCCCAATTAAGAATGTTCTCAGGAAACCTGAAATGTCAGGAAGGATGTCTAAGTGGGCAGTGAAGCTCAGTGCTTATGATATAAGATATGAGCCTAGAACCGCCATTAAATCCCAAGCCTTAGCTGACTTTGTGGCAGATTCCAGTAGTGACTTGCAAAAGGAAGCTGAGTTAGAAGTCCAACAGCTTGAAGAAACTAAGGATCCTTGGATACTCTTCACTGATGGAGCCTCTAATGTCAAAGCAACAGGGCTTGGAATACTACTAAAATCGCCACAGGGGGACATAATACCCCACTCTATAGCTTGTGATTTCCAAACGACTAACAATGAGGCTGAATATGAAGCCTTGATAGCTGGTTTGCAAATTGCCAAGCATATGAGGATCAGGTATCTTGAGGTACATGTAGATTCATTATTAATCACTAATCACTTTAATGGATCCTATGCTGTTAAAGGTGAAAAGCTAATCAAATACTTAGAGATAGTCAAAGAATTGGCACTCTCTTTTGTATCTTTTAGTTTGACACAGGTACCAAGAGAAGAGAATGCAGAAGCTGATGCACTGGCCAATTTAGGATCATCCTTGAAGATCCCAGAGGATATCAAAATCCCTATTATCCATATTCTGAATCCTGCTATTGAAGATCATGTGGCTATGGAGATAGGAGAGGATTCTGCAATCATACCTAGTGATGCTCCGCAATCAGGACCTGGATCCTCCCAATCATGAGATATATCCAAAACGGAGAGATCCCTACAGGAGAAAACCCCAGGGCTTTCAAAATTAAGGTATCTCAATTTACAATATTGAATAACATGCTATACAAACGATCTCTTGCAGGACCATATCTAAGATGTATTGAGGATCCCGAAATTCAAGAAGTTTTAAATGATCTCCATGAAGGAGATTGTGGAGATCACACTGGGGGCAGGGCACTATTCTCAAGGATCCTGAGAATAGGATACTACTGGCCTACTATAAAGAAGGATGTTGTGGATTATGCTAAAAGATGTGATCCTTCTCAAAGACATAGTAATATCCTTCATCAACCAGCAGAGCTCTTGCATCCTATATCCTCTTCCTGGCCATTTATGAGATGGGGAATGGATATAGTTGGTAAACTTCCCAAGGCACCTGGTGGTAAAGTATTCATGCTTGCTATGGCTGACTATTTCTCAAAGTGGATAGAGGCTGAAGCCTTTGCTCAAGTCAGAAAGAAAGAAGTGATATCCTTTATCAAAAGAAATATTATTACTAGATTTGGTATCCCTTCTGAAATTGTATGTGATAATGGATCCTAATTTATTGGGAGTAGAACTACTAACTTTTGTGACAGTTGGGGGATTAAGATGATAACATCAACACCAGTCCACCCACAAGCTAATGGCCAAGCAGAATCATCCAACAAGATCATCATCAACAACTTGAAAAAGAAACTTGGATCCAAGAAAGGAAAATGGGCAGAAGAGCTACCTTATGTATTATGGGCTGATAGGACAACTCCCAAGAATGCTACTGGTCAAACTCCATTCTCTTTGGTATTTGGAGCAGAATCAGTGATCGCTACAGAAATGGTGGTTCCTACTGCAAGAACAAGTATCCGTGATCCTGAAGGAAATGCTGAAAACTTGGTTCAAGACCTGGATACTATAGAAGAACTCAGGGATTTGGCAAGGATAAGGATGGCCAGTTATCAACAAAGGATGGCTGGAGCTTACAATAAGAATGTCAGGATCAGGAAATTCCAAGTTGGTGATATGGTACTAAGGAAAGCATTTCAGAATACCACCAATCTTGCTGATGGAAAGTTGGCACCAAAATGGGAAGGCCCTTATTTAATTGAAGCTAAAGCAGGAAAGGGGGCATATCGGTTGCTAACAATGGAAGGTCATTTGCTACCAAGAGCTTGGAACGCTGTCCATTTGAAAAGATACTTCATGTAATAAGGATCCATGATCCTTAGCCAATGATGATCCTTAAAGGATCCTTGGTCAACGGATGATCTCGTTATGGTAATAATTTAACCTCAAACTCTTTATATATCATGTACTTAAGGATAAGGATCCTGTATCCTTTATCCTCCTTTCACTTGTTTCTAAGTTTTGCAGAAGGTTTGAGTATCCTTGGCAGAGGATAAGTCTCCACAGAAGTATCCAGTTATTTGGGCTTGACCCCAGTCATTTAGGCTTGACCCCAGTTCTTTGGGCTAGTCCCCAGTTCGGGCCTGTCCCCAGTATCGCCAGTAGCGCACGATGATCCTGGTACAGTTCATGGCAATGGGACCAGTACTCGCTTTAGGGGCTGACAATTTCATTGTACTGGCTGTATCCGGGATCCTACGTATAATGGTAGACGTACCATGCATCCGTTCCTAAGGTTTCTAACGTTTTCACGTTAGCTAAGGTTTTGGCATTTACATGTCACTAAGTTTGGATAGTCGCAAGTGAGGGCCATAGTCCAGTTTACACAAGATCCTTTGGGCTTGTCCCCAGTTATCCTTTGGGCTTGTCCCCAGTTATCCTTTGGGCTTGTCCCCAGTTATCCTTTGGGCTTGTCCCCAGTTATCCTTTGGGTTTGTCCCCAGAATTGTTGGGCTTGTCCCCAGTTACTAACTTGTCTTTTATATTCTATTTCAGGTTTTCGAAGTTAAACAAGCAAGGATCCTTGATCCTTACCTTCCACTAAGGTTTGTCTTTTTGATTATCCTGATCATAATTGTTAAGGAGTTAGGATCCTAACTTGGATCCTCAGGTATGATCCTTAGATCACTTTGATTTTATTTATCATTTACATTAGGGACCCTTATTCATTGACAACAGAACTAATGATCCTTAAATTGCATAACTTTTCTAAGCTTATTAACTATAGGATATTTGATCCTGGATCATATCCTAAAACTCTTAAAAATGATTTGTTCATCTTTTCTTATTCAAACAAAGTATATAATGACAGTTGGAAACTAAAGAATTCATAAGGATAACAACACAGGATAAGCCAAAAAGTTAAAGTTTTATTTATTCACAAAATGTTCAACCCTTTAAGGTTGTCAAAATTGCCAACCCACATTTCTACCAGCAAAACGTGGCCCGTCCACATGGGTTGGCAAAGGGTGTCCATTGTTCATGTGGTCATAACAGTGCAGGAAATTAAAGGCGACAGGATAACAAGTGGCTTCATCCCCCAAACAGAGGATCCCTCCACCACCTATTATCCTACCTATTGTCTGAGGATCCTTGATCCTTAAACCTAATAACTATTGTTCAAAATAAAACCCATCATTGTCTAAAAACATCATAACCAAAACAAACTACCAAACTTAAAAAATGGGCTCCGGCTATGTCTAGAAGTGTCCATCATCGCCCATTCATGCAGCTTACACCTTTGCTGCATCACCTTCACCAGCTCCACCTGCTTCTCCACCACCCTTATCCTTGCCACTGTTGGTCGCCTCGATTGCCAGAACCTCATCAGCCTCTTCTTCGTCCTCCAACTCAGCCAGCCTAGCCCTCCACGTCCCAGTTGCTCCTGTCAAAATTAGGATCCTGAGCTTCTTGGGCCATCTGCAACTTGGTTTTGTACATGGCAATGGCAGCGGAGACTTTAGCATCCTCCATAATCTCGTGCTTCTCATAGTCAGCGTTGATCTGAGCTGCAACCGCCTGAGTTTTGACGTCATTGAGGTCCTTTTCGAGGGAGGCAATCTTATGATCCTTGAGCAATGCCACTTGTTGGAGGTCCAAGTATTTTTCCTCAATCTTTGCAATGCTCCCTACGTAGTCTCAGATTTCACCAAATTTCTGCAAAAGAAAGGATACAATTCAGGATCCCTTAGCCTCAGTATGGAAGGATCATGTACAATAATCATATTTAAGGATCGGTTATTCTTACCTTAGCAACATACTCCTCAAACTGATGCTGGATCAGAGGTATACCTTCTAGGGTACCGGCAGCCTTCCTTTTCTTTCTACCTCTTCCCTTAGAAGTGGTTGCCTTGGGGATTGTGACGGAGGGGCTAGCAGCAGACTTCTTCTTTCCGGACCTGACGGTGTCGAGGTCGGTGACACTAAAATGAGAAGCAGACTTTGATGACTTTCCAGCACCTACACACCCAAAACAGATAAGTATCCTTATTTCATTTCTATTTAAATATTTATTTGAATATTTAATTGTGCAAAAAGCAGGATACTTACTTGACATTGTTACAGAACCTGAGGATACCTCTTGAGAATCATGGGTATTTGCTTGAAATGATCTTATTGCAGGATCAAGTTTTCGAAAAGCAGCAAGCCTCTCCTTGGTGGCAGGTGATGGGATAATGTGCGAAACAGAGATAGCTGCACAAAAGAAACAAAAGCATGTTAGTGATCCTCATCAGAAACAAGGTTATCCGGTGATCCTTCTAAGAATCCTCTATCCTACCATGGGTGGTCCACTTCCTTGGCAAATCCTTTCCGTTTGGGATGGTATCCCTCCTGACAAAGAAGAACCGCCTTTTCTAGTTGGTGTCATTCTTAGTGGTTTTGAGGATGGGGTGTTCTTCAAAGGGTTTATGTTTGAATAAATATCGGTGGGATCCGTGGTTCACAAGATTGTACATCTCTGCGAACTCCGACATTCCCAGATCAATGCCTTCGTGCTCAATGATTCTTTCAAGGGTACTCAAGACCCTCCACATCATTGGCATCGCTTAGATGTAGGAGATGCCGGTGAGAGAGAAGAAAGACTGGGTGAATTCAGGGAAAGGATACGCGTATCCTATTGAGAATGGGGTAACCGGGAAAGCTACCCAGGTTTCAGAAATGAAATCACTCAGACTGGTGGGATCAAAGGCTTTGAAAATGGTACTCGCCGGAAAACAGTGGCAAATTCTGTCTATCTGTGGATCAGTGAAGCAGCATCGTTCCTTCATAGAGTCTTCGATGATCCCTTGGCTCTTGAGAGGACTGTCTTTTTTGTGATCCTTAGTCGGCGAGGATCTTAGCATCATCTTGGTCATGATGGTAAAGAAGAAGATGAACAGAAAAAGAAAACGTAAAGGGAGAAGAGAAAGAAAGATACCTGCCTGATCTTCGAATGTGGATTTAAAGGGAGTCTCTCTTGAATTTAAATGCAAATTAATCCCTATCCCTAACTTCAATTTATAATAATGATCTTGCAGGGCAATCACCTCAGTGACGTCAGATTGGTAACGGCTAGTCCGACTACAACGGCTAGTTATCCGTTGGTTTGTTGCGGATAAGAACGAGAAAATATAACTCGTTTATTTACATTTTTACTCCTTATATTTTGGGGGCAATTGTTAGGGGAGGATTTTCCTATGATCAGTGATCCTCAATTGCTGTTGGGTTTAAGGATCCTTAATTATGTTTGAGTTTAGGATCCTCAGAGAGTATTGTAGGATCAGGGTCCAGGATCCTCATAGTGATCCTTACACTAACGATTGTCTGCTTTGAATATGGAATTGCTTTGCAGGAATACGTGCTTGGACTTGGTCATGGCGATATTCCTGGAGCATATTCTCTTTTATTCCGCACGTGCTTGACCATTGTGAACGTTATGGAGATCGTGGGGAGAGGGCACGAATTGCGGATAGTTAATTATCTTAGATATTTACTTAATTTAAAATGGGATAACGAGCTAGATTAGAACACTTGGCTATTTTTGGCTAAAAACACACACTCGTACTGCTTTCATCAGTTTACAACACTCTGCTCGGCGATTACACTTTCTTTTACACATTTCACTCTAGTGATCCTTGTAACTAGCTCGCTATCATCCGAAGTTGTAACACACATTTTGTTTAATCTAAGTTGGTGATCGGTAGTTTCCATCACCCGAGGTTTTTTGTGCCGGAGATCAACTTTTGATCAAGGGCTTTTTCCTCGTATAAGTCCTTGTGTCATTTGTTCATTACATTTGATTATTATCCTAAACATTGTTCATTGATTCAAGCATCACACCTCACACATAAAGATTTGGTTGCATTATCTTTGCTTGATTTTAGACCAAAACATTCATCATGTTACCATCACCCCATAATCATCACCAATAAATTGTTGACCATGTATACATCATGCGTACACACAACACCTACCTTATTAATTGTCACCTTTTTATCTTTTTTTATATACGAAAACAATTATAACTTCTGTTCATGCTACACCTAATGGCACATCGTATTGGATACCCGATTTTGATGCTGAATATATCCCTATTGTGAAAAAGCCAAGGCTACAAAACTTGTTGCATGGGCAGTGATGTGTGTAAAATGCAACATATAAATCACATCAATTAAGGCATAAAACTAACCCTTTTAAGTACTAATGTTGGAAAAAGTTAAAAAGGAGGAGGATTGATTGCTTGGCAAGCCTATGGAAGGCGTAAGTTCCGTGCCGCTCTCGAGTGATTCACTAAAATATACACCTTCGGCCGAGTGTTGAGTGATCTCCCGTGAGGTATGTGAACTTGTATATAAATGGAATTTTAATAAGGCATGCTATGCCCAAATAAGTAATTTATCTTATGAAACGTTCAAAATAAATCATAACGAATAGGATTGTAAATAAATAAAAATAAAACTTATAAAGACCTTGGATTCCCGACACTCTAGGACAAGCTAAAACATTTTCTTCTACCTATTCCATTTGGGAGTGTAAGCCAAATTTAAAGAGTTTTGCTTGAGGACAAGCAAAAGTTCAAGTGTGGGGGTATTTGATGTGTGTAAAATGCAACATATAAATCACATCAATTAAGGCATAAAACTAACCCTTTTTAAGTACTAATGTTGGAAAAAGAGTGTTTTTGTCTTCCTTTTGTATTTTCAGGATGAAATGAGCTCAAAATCACAAAAGAAGCAAAAAGACAACTAATTCTACCATAAATACAAGAAAAGGAACAAAAGTGGACTGCCCGGACCCTCAACGGCACCTCCCAAGGCAAAGGAGAAGAAACAGTGCCTGAACACGCCCCGTGTCCAGCGAACACGGGGGCGTGCCCAGGAAGCAGCAGAAAAGACAAACCAGTAGAAGCTTCCATTGCCCACCACGGGGCCGTGTCCAGCGGGCACGGGGGCGTGGTGAAAGTACAGCAGGCGCATTAATTGTAATTCGCAATTACAATTAAGAGAGAGAATGTCAGACGGGCACGGGGCCGTGTCCAGCCTTCTGTTCAGTCTATAAATAGAGGAGCTTGGCTTCATTCTCTCTCATCCCTTGGCACACCACCTCTCTCACACTTCATCCACCACCCACCACCACCATAACACCATCATCCACCACCATCATCCATTGTCCATCGTAGAGTGTGTGAGTCGTCTCGGGATCCAAGATTGATCGTAAGAGTTCTTGACAATCAAGGCCATGTTTGCCTAAGTCTCTTACATCACTTGGTGAAGACAAGTGTTTAGTATAATACTTTTTATTTTTAATCTTTTGCACTTTTTATTTGGTTTTGTATTAATGACTTTAATAACTAGTTACTTATGTTGAAGGTGATCTTTCCTTATCGTTTGTCCGTGGTGTCTTGGCATTATTTTACTGTCTATATAAAATAAAAGATTTTCACCATTCATATCTCCACGGTCTATATGGAGGTATGTTGGCTACCTGGTCGGGGGTTAAGGGAACGGTTTGGTAAGGGTCTTGCCCTTGTTCAGCGTTTAGAGGTCCTGCTTGGGACCTGGGTCAAATTTAGTAGGATCTCCTTCAATGCCCATAGGTATTGGATGGCGGGGATCCAAACTCTTTGACCCCCTCATAAGTTAACTACTATTAATACTATAACCCGGCTATTTAGGACTGTATCCCTGCTGACTCAGACTACTTAGCCGAGGGTAACGTCACCGCCAAAAGCGGGGCCTACCATAATTTGCATTAATAACTTAATTAATTATCTTTCAATAATCCGACCCTTTAGGATTGTATCCTTGCTGACTCAAACTACTGGGTTGAGGGTAACGTCGCCTTCAAAAGAGGGGCCTACTACAATAACTAAGATAATCTCTTAAACAAGTGCAAAAGTGCGAAAATAATCAAAGGTTATACTAATACACGTGTCGGATCCAAGTGATTCATCTTGTCTATCTGTTTTTATTTTATTTTTATTTTTCAGCATTTCGTTAGTTTTTATTTTTCTTAGTTTAAAACATTTTTCTCACTTTTTGATTTGATTAGACGTTGAGGATAAACCGGTATTAAAAGCTCTTGTGTCCTTGGACGACCTCGGTATCTTACCAACACTATACTACATCCACGATGGGTGCACTTGCCCATATGTGTGTTTAGTGTTAGTAAATATCGTGTTTTATAAATTTAAAACTTGACTAAAAGTGTAAAAAAAGGGGCTTAAATACTCATTAAAAATATATTGCACCGACACACATCAAGTTTTTGGCGCCGTTGCCGGGGACACAAGGATTTTAAGAAAGCTTAAAATCGACGGCCTAATCAGTTTTTCAAAACCTTTTCAAAACGCGCGCACATTTTTCTGCATTTTAGTTTAGTTTGCATTTACAGTAGCCTGAACACGGGGCCGTGCTCGCTGAACACGCCTCCGTGCTGCATATTTTTAGAGTAGATACCCAGATACAGAGTCTGAACACGGGGCCGTGCTCACTGAACACGCCCCCGTGCTCAACGTGACCAGTAACTTTAATTAAAACGCCCAGATACAGACCCTGACCACGGGGCCGTGTTCACCCAACACGAGGCCGTGTCCAGCTTCTGTTTCCGTCTTATTTTTGTTTTCTGGTCCCGAGACTCAGTTGTGGTCTGTTGAGTGATTCTTATGGATCAATACTCAAGAGGTTACAACTACACCTATGATGAGGATGATTATAGGGGTAATTATTGCACTAATTGTCGTAACACACGCTCGGTTCAATATAATACTTCATATCAACCATCCAATTCATACAACCATTATGAGGAGCCCAGGTACGAGCCATCAACTTCATACACATCCTATGAAGACCAAAGGTATGAACCTCCTCCCTCATACTCATATTTTGATGAACCAAGGTATGAGCCTTCATACTCATACTTTGAAGATTCAAGGTATGAGCCACCACCTTCATATACTTATTATGAGGAACCATGGCGTGAACAACCCACCTCATATGGGTACTATGAAGAACAAAGTTTCGACCCTTATCCATCATATACTTATGATGAAGAACAATGGTGTGAACCATCTACTTCATATGAGAATTATGAGGAACCAAGGATCGAACAACCGGATTCAAGCTTTGAGGATCCAAATTCTTTTTCTCTCACCGAAGTAACTAATAGGATATTGGAAAAACTTAAAACTATCGAACGTTATATAAAAGAATCTCGCGCAAGGGAAGAGGAATCCCGCGCAAGAGAAGAGCTAAAAAATGATAATAACGTAGAGGTAGTTGAAAGTGTAAAAATGGAAGAACAAGAAAGTGAAAAACCGACACATGAGTTAAACAACGAAAATGGTGAGTCCGATAATGTTAAAATTCAAGAAGAGTCTAATTTTGAAAAAATTAATCTCTTGTCACCTACTTTCGAAAATCATTGTTTAATAACCCCTCATGCTAAGTTTTTAAAAGAGTTAAACACTAGTGCTAAAATCAAAGACTTAGTAAGTGTTAAGTTAACTAATGATCAAACCTCGCTAATAAAAGAAGATCCGTTTGAAATTAACATTACACCGGTTCCATGTTTCTTTCAAAATTCCTTTATTAGTAATATCACCATTGATAAAGATCTTTGTGTTAACATAATGCCTAACTACATTTTTGAAAAATTAAGTGTTAGTGATTTTACTCCACTTCAAATACCCATTTTTCTATCCAATCGGAAAGTAATGAAATCAATCGGTGTAGTTGAAGATGTTTTGGTTCAAACAAATCAAATGGTAATCCCAACCGACTTCGTCATCCTAGATGACGCCCCCTTTTTCTTGGGAAAACCTTTTGTACAAACTCATAGAGCTTTGAAAAACCGGAAATTCAACAATCTACCTCTTCAATTAGGGGCATTCAAAAGGAGCATAGATCTTGAGCGCTCAATGAAATATCCTTTTGGCAACAATGACCCCCTAATTGAAGATGAAGCTGAACCACCCGATACGACCAACGAAGAGGACCGCTTTGTCGAGGAAGAGATAGCCATAGAACAAACCTTTAAGGTTCTTAATCTAGATGAGCCACAAAATAAGGTGTCTTCTAAAGACCCACCCATTGAGCTCAAAGAACTTCCTAAAGGTTTGGAATATGCTTTTCTAGGCAAAGAAGGTAGTTTACCCGTAATTATCTCATCTAAATTAAGTAATGTAGAAAAAGAGAAATTAGTTAACCTACTTAAAAAACACAAAAACGCGATCGCTTGGAAGCTTGTAGATATTAAAGGAATAAGCCCTTCCATGTGCACGCACAAAATTTTAATGAATGATGACTACAAAACGGTAATTCAACCACAACGAAGAGTGAACCCCAATGTTCAAGAAGTGGTTAAGAATGAAGTCATCAAACTACTCGACGCCGGACTAATCTACCCTATCTTCGATAGCCCGTGGGTAAGTCCCGTTCAAGTAGTCCCAAAGAAAGGAGGTATGACGGTAATAACTAACGAGAAAAATGAATTAATACCAACGAGAACCGTCACAGGATGGAGAGTTTGTATAGATTATAGGCGATTAAATGAAGCGACAAGGAAAGACCACTTTCCTTTGCCCTTCATTGATCAAATGTTAGAAAGATTATCCGGTCATAAATTTTATTGTTTCTTAGATGGTTTTTCAGGTTACTTTCAAATACCGATAGCACCAGAAGACCAAGAGAAAACAACTTTCACATGTCCCTACGGAACTTTCGCATATCGACGCATGCCATTCGGTCTATGTAATGCGCCTGCAACATTTCAACGTTGTATGGTCGCCATTTTCCATGATATGATCGAAAAGACAGTGGAAGTCTTCATGGATGACTTTTCCATCTTTGGAGACTCATATGACCAATGCCTCGATAATCTTGAACGAATGCTATCCCGATGTGAGGAAACTAACCTTGCCCTTAACTGGGAAAAATGCCATTTCATGGTAACAGAGGGAATAGTACTCGGTCACAAAATCTCAAGCGAAGGAATGGAAGTTGATCGAGCAAAAATAGAGACTATTTCTCGATTACCTCCTCCATCCTCCGTGCGAGCAATCAGAAGTTTCCTAGGACATGCCGGATTTTATAGGAGGTTTATCAAAGACTTTTCAAAAATTTCAAGACCTCTAACAAAATTACTTGAAAAAGATGCACCCTTCATCTTTGACAAGGAATGCAATCAAGCATTTCTAACCCTCAAGGAAATGCTAGTCAATGCACCTATCATGATAGCGCCAGATTGGAAATTTCCTTTCGAAATCATGTGCGATGCAAGTGACTTTGCTGTTGGAGCAGTCTTGGGACAAAGAAAAGAAAAGCATTTCCACCCAATTTATTATGCTAGTAAAACTCTTAATGATGCACAAGAAAATTATACAACTACAGAAAAAGAATTACTAGCGGTGGTATTTGCTTTTGATAAATTTCGTTCTTATCTTGTTCTTTCTAAAACAGTAGTCTATACAGACCATGCAGCCATTAGGTACCTCTTCAAGAAGCAAGACGCAAAACCCCGTTTGATCAGATGGATTCTACTCCTCCAAGAATTCGACATTGAAATCAAGGATAAAAGAGGAGCAGAAAACACTGCTGCAGATCATCTCTCGCGCTTAGAAGACCCAGCTTTGGAGACAACCAGAGACGAGCAAATCAACGAGAAATTTCCCACGGAATCCTTGGAAATGATGGAAAGTAGACAAGAGCCATGGTATGCCGACTACGCTAATTTCTTAGCTAGCGGTATAGTCACCAAAGGATGGCCACATCATCAAAGAAAGAAATTCTTTGCTGATGTTAAGCATTACTTTTGGGAAGACCCCTATCTTTTCAAAATGTGTGCTGACCAGCTCATCCGAAGGTGTGTCCATGGTCATGAAGCACGAAGAATTCTCCGTCATTGTCATGAAGGTCCATACGGAGGACATCATGGTGCCACAAGTACCGCACGAAAAGTATTTGATTCGGGATTTTACTGGCCGACCATTTACAAGGATGCACAAAACCTTGTAAAGACATGTGATGCCTGCCAGAGATCAGGTAATATTTCTTCCAAGAACGAAATGCCTCAAAATGGCATTCTCGTCTGTGAAATCTTTGATGTGTGGGGACTCGATTTCATGGGACCTTTCCCACCTTCAAAGGGAAACAAATATATACTTGTGGCAGTCGATTACTTGTCTAAATGGGCGGAGGCCGAGGCTCTTCCAACAAATGATGGAAGAGTAGTGGTAAAATTTCTGAAAAAGCTGTTCTCTCGTTTCGGGACACCAAAGGCTTTAATAAGTGATAGAGGTACCCATTTTTGCAATCATCAACTCGAAAAAATATTAACAAGGTATGGGGTCTATCACCGGGTCTCAACAGCATATCATCCTCAAACAAATGGGCAAGCCGAAGTGACTAATCGAGGTTTAAAACGAATACTTGAAAAAACCGTAGGAATAAATAAAAAAGAATGGGCCGACAAATTAGACGACGCTTTATGAGCTTTTCGAACTACTTATAAAACCACTATAGGCACAACTCCATATAAACTCGTCTATGGAAAAAGTTGTCACTTGCCAGTAGAAATAGCTCACAAAGCCTACTGGGCAATAAAAAACGTAAACTTAGATTTGGAAAATGCCGGTAAAAATCGATTTTGTCAAATAAACGAATTAGACGAACTTAGGAATTATGCATATTCTAACTCCGAAATTTATAAAGAAAGAATGAAAAATTTACATGATAAATATGTTAAATCTAATGAATTTCGGGTTGGAGATCAAGTTCTATTGTTTAATTCACGACTTCGGTTATTTCCTGGTAAGCTAAAATCTAGGTGGTCAGGACCTTTTTCTGTCACCCATGTTTTTCCACACGGTGCAGTAGAAATTAAAACTCGAAATGGGACGCCATTTAAAGTCAATGGCCAACGGCTGAAACTCTACCGAGGATCCATTGAGGATGAGGAAGAGGAGATCTCACTTCAGACGGTTAACGAATAAACTCGTACCCGACATGTTACAGGTAAGTGTACGTTTAAAAACCGGTAAATCGTCTAACCATTTTTCGGAAATAAGGGGCATGCACACGAGCACATAAAAAAAAAATTTAAACTTTGCTCGGCACGGGGCCGTGTCCGCTGGACACGGGGCCGTGTCGAGGCAACTGTCGGGATAAAACCCTCTTTTCCTATCAGTTACACCATTCCACACGCCCCGTTTAGCCGAAAACTCTCTGGTTCAAGGCGATTTTCTGCAGTTTTTCAACGTCACCACCGAATCTAACAACATCAAGGTATGATTCTATCCTCATTAGTAGTTAGATTAGTTACTTGCATGTAGTTAAAACATCAAAAATTGGGGAAAAATCTAGGGTTCTTCATGTTCATCCGGATCGAACTCAAAATTTTTGATGAAATTTGTTAGTAGTAGTTTAGATTAGAGTAGTAGAAAGTAAATAGACAAATATTGTTGACAGATTCGTTCGATTTCCAACTAAAAACCCAAACCCTTGTTCTTGAACCGAAAAACACGAAATTGAAAGGGTAAACGGTTTGTTTTGGGAAAAATGACACTTAGGGTTTCATTTTCGGGGGAAACCGCTACTATTGGGCTAAAAATTTTCAGGTTTTCAAAACCGGGACGAAAAATGGAATTTTTGGGTTACAGACGCCTGGACACGGGGCCGTGTCCGCTGAACACGGGGCCGTGTCCAGCCCACTGTTTGCAGGTTCACTCTGATTTTCCTTGTTTCGTACTAACTTTTTATATTCTTTTCAGATGGCTAAATTCACAAGGTTTAACGCAAGTGAACTGGACGCTAGGGCACGATACGAGGTTCTACAAACAAGACCGGAAGAGTACCCAAGGCGGGCGTGTACCGACTTGCTAACCATGGTGAATCAACTTGACCGCTTCAACAACATTGTGAGGGGTCCACTGCATGTCGCGTTGACCACCCGACTACGGTCGGTGCATCAATGCACGATGGAGTTCTACAGCACCTTCCTTTTCAACTCGAGATGTGACCCGTTTGACCATGATGCAGTCACATTCCGATGTGGAGGGACCACGTTCACAACCTCCATGGCACAGTTTGGAGCCATCATTGGGCTATATAGTGAAGAGGAAGCGGGGAATGAAGAGAATACTGGGGGATTACGAGACTTGGATGCAACTGAACGCCAAGCCGCATGGGCTCAAATAGGTGAAGGAATCTACAACCCGAGCAGCACCAAAAGTACCAAACTGAGGGACCCGCTATACCGATACATCCACAGGCTCCTATCGTACTCGCTGAACCAATGCCACAACAGTAGTGGCGTTGTTGGGTTGAAAGATTTGGTCGTCCTTCACTGCATCCACAACCAGAAGCCTCTCGATGTTCCGTACCTCCTACTGCGAAACATGCACCTAAACCGCCTTGCTCATGCTCCTACACCGATCTTCTTCGGAGGATGGGTGTACCGTCTTTTCAAGCACTTCACGAATATCCCAAGGTCCTTCGAAAGGAGTCCATGGGCGGGACGGGTCGATTATCACATTTGCCGATCCATGAACTTGCTTTATGAAGCGGAGGACGGGACGGTGAGCTTTCAGAGGACGCAAGGCTATGCATGGAACCAATGTTTTAAAAACCGGTTTTTAAATCAAACCGGATTAGGCTAAAAAATGGTTCAACCAGTTGAACCAGGTTGTACTGAGCGGTTCAACCGGGTTGACTAACTAACTCTATAATTTCATAAATTACAAAATCAACTCAAAAGTTAATAAAAAAAGCATAATTACATATTAAAAGATGATTCAAAAGTAAATCCATAATAAAAAATAATACAAAAGATAATCTAAAATCATTCAATTTTCCAGCAAGCTCTTTTAAATGAAAGTGTACGATATGTTTAAGTCATCTGAGTGTTGAATACATCAAGTTCACGATCACATAAAAGATGAAATTCACTATTATCGTCATCCTCATCAACTAGAGGATAACTATTTTCGTTTCATACAATATTAAATAAGAAGTTTTAGTTAAGAATAATCATAATATATAAAAATTACGTAAGATAAGTAACATATATAATAAAAATAAGTAACAACCCAAACTAAAATAACCCTGTGCCGGTACCGGTATTACGTTTCAAACCGGTATACCGGATTTTACCGCCGGTACAAACCTTATGTCGTTTCACTTATTTACCAGGGTGTTTCGTACCGGATTTACATTTAGAAACGGTAATACCGGTATAACCGGCCGGTATTTACCGGTTTTTAAAACATTGCATGGAACCCGCAAGAGGCTCTAGTTCTTCATGCACCACATCCCCATTTTCAGTACCCACCCCAAGGCGATCCGGGCCAATCCTCCTCTCAAGGAGGTGGTTTTCCTAATTTTCAAAGTTTACATGATCTTTTGCAGGAAAACCTCATGTGCACAAGGAACACCTACAACCTCGCCAACAACACACACCACCGGGTTGGAGCTATCGAACGCAACATTAACGATATACAAGATGATATCGGTAGCATCCGGGAGTACATGGCGAGGCACGGGGGTGGAGGTGATGGTAGTGATGAAGACCTGGAGTAGGAGGCTTGAAGGAACAAGGGGCTGGTTGGTGATGAGCCCACAGGTTTAAGTGCCCTTCTATCCATCAAATAATTCATGGCCTGCATGCCATTTGTCGAACAATTTACTTTCTCTAACTACTTTTTATCTTTGTTTTATTTTTACTTTGTGTTTGGATGATGCTTGACGATGGTAATTTAGGATGGTTTGTGCTTGTTTGGTTGGTATTTAGTGTTTAAACAGGTGCAATGCAAGGGTTAGAGTGCTAAACATTAGCACTTGCAGCCCCATGATGGAGAAACCGGGAGACAAAACCTATTTTTCAGGCTAACAGACTGTCCACACGGGGACGTGTCCAGCCGACACACCCCCGTGTTCATCTCCCAGATATGCTGTTTGGCTACTGACCTGCAATTTTTTGCCAGACACGAGGCCGTGTCCAGCCGACACGCCCACGTGTTCACCTTCTGTAAGTTTTCGTTACTGGCAGTTCACCACGGGGTCGTGTCCAATGGACACGGGGCCGTGTCCAGACTGCCAGTAACATAAATCTTTGCTTTTTAACCCACTTTTACACATTCTAATCAACCAAAAACATTATTTTTGGACACATTGAGGACAATGTGTAATTTAAGTGTGGGGGGATGCTAAAACCTTGAAATTTTGCAAAATCCTAAACACAAGCCTTACACAAAACTCTATTGGAACCGCTAAACACCCCAAATTTTTTCAAAAACTTTTTCATTATTTTTTTTATTTACTTGTCTTAGTTTAACTTGGGAATAACAAGTTCTAAAAAGGTTATATTTTTACAAGTTTACAACCGATAGCGTCGTGATAAAAAAAGAACCAACATAAGAAAATTATGAAACGGCATGACAAGCTTAGTTAAAAATTCGATTATATATACTTGATCACATAAAAACCCATTCCCACAAAAGTGAGTTTTGAGCCTTTATTGAGCATAAAAATATACATATTTAGATTAAATGCTCATTTTTCGTTTCTTGTGTGAATAGCCGCTTGGTTCTTACAAATCTAGAACTTGCCACGACGATACATTCCCGGTCCTTACCAACTTAAACCCAAGTAAGTAAATGATGGAGGCATTAGGACTAACCATTTTTCTTTCAAAACCATTATTTTTCATTTTTTTTATCACCTACCCAAAATCCCCCTAGATAGCCCCTTTGAGCCTAAACCTTTCATTTCATTACCCCAAAACCCTTTTTAACCACCAAAAACCTTTTTATTTTTTTCACCCTTTATTTTAGTAACAAGCTCGCTTTTTCGTAAACTCACCTTTTTATGTGACGATCAAAAAAAAAAAAAAATAGTGATGAAGTCAAAAACAAACAAAAGCTATATAAAAGCTTGTTTGGAGAAATACTTCAAAAATAAAAAGTCACTAAAAATAAGGTACTTCACGAAAACCGACGCTTGTTACGATTTTCGCCCTTTTTACTAACCACTAACCCAACCACCCACCTTTAACCCAAGCCTAACCCTTCACCCAAAAGTCCTCTTGATATTTACAAAGGTAAAAAGTTAAAAAGGAGGAGGATTGATTGCTTGGCAAGCCTATGGAAGGCGTAAGTTCCGTGCCGCTCTCGAGTGATTCACTAAAATATACACCTTCGGCCGAGTGTTGAGTGATCTCCCGTGAGGTATGTGAACTTGTATATAAATGGAATTTTAATAAGGCATGCTATGCCCAAATAAGTAATTTATCTTATGAAACGTTCAAAATAAATCATAACGAATAGGATTGTAAATAAATAAAAATAAAACTTATAAAGACCTTGGATTCCCGACACTCTAGGACAAGCTAAAACATTTTCTTCTACCTATTCCATTTGGGAGTGTAAGCCAAATTTAAAGAGTTTTGCTTGAGGACAAGCAAAAGTTCAAGTGTGGGGGTATTTGATGTGTGTAAAATGCAACATATAAATCACATCAATTAAGGCATAAAACTAACCCTTTTTAAGTACTAATGTTGGAAAAAGAGTGTTTTTGTCTTCCTTTTGTATTTTCAGGATGAAATGAGCTCAAAATCACAAAAGAAGCAAAAAGACAACTAATTCTACCATAAATACAAGAGAAGGAACAAAAGTGGACTGCCCGGACCCTCAACGGCACCTCCCAAGGCAAAGGAGAAGAAACAGAGTCTGAACACGCCCCGTGTCCAGCGAACACGGGGGCGTGCCCAGGAAGCAGCAGAAAAGACAAACCAGTAGAAGCTTCCATTGTCCACCACGGGGCCGTGTCCAGCGGGCACGGGGGCGTGGTGAAAGTACAGCAGGCGCATTAATTGTAATTCGCAATTACAATTAAGAGAGAGAATGTCAGACGGGCACGGGGCCGTGTCCAGCCTTCTGTTCAGTCTATAAATAGAGGAGCTTGGCTTCATTCTCTCTCATCCCTTGGCACACCACCTCTCTCACACTTCATCCACCACCCACCACCACCATAACACCATCATCCACCACCATCATCCATTGTCCATCGTAGAGTGTGTGAGTCGTCTCGGGATCCAAGATTGATCGTAAGAGTTCTTGACAATCAAGGCCATGTTTGCCTAAGTCTCTTACATCACTTGGTGAAGACAAGTGTTTAGTATAATACTTTTTATTTTTAATCTTTTGCACTTTTTATTTGGTTTTGTATTAATGACTTTAATAACTAGTTACTTATGTTGAAGGTGATCTTTCCTTATCTTTGTCCGTGGTGTCTTGGCATTATTTTACTGTCTATATAAAATAAAAGATTTTCACCATTCATATCTCCACGGTCTATATGGAGGTATGTTGGCTACCTGGTCGGGGGTTAAGGGAATGGTTTGGTAAGGGTCTTGCCCTTGTTCAGCGTTTAGAGGTCCTGCTTGGGACCTGGGTCAAATTTAGTAGGATCTCCTTCAATGCCCATAGGTATTGGATGGCGGGGATCCAAACTCTTTGACCCCCTCATAAGTTAACTACTATTAATACTATAACCCGGCTATTTAGGACTGTATCCCTGCTGACTCAGACTACTTAGCCGAGGGTAACGTCACCACCAAAAGCGGGGCCTACCACAATTTGCATTAATAACTTAATTAATTATCTTTCAATAATCCGACCCTTTAGGATTGTATCCTTGCTGACTCAAACTACTGGGTTGAGGGTAACGTCGCCTTCAAAAGAGGGGCCTACTACAATAACTAAGATAATCTCTTAAACAAGTGCAAAAGTGCGAAAACAATCAAAGGTTATACTAATACACGTGTCGGATCCAAGTGATTCATCTTGTCTATCTGTTTTTATTTTATTTTTATTTTTCAGCATTTAGTTAGTTTTTATTTTTCTTAGTTTAAAACATTTTTCTCACTTTTTGATTTGATTAGACGTTGAGGATAAACCGGTATTAAAAGCTCTTGTGTCCTTGGACGACCTCGGTATCTTACCAACACTATACTACGTCCACGATGGGTGCACTTGCCCATATGTGTGTTTAGTGTTAGTAAATATCGTGTTTTATAAATTTAAAACTTGACTAAAAGTGTAAAAAAAGGGGCTTAAATACTCATTAAAAATATATCGCACCGACACACATCAGGCAGCTAAACATGTTTCTGCCATTGTTGCTGGACTTCCGATCCCCCTAATGATGAAACAGATACGTGTTCCGATGATGTGGATGTCAATGATGCTTATGAAGATGCTAATGATGATTCTGAAGACCCTACATACATAGATGAACATGAACAGCCTCGTAGATGTTAATCCAGGCATCGTACTGCACCTGACCATTCTTAATCAACCTATATCTAATGACCCACATTTTCTGAATATTACTCATTTTGTTTACGATTCGTTTACACTCATTTTGAACTACTTGCTTAAACACCATTTCGATTACATATTCAGATATGATGATTGCACTCATAATACTTTTTAATAATTAATGATTAAACACAATCATATGTCCTTTCATTCTTGAACAACTAACATATATTACCAACATGTGTAATATTTCAAACTATGCACATGTGCATTACCCAACATGTTCATTATTTATACCAATGCACACGTACATTACCAACCTTGAAACCATACCAAACAACCTTTATGTTAGAACATATGATTGAACTAACCCTACTATTAGGAATCGCAAACTACAACTTAGTGATGCACATCTGCATATGCCATACTTTTCTAACAACATATATACCATTTCCCTTACATATACATCAACAATGTAATTTGCTACCAACAAATATACAATATTTCAAACTATGCACATACGCATTACCCAATGTGTTTATTGTTTTTTTAATGCACGTGTGCATCACCAACCTTAACACCATACCACGCAACCTTTGTGTTACAACATTTAATTATAACAACACTATCATAAGTAATCACATATATCGCCAGTTTTGTTCATGTCGGAACCCTAACTCATCACCACAACTGAGTCTGCCTTCTTTATAGTCTCTCTCTAACATCCTCCCTTGCTCTCTTACGCTCTTTTTCTCTAAGCTTGAGAGAAACCCCTATCTTGTTTCTCTCTCTAAGGTATTCTGTAACGTTCCGTATTTTGTAATTTCTTTATTTAGAAACTTGTATTCATATTGTATTCAAATTTCATTTCCAATCTTGTAATCTGAGACTTCGGTTGTAATGGAAATTCACATTTATATCAATCGTATCAAAATCATACTTATGTTATATGCAATCAAGCATCAAATACGTGTTTATAGGCAAAATCGAGACTTAGTATACATTCGAATTTATCAATCATGCATACGTGATACTCTCATACACTTCTCTTACTTAAAAACATGCTAAAATGGAAGGTGTTTTGGTCAAAAATCAAGCAAAGCTAATGCAACCAAACCTTTTGTTGTGAGGTGTGGTGCTTGAATCAATGAACAATGTTAAGGATAACACACAAATGTAATAAACAAATGACACAAGGATTTATACGAGGAAAAAGCCCTTGATCAAGAGTTGATCTCCGACACAAAAAAACCTCGGGTGATGGAAACTACCGATCACCAACTAAGATTAAACAATAGAAGTTTACAACTCGGGATGATAACAAGCTTGTTACAAGGATCACTAGTGTGTAACGTGCAAAAAGGTGTATGAAATCGCCAAGTAATGTTCGAGAGCTGACTGAGAGCTGTTACGAGAGTGTGTGTATGCCAAAATTAGCTAAGTGTTCTACTCAAGCTTGTTATCCCCATTTTAAATTAGTAACAACTAAGATAACTAACTATCCGAAATTTGTGCAAGCTCCCCACGATCTCCATAACGTCCATATAAGCCAAGCACGTGCGGAATATTGAGGGAATATGCTCCAGGAATTTCGGTGAGACTTGCTCCATGCCTTCACTCCTGCAAAACAAGCTTACGTACAAGGTAGACAATTGTTAATATAAGGATAACAATAAGGATCCTGAATCCTGATCCTGCAACACCTGCTGAGGATCCTTAATTCAAACAGAATTGAGGATCCATGATCCTGGCAGCACTTGAGGATCCGTGATCCTTAGGATTTTAAAATCCTCCCCTAACAATTGCCCCCAAAATATAAGGAGTAAAATGTAAATTGTTGAGTTATATTTTATTGATCCTATCCGTAACAAACTAACGGATATATAGCCGTTAGGATAGAACTATCCGTTATCGATCATACGTCACTTGAAGCGACATTCCTGCAAAATCATCATTATAAATTCAAGTTAGAGATAAGGGTTGAGGAGCATTTAAATTCGTGCGTTTCATCCTTTAAATCCTCAATTGAAGATCAAGCAGGTACTTCTCTCTCTCCTTTTCTCTTCTCATTCTTGCTCTGTTCCTTCTTTCTCGAAATCTCTGAATCATCATGAAGTTATGATCATCCCCTGCTAAGGATCATCAGAAAGACAGTCCATTGAAGGGCCAAGGGATCATCAAGGACTCTCCGAAGGAACGTTGCTGCTTCACTGATCCTGAAATCGACAGGATTCACCATTGTTTTCCGGCAGACTCTGTTTTTAAACGTTTTGATCCTACCGCCCTGAGTGACTTCGTTTTTGAAACTTGGGTTACCTTTCCAGTTGCCCCATTTCTGATAGGATATTCCTATCCTTTTCCTGCTTTTACCCAATTTTTCTTCTCCCTTACCGGCATCTCCTATGTCCAGGCAATGCCTATGATGTGGAGGGTTTTGTATACCCTTGAAAGGATCATAGAGCAGGAGGATATAGAATTAGGGATGTCTGAACTCGCTGAACTGTACAACCTTGTGAGCCATGGTTCACACCGCTTTTTATTCAAACACAAACCCGGTGAACCTCATCCAATTCTGAAAACCACCAAGAATGATACCAACTGGAAGAAGCGATTCTTCTTTGTCAGGAGGGATTCTATCCCGGATGGGAAGGATCTCCGTAGAAAATGGGCCACCCATGGTAGGATAAAGGATCCTTATAGAAGGATCATAGGATAACCCCGTTCCTAAAAGGATAACTGATTTCTTCTTTGTGTTTTACAGCTATTTCTGTCTCTCACCTTATTCCATCACCTGCAACGGAAGAAAGGATCACTGCTTTTTGGAATCTTGATCCTGCAATAAGATCATTCCAAGTAATCACCAAGGATTCTCAAGAAGTATCCTCAGGCTCAGTCACAATGTCAAGTAAGTATCCATGTTTGTATGTAATTAAACATTTTAAATGAAATAGAACAAGAATAGTTATCTATTATTTTGGATTGACATGCGCTGGAAAATCCTCAAAGTCTGCCTCTCGTTTCAGTGTTAGTGACCTTAGCAATGTTGGTCCATGATCGGCGAAGAAGAAAACTGCTGCTAGCCCGAGTGCCATAGTCCCCAAGCCTGTGACTTCCAAAGGGGGTAAAAAGAGAAAGGCCACTGAAGCTGAAAGGCTGGAAGGTTTGCCCCTAATCCGCCACCAGTTCGAGCAGTATTTCTCTGAGGTAAGGATCCTGGATCCTGACTGATGATCCTGCCTGCTTGAGGATTAAGGATTCTGAACTCTACCCTGTCTGTTCTTGCAGAAATTCGCCGAGATCCAGATGCTGTTTGATGCTTATGTTGAGGAAGCAGAGTAGAAGCATTTGGAGTTCCAGAGATTCTTCCTAGCCAAGGATCAAACCATCTCCTCTCTTGAAAAGGACCTCAACCTGACTAAGAAGCAGGTGATCATGGCCCAAATTGATGCTGATCATGAGAAGCATGAGCTGCTGGAGGATGCCAAAGTCTCTGCCGTGATCACTATGTACGAAATCAAGCTTCAAATGGCTCAAGAGGCTGAGGATCCTGACTTCAACAGGACCACTTGGGATAAGGAAGGCTGGAAAGCAAAACTGGCTGAGCTAAAGGATGAGGAGGAGGCTACGGAGGTCCTGGCAATTGAGGCAAGTGGCAGCGGGAAGGATCAAGCTGGAGGTGATGCTGGTGGTGATGCAGCCAAGGTGTGAGCTGCAAGGATGGGCAATGATGGACATTTCTAGATACAACCGGAGTCCATTTTTTAGAATTTGGTAGTGTTTTTTGTGGTTGTTGATGTTTTAAACAATGCTGGGTTGTATTTTGAACAATAGTTTTAGGTTTAAGGATCATCGATCCTTGGGACAATAGGTAGGATAATAGGTGGTGGAGGGATCCTCTGTTTGGGGGATGGAGCCACTTGTTATCCTGCCGTCTTTTATTTCCTGCACTCTTGTTATTCACTTAAAAGGGTTTAAATCTTGTGAATAAATAAAACTTTAACTTTTTGTCTATTTCTCGCGTTGTTATCCTTGTGAATTCTTTGTTTCTCTACTATTGTTATTCACTTTCTTTGAATTTATTAAGTTTAACAAATCATGTTTAAAAGTTTTAGGATATGATCAAGGATTAAATATCCTATAGTTGATAAATTCAGAAAAGTTATGGAACTTAAGGATCATTAGTTCTGTTGTCAAAGGGTAAGGGTCACTTAAATAATGAATAAAATCAAAGTGATTAAGGATCATAACTGAGAATCCAAGTTAGGATCCTAACCTTCAATATTTAAAATCAGGATAACCAAAAGACAAACCTTAGTAAGAGATAAGGATCAGGGATCCGTAGCTGTTTAACTTCGAAAACCTGAAACAAAATACAACTTGGGACTAAGCCAATATAAGAGAAAAGTTAGTGACTGGGGACAAGCCTAACAATTCTGGGGACAAGCCCAATATACTGGGGACAAGCCCAAAGGATAACTGGGGACAAGCCCAAAGGATCTTGTGTAAACTGGAGTATGGCCCTCACTGGCGACTATCCAAACTTAGTGACATGAAAATGCCAAAACCTTAGCTAACGTGAAAACGTTAGAAACCTTAGGAACGGATGTATGGTACGTCTACCATTATACGTAGGATCCCGGATACAGCCAGTACAATGAAATTGTCAGCCCCTAAAGCGAGTACTGGTCCCATTGCCATGAACTGTACCAGGATCATTGTGCGCTACTGGCGATACTGGGGACAGGCCCAAACAACTGGGGTCAAGCCCAAACAACTGGATACTTCTGTGGATACTCAATCTTTTACTAAGGATACCCAAACCTTCTGCAAAACTCAGAATCAAGTGAAAGGAGGATAAAGGATCCAGGATCCTTATCCTTGTATACATGATAATTAAAGAATTAAATAGTTTGAGATTGGATCATTACCAAAATGAGGATCCTTCGTCCTGTAAGGATCCTTCAAGGATATTTGTCAACTAAGGATCATGGATCTTTATCACATGAAGTATTTTTTCAAGTGGACAGCATTCCAAGCTCTTGGCAGCAAATCACCTTCCATAGTTAGCAACCGATATGCCCCTTTCCTGCTTCAGCTTTAATCAAATAAGGGCCTTCCCATTTTGGTGCCAACTTTCCATCAGCAAGATTGGTGGTATTCTGAAACGCTTTCCTCAATACCATATTACCAACTTGGAATTTCCTGATCCTGACATTCTTATTGTAGGGTCCAGCCATCCTTTGTTGATAACTGGCCATCCTTATCCTTGCCAAATCCCTGAGCTCTTCTATAGTATCCAGGTCTTGAACCAAGTTTTCAGCATTTCCTTCAGGATCACGGATGCTTGTTCTTGCAGTGGGAACCACCATTTCTGTAGGGATCACTGATTCTGCTCCAAATACCAAAGAAAATGGAGTTTGACCAGTAGCATTCTTGGGAGTTGTCCTGTCAGCCCATAATACATAAGGTAGCTCTTCTGCCCATTTTCCTTTCTTGGATCCAAGCTTTTTCTTCAAATTGTTGATGATGATCTTGTTGGATGATTCTGCCTGGCCATTAGCTTGTGGGTGGACCGGTGTTGATGTTATCATCTTAATCCCCCAGCTGTCACAGAAGTTAGTAGTTCTACTCCCAATAAATTGGGATCCATTATCACAGACAATTTCAGAAGGAATACCAAATCTAGTAATAATATTTCTTTTGATAAAGGATATCACTTCTTTTTCTCTAACTTGAGCAAAGGCTTCGGCCTCTATCCACTTTGAGAAATAGTCAGTCATGGCAAGCATGAATACTTTTCTGTTAGGGCTGGATTTTTACAATACATGATCCTCACATGTGATCCTAACCAGTGATCCTTGTTTCTTTGACAGATAGTGATCCTCAGCAGAGTTCCAGGATCAGGATCACGGACCATCATAGGATCCTCATGCTAACAGTTGCTTTCGTTGAATTTAATGTTGTTTTGCAGGACATCTAGCAGGATCCGCTCTTAAGCATCACAATTAAAGGACACGTCTTTACAACTATGGCATGTGCTTAATCGGAGATGGACGTTGTGAAGGATATGGAAACATGGCATGATTTAAGGGCAATAATTTAGGCTAGATTTACTTTTATTTCTAAAGGGGTAATGAGCTGATTATTAGTCTTTTTACCTAAAATAGGTCACCTACACCTGTATATATAACACTCTTCCTCATTCGGAAGAACACACAACACAATTCTCACACGCTTAGACACTCGAAACTATAGTGATCCTTGTACTCAGCTCATTATCATCCAAAGTTGTAACTATTTTTCTTATATTGAAGTTTGGTGATCGGTAGTTTCCATCACCCGAGGTTTTTTATGCCGGAGATCATACATTGATCAAGGGCTTTTTCCTCGTATAAATCATTGTGTCTTTGCATATTTCACATTGAAGTGATCCTTTACTTTTTCTACAAACCAAGCATCATACCCCGTTTACATAAAGTTTGGTTGCATTATCCTTGTGTGATTTTTGACCAAAACAGTTTGGCGCCCACCGTGGGGCAATTGGTGCTTCATTCATAAGAAAACCTTTTGTTCGAAATCATTTCAAAAAATTACATGGCTTCATCATTGAAAAACATGTCCACGGCAATGTCTGCAGTCACCTCGTCTCAGAACACTCTACCTCCTCCACCGGCAGGATCCCAGAAGAATGCTGAGAAGAGACAAACTCCTAATAATTCTAAAACTCCATCTCCTTCTGCTATGAATTCTTATATTCCCAGTACTAGTGACGTATTTACTTTGATTTTGCAGATGAAGGATCGTTTGCAGCGACAGGATGAAACTAATGAAAGGATCCTCAGGGAAATTGGAGATCTCAAAAGACAAAAGAAAACGGCAGAGGATCATTCCCCACTGATGCCCAAATCCTTGAGCTTTGATACTCCGATGATCACTTCTCAGCCATCGGGAATTCCAGACGTGCAAATTATGGGAGAATCAAGAGGATTGCACCTCGGATCGACGGCAATGACTCAGGCATCAGGCTCACACTTTCAGCCGGCAGGATCCTATCCCCAGCATATGGGATCCTTCATGAATTTGGGAGTCTATCCGGGAGCACAGCAGTTTCAAGGATCCTACTTTATTCCAGGATCATCCCAGGGTCAAGGATCCTCCTTCGTTCCAGGATCATCCCAGGTTCAAGGATCCTCCTTCGTTCCAGGATCATCCCAGGTTCAAGGATCCTCCTTCGTTCCAGGATCATCCCAAATACCAGGATCCTCCCAGATGCCAGGATCCCTAAAAAGTTTGCAAACAGGAAGTCTAGATGTCCATCAAGGGGACTTCATTCCAATGCAGACCATTGCTTCCACTGGTCCCTCCGTTATCCCAGAATCCCAGTGTTAGGCTGGATTTTTATCATACGTGATCCTTATACGTGATCCTAACCAGTGATCCTTGTTTCTTTGGCAGACAGTGATCCTCAGCAGGACTTCAGGATCAGGATCATGGACCATTGAAAGGATCCTCATGCTAATAGTTACCTTCGTGTAATACAACATTATTTTGCAGGAACATCTGGCAGGATACGCTCTTAGCATCATAATCAAGGGACGCGTCTTCACAATTATAGCACGAGCTTAATCAAAGATAGACGTTGCAAAGGATATGGAAACTTAGCTTGATTTAAGGGCGGCAATTTAGGCTAGATTGTCTTTTATTTCTAAAGGGGTAATGAGCTGATTATTAGTCTTTTTACCTAAAATAGGTCACCTACACTTGTATATATAACACTCTTCCTCATTCGGAAGAACACACAACACAACTCTCACACGCTTAGACACTCGAAACTATAGTGATCCTTGTACTCAGCTCATTATCATCCAAAGTTGTAACTATATTTTTCTTATATTGAAATTGGTGATCGGTAGTTGCCATCACCCGAGGTTTTTTATGCCGGAGATCATACATTGATCAAGGGCTTTTTCCTCGTATAAATCATTGTGTCTTTGCATATTTCTCATAGAAGTGATCCTTTACTTTTATAATTAACCAAGCATCATACCCCGTTTACATAAAGTTTGGTTACATTATCCTTGTGTGATTTTTGACCAAAACAGTTTGGCGCCCACCGTGGGGCAATTGGTGCTTCATTCATAAGAAAACCTTTTGTTCGAAATCATTTCATAAGAATTACATGGCTTCATCATTGAAAAACATGTCCACGGCAATGTCTGCAGTCACCTCGTCCCAGAACATTCTGCCTCCACCACCGGCAGGATCCCAGAAGAATGCTGAGAAGAGACAAACTCCTACTAATTCTAAAACTCCATCTCCTTCTGCTATGAATTCTTATATTCCCAGTACTAGTGATGTATTTACTTTGATTTTGCAGATGAAGGATCGTATGCAGCGGCAGGATGAAACTAATGAAAGGATCCTCAGGGAAATTGGAGATCTCAAAAGACAGAAGAAAACGGCAGAGGATCATTCCCCACTGATGCCCAAGTCTTTGAGCTTTGATACTCCAATGATTACTTCTCAGCCATCAGGAATTCCAGACGTGCAAATTATGGGAGAATCAAGAGGATTGCACCTCGGATCGACAGCAATGACTCAGGCATCTGGCTCACACTTTCAGCCGGCAGGATCCTATCCCCAGCATATGGGATCCCTCATGAATTCGGGAGCCTATCCGGGAGCACAGCAGTTTCAAGGATCCTACTTTGTTCCAGGATCATCCCAGGGTCAAGGATCCTACTTTGTTCCAGGATCATCCCAGGGTCAAGGATCCTCCTTCGTTTCAGGATCATCCCAGATACCAGGATCCTTCCAGATACCAGGATCCTTCCAGGTGCCAGGATCCCTAAAAAGTTTGCAAACAGGAAGTCTAGATGTCCATCAAGGGGACTTCATTCCAATGCAGACCATTGCTTCCACTGGTCCCTCCGTTGTTCCAGAATCCCAGCAATACGGATTCCCTAACTTGAACCCAATGGGAGGTAACACTTTAAATAATTACCCTACCACTAACCATGGATTCATGCAGGATACAGGTGTCAATCATGCTATGGCCAGGGAATTGCAGAAACTAAAAGATATGATCTCAAGCGTTCCAGGGGTAGTCAAGCCTATCCCAGAGATTGCAGATGGAAGCCATAAGGTATCTCGCTTTGCACCACCAATTTGTGATGCAGAGGTACCCAAAAGGTTCCATATCCCTACTATGAAGCTGTATGATGGTACAGCGGATCCAGAAGAGCACATAGCACAATACAGGGAGAGGATGGAGATCAATCCTATCCCAGAAAAACTGAAAGAAGCATGCCTATGTAAAGGATTTGGATCCACTCTTACTGGATCAGCTCTTAAATGGCTGCTAAGTCTTCCCCCCTACTCTATTACTTCATTTGCTAATTTAGTTAATTTATTCAATAACCAATTCTCTTGTAGTAGAAAATTTGAAAGATTAACTAGTGATTTGTACAGGATAACTCAAAATCATAATGAATCATTAAGGGATTATATAACTAAATTTAGTAAAGAATCCTTGGACATTCCCAACTTGGATATGGCTACGGCTGTTGAAGCCTTCAAAATGGGACTGCTTAAGGATTCATTATTCTATGATGATCTTGTTATGACACCATGCAGGAATCTAGATGAAGTAAGAACTCGAGCACTCAGGTTCATCCGGCTAGAGGATGACAAGAGGATCCAGGAGAGACAAGTAGGATCCTCAAAACAGGAGAAGCAAGGATCCTCCTTCAAGAACAACAAATTCAAATCCTACCATAGAAATGAGAACCAGAATGTGCATGCTGTTGACCAAGAAGAGGATGATGAAGATTACCCTCCAATCTCAGAATATTGTTTTTCCGTTGATAATCATGAGCTGATACTTGCAATGCAGAATCTAGGTGAAAAAGCTAGGTGGCCCAGGAAGAATGATAAACCATCCGGGACTAAAGACAAGTCAAAATGGTGTGCATACCATGAGGATTTCGGGCATCTGACTGAAGAATGCATAGCTTTAAGAAAAGAGATTGGATATCTATTAAGCAAGGGGCACCTGAAAGAATTGTTGGGAAGAAAAAAGCAAAGGACTCAGGATCCTGAAAGGATCCCTGAAAAGGCTCCAGCACCTCCGGCAAATGCACAAGTGATCAACTTTATTTCCGGAGGATGAGACATCTGTGGTACATCCTTCTCGGCGGCCAAAAGGCATGCAAAGGAGTCAAAAATGGATAATGGAGAAAGACCTATTAGAACATCAAGTGTCTCAGAAGGGAAGATGATAACGTTTGATGAGGATGATCGCATTAACATTCAGGATCCTCATCATGACAGTTTAGTTATTACTCTCTTTATCTCTAACCATTTTGTCCGCAGGATCCTTATCGATGGAGGAAGCTCAGTGAACATTATCCAGCTTGATGTTCTGAAGAAAATGGGTATTCCAGAATCAGACATCACACCAAGATCCTCCGTGCTTGTAGGATTCAGTGGAGAAACGAAGAAAACTCTGGGGGACATCAAACTCCCAATCTATGTGGAAGGATTACATAATTACCAGAAATTTTGCGTTATTGACTGTTTGTCTTGTTGCAATGTTATCCTTGGCAGGCCTTGGATACATGATATGAAAGCAGTCCCATCCACCTACCATCAATGTGTGAAGCTCCCTAGCCCATGGGGAATAATCAAGATCGACAGTGATCAGCAGGAGGCTAAGGATTGTTATACCTCATCCATGAAGCCAACCTCGAAGCCAAAGGAGCAATAGCAATTACAGTATCCTCCGACGAATGTCTTGGAGGCAAGGGAACAAGATGTGGACGAAATCCTCTTGGATCCTAGTGATCCTGAATCAAAAATCTATATCGGATCAGGGATCCTTGGCAAGATGAAAGAAGACATGATATCCTTCCTCAAGAGAAGAAAGTCTACCTTTGCATGGAAGCACGAAGATATGACAGGTATATCTAAGGATATCATAACTCATAAACTCGGCATTGACAGGTCTATCAAACCAATCCATCAAAAAAGGAGGAAGTTTGCACCAGAAAGGAATGCCATTATCCAAGAAGAAGTAGAGAGACTACTTCGAGCAGGTATGATCAGAGAGGTAAAATATCCAAAATGGTTAGCCAATGTGGTCGTTGTCCAAAGAGGGTATGTGTCGATTTCACTGATCTGAATAAGGCATGTCCCAAGGATCCTTTCCCATTACCCCACATTGACTCCATGGTGGATGCAACAGCGGGGCATGAACTGTTGACCTTTATGGATGCATCATCTGGATTCCAACAAATTCAGATGGAACCATCTGACCAAGAGGATACAGCCTTTATGACCCCAACAGGTTTGTATTGTTATATTGCCATACCTTTTGGATTAAGAAATGCAGGTGCAACATATCAAAGACTGGTGAATATGATGTTCAAAGACCAAATTGGACAAACTATGGAAGTATACATAGATGATATGGTAGTCAAATCAAAGAAAGCTGAGGATCACCTAAGGGATTTGGAAGAAGCATTTGATATCCTTGATAAATATAACATGAAGCTTAATTCTTCAAAGTGCCACTTTGGTGTTAAGGCAGGTAAATTCCTAGGATATATGGTAACTCAGAGAGGCATTGAAGCAAGTCCGGAGCAAATTAAAGCACTAGTAAACATCAAGTCCCCTGCCAATGCTAAGGATGTGCAAAGGCTAACAGGCAGGATAGCAGCTCTGAACAGGTTCATATCAAAATCCTCAGAAAAATGTAAAGAATTTTACGATAT
The DNA here is from genome assembly GCF_002127325.2 of Helianthus annuus. Lineage (NCBI taxonomy): Eukaryota > Viridiplantae > Streptophyta > Magnoliopsida > Asterales > Asteraceae > Helianthus > Helianthus annuus. The sequence continues at coordinate 124,667,325 of NC_035435.2, forward strand.
CCTAAGGAAGAACAAGAAGTTTGAATGGACTGAGAAACATGAGAATGCTTTACAAGCCCTTAAAGAATATATGTCCTCAGCACCAGCATTATCAAAACCCGAAAAAGGAGATGTGTTATCCTTATATTTGGCGGTATCCTCAACCGCTGTAAGTGCTGTCCTTGTGAAGGATCACGAAGGTACACAATATCCTATCTACTATGTAAGTAAGAGTTTACTTGATGCCGAATCCAGGTACTCACACCTCGAAAAACTTATTCTTGCATTAATCATGGCATCAACTAAGTTAAGGCATTATTTTGAAACCCATACTATTGTTGTTAGAACTAACTTTCCAATTAAGAATGTCCTCAGGAAACCAGAGATGTCAGGAAGAATGGCTAAGTGGGCAGTAAAGCTTAGTGCCCATGATATAAGATATGAGCCAAGAACAACCATTAAATCCCAAGCACTAGCTGACTTTGTGGCTGATTTCAGTAGTGATCTACAAAAAGAAGCAGAATTGGAAGTCCAACAGCTGGATGAGACCAAGGATCCTTGGATACTACACACTGATGGATCCTCAAATGTCAAGGGCACAGGGCTCGGGATACTACTAAAATCGCCACAGGGGGACATAATACCCCACTCCATAGCCTGTGAGTTCCAAGCAACTAACAATGAGGCTGAATATGAAGCCTTAATTGCTGGCTTGCAAATTGCTAAGGATATGGGGGTAAAATATCTTAAAGTATATGTAGACTCATTATTGATCACCAATCACTTTAATGGATCCTATGCTGTTAAAGGTGAAAAACTAACCAAATATTTAGAGATAGTCAAAGAATTGGCACTCTCTTTTGTTTCTTTCAGCTTAACACAGGTACCAAGGGAGGATAACACGGAAGCTGATGCATTGGCCAACTTAGGATCATCCTTAAAAATTCCAGAAGACATAAGTATCCCTATCATCCATATCCTGGCTCCTGCTATTGAAAATCAAGTGGCCATGGAAATAGAAGAGGATACTGCAGTAATCCCTAGTGAAGAAGCTCAATCTTATGCAGGATCATGGGTCTCACCAATCATGAAATACTTGCAAGACGGAGAGATTCCAATGGGAGAAAATCCTAGAGCTTTCAGGATCAAGGTATCTCAATTTACAATCTTAAATAATGTGCTATATAAACGATCCCTTGCAGGACCATATTTAAGATGTATTGAGGATCCTGAAATTGAAGAAGTGTTGAGAGACTTCCATGAAGGAGATTGTGGAAACCATACTGGGGGCAGGGCATTATTCTCAAGGATCCTTAGAACAGGATACTACTGGCCAACCATGAAAAGGGATGCTGTAGAATATGCTAGGAAATGTGATCCTTGTCAAAGACACAGCAATATCCTTCATCAACCAGCTGAATTGCTACACCCCATACCATCCTCTTGGCCATTCATGAGATGGGGGATGGATATAGTTGGCAAGCTCCCTAAAGCACCTGGTGGAAAAGTATTTATGCTTGCCATGACTGACTACTTCTCTAAGTGGATAGAAGCTGAAGCTTTTGCTCAAGTCAGAGAAAAAGAAGTTATATCCTTTATCAAAAGAAACATTATAACTAGATTTGGCATTCCCTCTGAAATTGTATGTGATAATGGTTCCCAATTCATTGGAAGCAGAACTACTAACTTTTGTGACAGTTGGGGAATCAAGATGATAACATCAACACCAGTTCATCCACAAGCCAATGGCCAAGCAGAATCATCCAACAAGATCATCATCAACAATCTAAAGAAGAAGCTAGGATCCAAGAAGGGAAAATGGGCAGAGGAGTTACCTTATGTGCTATGGGCTGATAGAACAACTCCCAAGAATGCCACTGGTCAAACACCTTTTTCTTTAGTATTTGGGGCAGAAGCAGTGATCCCAACAGAGATGGTGATCCCAACTGCTAGAACAAGTGCTCGTGATCCTGAAGAAAATGCTGCAATCCTGGCTCAGGATTTGGATACTATTGAGGAAATCAGGGATCTGGCTAGGATAAGGATGGCAAGCTACCAACAAAGAATGGCTGGTGCTTACAACAAAAATGTTAGGATAAGGAAGTTCCAAGTCGGAGATATGGTGTTGAGAAAAACATTCCAAAACACTATTAATCCTGCTGACGGGAAGTTAGCACCAAAATGGGAAGGCCCTTACTTAATTGAAGCTGAAGCAGGAAAGGGGGCATACAGGTTGCTAACCATGGAAGGAAATTTGTTACCAAGAGCCTGGAATGCTGTTCACTTGAAGAAATATTTCATGTGAACATGATCCTTCAAGCATGTGATCCTTACATTGAAGTATCCTTGAAGGATCCCGATGATATCAGTGATCCTTACTCTGGTAATGTGCTTATCCTAAAACTATTACATTTCCTTACTTTTTACCAAAGGATAAGGATCCTGTATCCTTCATCCTCTTCTCACGAACCATTTGAGTTATGATAGTTCAGGTATCTACGGCATATCGTCAAGAATCTTCAAAAGCAACGCAGATCCTTGGGCTTGTCCCCAGTTATCCTTGGGATTATCCCCAGTTTCCGCCAGCAGCGCACGATGATCCTGATATAGTTCACGTCTTTGGGACCAGTACCCACTTCCGGGGCTGACAACCTCATTGTACTGGCTATACCCAGGATCCTCCGTATAATGGTAGACGTACCATACATCCGTTCCTAAGGTTTCTAACGTTTTCACGTTAGCTAAGGTTTTGACATTTTCATGTCACTAAGTTTGGATAGTCGCCAGTAAGGGCCATACTCCAGTTTACATACGATCCTTTGGGCTTGTCCCCAGTTATCCTTTGGGCTTGTCCCCAGTTATCCTTTGGGCTTGTCCCCAGTGATCCTTCGGGATCATCCTCAGTTATCCTTTGGGCTTGTCCCCAGTTACTAATTTATCTTTTACATTGGCTTAGTCCCAAGTTATGTTCCATTTTTCAGGTTCTCAAAGCTAAACGAATAAGGATCCTTAATCCTTGTTATCCGTTAAAATTTTACTTATGGTTATCTTGATCAAAGGTTAGGATCCTAACTTGGATCCTCAGGAATGATCCTTGACTATTTTGATTATACTAAACAACCCTTGCACTTTGACAACTAAACCTATGTTCCTAAAAATAAACCACCTTGAAAATTTTCGATTATAGGATATTTGATCCAGGATCATATCCTAAATTTCTTAAACATAATTTGCTCAACTTTCTTACTCAAACAAACATGTGTCAAAACAATTGAAATTAAAAAGGATAATAACACAAGATAAGCGACAAAAGTTTAAGATTTTATTTATTAACGAAAGGATTAACCCTTCAAAAGTTGTCAAAATTGCCAACCCACGTTTCTACCAGCAAAACGTGGCCCGTCCACATGGGTTGGCAAAGGGTGTCCATTGTCTATGCGGTCTTAGCGTGTGCAGGAAATTAAAAGCGGCAGGATCACAAAGGCTTCATCCCCCAAACAGAGGATCCCTCCACCTTTTGTAATCCTACCTATTGTTCGAAGGATCCAGGATCCTTTACCCTAAAAACTATTGTTCAAAGATTACAGACCATAAATTGTTCACAAACCATCAACAACCACAAAAAACCACTACCAATCCTAAAAAATTGGGCTCCGGCCTAGTCTCGAAATATCCATCATCGCCCAATCCAGCAGCTCACACCTTTGCTGCTCCATCACCACCAGCTTCTCCACCCTGATCCTTCTCAGCATCACCACCTTCCAGCATGGGGATCTCCTCAGCCTCATCCTCATCCTCCAGCTCCGCCAATCTTGCCTTCCAACCCTCCACGTCCCATGAGCTCTTGTCAAAGGCAGGATCCTGAGCCTCCGCAGCCATTTGTAGTTGTATCTTGTACATAGCAGTTGCGGCAGAGACCTTGGCATCCTGGATGATCTCCTGCTTCTCGCCATCCATGTCAATTAGCCTTTGAGCAGCCTCATCCTTTGTAGCCCGGAGCTCCTTCTCAAGATCGGCTATCTTGAGATCCTTTAACACGCCCATTTGTTGGAGGTCGGCGATTTGGCTCTCCTGATCCTCGACGTGGCCAAGGTAGGTCTCAATCTCAGCAAGTTTCTGCAAAAGAGAAAAAAGGTAAGTTCAGGATCAGGTGATCCTCAAAAAAGCAGGATATACAGGCAGAATATACAAGCAGGATATTCGAGAAGGATAACCAACAGGGGCAATGATCCTTACCTCATTGACATAGTCAAGGAACTGTTGGCGGATCAGGGGAAATCCTTGGAGATCCTCGGAAGTCTTCCTCTTCTTTCCCTTACCCCTAATGGATGCTTTAGGGGCTGAAGCGGAGGGACTGGCAGCAGAAGTCTTTCTCCTCGAAGACTTGACGTTGGTGAGATCATCTATCCCAAACTTGGAGGCAGACTTGGCAGATTTGGCAGACTTCCCAACACCTACACAATCAAAACAAGATAAGTTCCCTTACTAATTAAACAATCTAGCATATAACTTACTTTTTACAAGGATACTTACTTGACATAGTGGCAGATGCGGAGGATACTTCCTGTGAATCTTGGACGGTGACTTGGAAACTTCTGACCTCAGGATTGAGCTTTTTAAAAGCTAAGACTCTTTCTCTTGCAGCAGGGGTTAACTTAAGATAAGCAATGGATATAGCTGCACAAAAAATAAAAAAGACGTTAGTGATCCTCATCGTATGAGACAAGTCTGATAGTGATCCTTCCAGGATCCTCTACCCTACCATGAGTGGCCCATTCCTTGGGCAGATCCTTCCCATCCGGGATGGTATCCCTTCTAACAAAGAAAAAGCGACGCTTCCAGTTTGTGTCATTCTTAGTAACCTTGAAGACAGGGTGATCCTCCCCAGCTTTCCGTTTTAGCAGATATCGGCAAGAACCGAACGTGGTAAGATCATAAAGTGCGGCCAACTCTGCCATCCCCAAATCAATTCCCTTCTGCTCGATGATCCTCTCGAAGGTATACAGGACCCTCCAGATCATCGGCATAGCTTGGATATAAGATATGCCGGTTAAAGAAAAGAAGGATTGGGTGAAGGCTGGAAAAGGATACGAATACCCTATGGTGAACGGAGTAGCAGGAAAGGCCACCCAGACGTCTGAAACAAAGTCGCTCAAAGCAGTAGGTGTGAAGGATTTGAAAACAGCATTCGCCGGAAAGCAATGACGAATCCTGTCTACATGAGCATCAGTAAAGCAACATCTCTCCGTAGGAGAGTCCTTGATGATCCCTTGGCTTTTTAGGGGACTGCTCTTCTTGGAATCCTTATGTGGAGAATTTCGAAGCAACATACTCGTGGTGGAACAGAAACAGAGTAAAAGCAGAAAAAACAGAGCAAGAGAAGGAAGAAAGGAAAGAGAGAAGAAGAGAATACCTGGTCAATCTTCGGTAGCGATTATAAAGGGAAGATATCTCGAATTTAAATGCAGAGTGATCCTAACCCTATCTCCTATTTATAATCATGATTTGCAGGGATTGTCACATCTATGACGTAAGGGTTGCAACGGCTAGTTCGATATTAACGGCTAGTTATCCGAGTCATTCGTTGCAGATAAGATCAAAGCAAAATATAACTCATTTATTTACAATAAACTCCTTATATTTTGGGGGCAATTGTTAGGGCTGGATTTTTATCATACGTGATCCTTATACGTGATCCTAACCAGTGATCCTTGTTTCTTTGGCAGACAGTGATCCTCAGCAGGACTTCAGGATCAGGATCATGGACCATTGAAAGGATCCTCATGCTAATAGTTACCTTCGTGTAATACAACATTATTTTGCAGGAACATCTGGCAGGATACGCTCTTAGCATCATAATCAAGGGACGCGTCTTCACAATTATAGCACGAGCTTAATCAAAGATAGACGTTGCAAAGGATATGGAAACTTAGCTTGATTTAAGGGCGGCAATTTAGGCTAGATTGTCTTTTATTTCTAAAGGGGTAATGAGCTGATTATTAGTCTTTTTACCTAAAATAGGTCACCTACACTTGTATATATAACACTCTTCCTCATTCGGAAGAACACACAACACAACTCTCACACGCTTAGACACTCGAAACTATAGTGATCCTTGTACTCAGCTCATTATCATCCGAAGTTGTAACTATATTTTTCTTATATTGAAGTTGGTGATCGGTAGTTGCCATCACCCGAGGTTTTTTATGCCGGAGATCATACATTGATCAAGGGCTTTTTCCTCGTATAAATCATTGTGTCTTTGCATATTTCTCATAGAAGTGATCCTTTACTTTTATAATTAACCAAGCATCATACCCCGTTTACATAAAGTTTGGTTACATTATCCTTGTGTGATTTTTGACCAAAACAACTATTGCTTTAATTTGCTCCGGCTTGCTCAATGCCCCTCTGAGGTTACATATATCCCAGGAGAATTTACTGCCTTAACAACCAAGTGGCACTTTGAAGGATTAGCTTCATGTTAATTTCAAGGATATCAAATGCTCTTCCAAATCCCTTAGGTGATCCTCAAGCTTTCCTTGATTTGACTACATATCATCCATGTAATACTTCATAGTTTTGTCCATTGATCTTAACATCATATTCACCAAACCTTGATATGTTTGCACTGCATTTCTTAATCAACCCAAAAGGCTGGCCATATAACCATACAAACGTTATGAAAAGGTGATCAAGATCCTTTAATATTTGCTTCAAAGACCTTGAAATAGGATACAACTTGGACTAAGCCAATATAAGATTAAAAATTAGCAACTGGGACAAGCCCAAAGGATAACTGGGGACAAGCCCAAGGATAACTGGGACAAGCCAAGGAAACTGGGGACAAGCCCAAGGGATAACTCTGGGACAAGCCCAAGGATCGTATGTTAAACTGGAGTATGGCCCTCAACTGGCGACTATCCAAACTTAGTGACATGAAAATGCCAAAACCTTAGCTAACGTGAAAACGTTAGAAACCTTAGGAACGGATGTATGGTACGTCTACCCATTATACGTAGGATCCTAGGTATACGGTACAATGGAATTATCAGCCCCTAAAACGAGTACTGGTCCCACTGCCATGAACTATACCAGGATCATCGTGCGCTGCTGCGCGAAACTGGGTCAAGCCAAGTAACTGGCTTTGTGGATAACCAACCCTTTGCTAAGGATACCTGAACCTTTCAAACTCAGAATCACGTGAAAGGTGGATAAAGGATGCGGATCCTTATCCTTATATAAGGGAATAAAATAATGAAATAGTTTTTAGATTAGAATGTTACCAAAATAAGATCATCTACGCTTTAAGGATCCTTCAATACTTATCATTGTGAGGATCACGGATCCTTGTCACACGAAGTATTTCTTCAAATGACGGGCATTCCAGGCTCTAGGTAGCAACTCACCTTCCATTGTTAGCAATCGATATGCCCCCTTTCCTGCCTCAGCTTCAATCAATAAGGGCCTTCCCATTTGGTGCAACTTTCCATCAGCAGGATTGTGGATTTTGGAATGCTCCTTAACACCATATCACCAATTTGGAACTTCCTGATCCTGACATTTTGTTGTAAGTACCAGCCATCTTTGCTGATAACTGGCCATCCTTATTTGCCAAACCCTGATTTCTTCTATAGTATCCAGGTCTTGAAACCAAGTTCTCATCATTTTCTTCAGGATCACGAATACTTGTTCTAGCAGTGGAACCACCATTTCTGTAGGGATCACTGATCTGCCCCCAACACCAAAAGAATGGTTGGCCTGTAGCATTCTTAGGATTGTCCTATCAGCCCAAAGCACATAAGGTAGTTCTTCTGCCCATTTCCCTTTTTGGATCCAAGCTTCTTCTGTCAAATGTTGATGATGATCTTATTGGATGATTCTGCCTGACCATTAGCTTGTGGGTGACTAGTTGTTGAGTTATCATCTTATCCCCCAGCTGTCACAAAAGTTAGTAGTTCTGCCCCAATAAATTGGGAACCTTATCACATATAATTTCAGAAGGAAACCAAATCTAGTTTATAATTCATACGTGATCCTTATACGTGATCCTAACCAGTGATCCTTGTTTCTTTGGCAGACAGTGATCCTCAGCAGGACTTCAGGATCAGGATCATGGACCATGAAAGGATCCTCATGCTAATAGTTACCTTCGTTAAATAAAACATTTTTTGCAGGAATATCTAGCAGGATACGCTCTTAGCATCATGATCAAGGGACGCGTCTTCACAATTATGGCAGGAGCATAATCAGAGATAGACGTTGCACAGGATATGGAAACATGGCTTGATTTATGGGCGGCAATTTAGGCTCGATTGTCTTTTATTTCTAAAGGGGTAATGAGCTGATAATTAGTCCTTTTACCTAAAATAGGTCACCTACACTTGTATAAATACCACTCTCCATCATTTGGAAAAAAAGGGACAGGACATACAACGCAACTCTCACACACTTAGACACTCGAAACAATAGTGATCCTTGTACTCAACTCATTATCATCCGAAGTTGTAACTATATTTTTCTTATATTGAAGTTGGTGATCGGTAGTTGCCATCACCCGAGGTTTTTTATGCCGGAGATCATACATTGATCAAGGGCTTTTTCCTCGTATAAATCATTGTGTCTTTGCATCTTTATCACAGAAGTGATCCTTTACTTTCATAATTAGCCAAGCATCATACCCCGTTTACATAAAGTTTGGTTACATTATCCTTGTGTGATTTTTTGACCAAAACAGTTTGGCGCCCACCGTGGGGCAATTGGTGCTTCATTCATAAGAAAACCTTTTGTTCGAAATCATTTCAAAGAATTACATGGCTTCATCATTGAAAAACATGTCCACGGCAATGTCTGCAGTCACCTCGTCCCAGAACATTCTGCCTCCACCACCGGCAGGATCCCAGAAGAATGCTGAGAAGAGACAAACTCCTACTAACTTCTAAAACTCCATCTCCTTCTGCTATGAATTCTTATATTCCCAGTACTAGTGATGTATTTACTTTGATTTTGCAGATGAAGGATCGTATGCAGCGGCAGGATGAAACTAATGAAAGGATCCTCAGGGAAATTGGAGATCTCAAAAGACAGAAGAAAACGGCAGAGGATCATTCCCCACTGATGCCCAAATCCTTGAGCTTTGATACTCCAATGATTACTTCTCAGCCATCAGGAATTCCAGACGTGCAAATTATGGGAGAATCAAGAGGATTGCACCACGGATCGACAGCAATGACTCAGGCAGTAGGCTCACACTTCCAGCCGGCAGGATCCTACCCCCAGCATTTAGGATCCTTCATGAATCCGGGAGCCTATCCGGGGGCACAGCAGTTTCAAGGATCCTACTTTGTTCCAGGATCATTCCAGGGCCAAGGATCCTCCTTTGTTCCAGGATCATCCCAGGTTCAAGGATCCTCCTTTGTTCCAGGATCATCCCAGGTTCAAGGATCCTCCTTCGTTCCAGGATCATCCCAGACACCAGGATCCTTCCAGATACCAGGATCCCTAAAAAGTTTGCAACCAGGAAGTCTAGATGTCCATCAAGGGGACTTCATTCCAATGCAGACCATTGCTTCCACTGGTCCCTCCGTTGTTCCTGAATCCCAGCAATATGGGTTCCCTAACTTGAACCCAATGGGAGGTAACACTTTAAATAATTATCCTACCACTAACCATGGATTCATGCAGGATACAGGTACCAATCATGCTATGGCCAGGGAGTTGCAGAAGCTAAAAGATATGATCTCAAGTGTTCCAGGGGTAGTCAAGCCTATCCCAGAGATTGCAGATGGAAGCCATAAGGTATCTCGCTTTGCACCACCAATTTGTGATGCAGAGGTACCCAAAAGGTTCCATATCCCTACTATGAAGCTGTATGATGGTACAACGGATCCAGAGGAGCACATAGCACAATACAGGGAGAGGATGGAGATCAATCCTATCCCAGAAAAGCTGAAGGAAGCATGCCTATGTAAAGGATTTGGATCCACTCTTACTGGATCAGCTCTTAAATGGCTGCTAAGTCTTCCCCCTACTCTATTACTTCATTTGCTAATTTAGTTAATTTATTCAATAACCAATTCTCTTGTAGTAGAAAATTTGAAAGATTAACTAGTGATTTGTACAGGATAACTCAAAATCATAATGAATCATTAAGGGATTATATAACTAAATTTAGTAAAGAATCCTTGGACATTCCCAACTTGGATATGGCTACGGCTGTTGAAGCCTTCAAAATGGGACTGCTTAAGGATTCATTATTCTATGATGATCTTGTTATGACACCATGCAGGAATCTAGATGAAGTAAGAACTCGAGCACTCAGGTTCATCCGGCTAGAGGATGACAAGAGGATCCAGGAGAGACAAGTAGGATCCTCAAAACAGGAGAAGCAAGGATCCTCCTTCAAGAACAACAAATTCAAATCCTACCATAGAAATGAGAACCAGAATGTGCATGCTGTTGACCAAGAAGAGGATGATGAAGATTACCCTCCAATCTCAGAATATTGTTTTTCCGTTGATAATCATGAGCTGATACTTGCAATGCAGAATCTAGGTGAAAAAGCTAGGTGGCCCAGGAAGAATGATAAACCATCCGGGACTAAAGACAAGTCAAAATGGTGTGCATACCATGAGGATTTCGGGCATCTGACTGAAGAATGCATAGCTTTAAGAAAAGAGATTGGATATCTATTAAGCAAGGGGCACCTGAAAGAATTGTTGGGAAGAAAAAAGCAAAGGACTCAGGATCCTGAAAGGATCCCTGAAAAGGCTCCAGCACCTCCGGCAAATGCACAAGTGATCAACTTTATTTCCGGAGGATGAGACATCTGTGGTACATCCTTCTCGGCGGCCAAAAGGCATGCAAAGGAGTCAAAAATGGATAATGGAGAAAGACCTATTAGAACATCAAGTGTCTCAGAAGGGAAGATGATAACGTTTGATGAGGATGATCGCATTAACATTCAGGATCCTCATCATGACAGTTTAGTTATTACTCTCTTTATCTCTAACCATTTTGTCCGCAGGATCCTTATCGATGGAGGAAGCTCAGTGAACATTATCCAGCTTGATGTTCTGAAGAAAATGGGTATTCCAGAATCAGACATCACACCAAGATCCTCCGTGCTTGTAGGATTCAGTGGAGAAACGAAGAAAACTCTGGGGGACATCAAACTCCCAATCTATGTGGAAGGATTACATAATTACCAGAAATTTTGCGTTATTGACTGTTTGTCTTGTTGCAATGTTATCCTTGGCAGGCCTTGGATACATGATATGAAAGCAGTCCCATCCACCTACCATCAATGTGTGAAGCTCCCTAGCCCATGGGGAATAATCAAGATCGACAGTGATCAGCAGGAGGCTAAGGATTGTTATACCTCATCCATGAAGCCAACCTCGAAGCCAAAGGAGCAATAGCAATTACAGTATCCTCCGACGAATGTCTTGGAGGCAAGGGAACAAGATGTGGACGAAATCCTCTTGGATCCTAGTGATCCTGAATCAAAAATCTATATCGGATCAGGGATCCTTGGCAAGATGAAAGAAGACATGATATCCTTCCTCAAGAGAAGAAAGTCTACCTTTGCATGGAAGCACGAAGATATGACAGGTATATCTAAGGATATCATAACTCATAAACTCGGCATTGACAGGTCTATCAAACCAATCCATCAAAAAGGAGGAAGTTTGCACCAGAAAGGAATGCCATTATCCAAGAAGAAGTAGAGAGACTACTTCGAGCAGGTATGATCAGAGAGGTAAAATATCCAAAATGGTTAGCCAATGTGGTCGTTGTCCAAAGAGGGTATGTGTCGATTTCACTGATCTGAATAAGGCATGTCCCAAGGATCCTTTCCCATTACCCCACATTGACTCCATGGTGGATGCAACAGCGGGGCATGAACTGTTGACCTTTATGGATGCATCATCTGGATTCCAACAAATTCAGATGGAACCATCTGACCAAGAGGATACAGCCTTTATGACCCCAACAGGTTTGTATTGTTATATTGCCATACCTTTTGGATTAAGAAATGCAGGTGCAACATATCAAAGACTGGTGAATATGATGTTCAAAGACCAAATTGGACAAACTATGGAAGTATACATAGATGATATGGTAGTCAAATCAAAGAAAGCTGAGGATCACCTAAGGGATTTGGAAGAAGCATTTGATATCCTTGATAAATATAACATGAAGCTTAATTCTTCAAAGTGCCACTTTGGTGTTAAGGCAGGTAAATTCCTAGGATATATGGTAACTCAGAGAGGCATTGAAGCAAGTCCGGAGCAAATTAAAGCACTAGTAAACATCAAGTCCCCTGCCAATGCTAAGGATGTGCAAAGGCTAACAGGCAGGATAGCAGCTCTGAACAGGTTCATATCAAAATCCTCAGAAAAATGTAAAGAATTTTACGATATCCTAAGGAAGAACAAGAAGTTTGAATGGACTGAGAAACATGAGAATGCTTTACAAGCCCTTAAAGAATATATGTCCTCAGCACCAGCATTATCAAAACCCGAAAAAGGAGATGTGTTATCCTTATATTTGGCGGTATCCTCAACCGCTGTAAGTGCTGTCCTTGTGAAGGATCACGAAGGTACACAATATCCTATCTACTATGTAAGTAAGAGTTTACTTGATGCCGAATCCAGGTACTCACACCTCGAAAAACTTATTCTTGCATTAATCATGGCATCAACTAAGTTAAGGCATTATTTTGAAACCCATACTATTGTTGTTAGAACTAACTTTCCAATTAAGAATGTCCTCAGGAAACCAGAGATGTCAGGAAGAATGGCTAAGTGGGCAGTAAAGCTTAGTGCCCATGATATAAGATATGAGCCAAGAACAACCATTAAATCCCAAGCACTAGCTGACTTTGTGGCTGATTTCAGTAGTGATCTACAAAAAGAAGCAGAATTGGAAGTCCAACAGCTGGATGAGACCAAGGATCCTTGGATACTACACACTGATGGATCCTCAAATGTCAAGGGCACAGGGCTCGGGATACTACTAAAATCGCCACAGGGGGACATAATACCCCACTCCATGGCCTGTGAGTTCCAAGCAACTAACAATGAGGCTGAATATGAAGCCTTAATTGCTGGCTTGCAAATTGCTAAGGATATGGGGGTAAAATATCTTAAAGTATATGTAGACTCATTATTGATCACCAATCACTTTAATGGATCCTATGCTGTTAAAGGTGAAAAACTAACCAAATATTTAGAGATAGTCAAAGAATTGGCACTCTCTTTTGTTTCTTTCAGCTTAACACAGGTACCAAGGGAGGATAACACGGAAGCTGATGCATTGGCCAACTTAGGATCATCCTTAAAAATTCCAGAAGACATAAGTATCCCTATCATCCATATCCTGGCTCCTGCTATTGAAAATCAAGTGGCCATGGAAATAGAAGAGGATACTGCAGTAATCCCTAGTGAAGAAGCTCAATCTTATGCAGGATCATGGGTCTCACCAATCTTGAAATACTTGCAAGACGGAGAGATTCCAATGGGAGAAAATCCTAGAGCTTTCAGGATCAAGGTATCTCAATTTACAATCTTAAATAATGTGCTATATAAACGATCCCTTGCAGGACCATATTTAAGATGTATTGAGGATCCTGAAATTGAAGAAGTGTTGAGAGACTTCCATGAAGGAGATTGTGGAAACCATACTGGGGGCAGGGCATTATTCTCAAGGATCCTTAGAACAGGATACTACTGGCCAACCATGAAAAGGGATGTTGTAGAATATGCTAGGAAATGTGATCCTTGTCAAAGACACAGCAATATCCTTCATCAACCAGCTGAATTGCTACACCCCATACCATCCTCTTGGCCATTCATGAGATGGGGGATGGATATAGTTGGCAAGCTCCCTAAAGCACCTGGTGGAAAAGTATTTATGCTTGCCATGACTGACTACTTCTCTAAGTGGATAGAAGCTGAAGCTTTTGCTCAAGTCAGAGAAAAAGAAGTTATATCCTTTATCAAAAGAAACATTATAACTAGATTTGGCATTCCCTCTGAAATTGTATGTGATAATGGTTCCCAATTCATTGGAATCAGAACTACTAACTTTTGTGACAGTTGGGGAATCAAGATGATAACATCAACACCAGTTCATCCACAAGCCAATGGCCAAGCAGAATCATCCAACAAGATCATCATCAACAATCTAAAGAAGAAGCTAGGATCCAAGAAGGGAAAATGGGCAGAGGAGTTACCTTATGTGCTATGGGCTGATAGAACAACTCCCAAGAATGCCACTGGTCAAACACCTTTTTCTTTAGTATTTGGGGCAGAAGCAGTGATCCCAACAGAGATGGTGATCCCAACTGCTAGAATAAGTGCTCGTGATCCTGAAGAAAATGCTGCAATCCTGGCTCAGGATTTGGATACTATTGAGGAAATCAGGGATCTGGCTAGGATAAGGATGGCAAGCTACCAACAAAGAATGGCTGGTGCTTACAACAAAAATGTTAGGATAAGGAAGTTCCAAGTCGGAGATATGGTGTTGAGAAAAACATTCCAAAACACTATTAATCCTGCTGACGGGAAGTTAGCACCAAAATGGGAAGGCCCTTACTTAATTGAAGCTGAAGCAGGAAAGGGGGCATACAGGTTGCTAACCATGGAAGGAAATTTGTTACCAAGAGCCTGGAATGCTGTTCACTTGAAGAAATATTTCATGTGAACATGATCCTTCAAGCATGTGATCCTTACATTGAAGTATCCTTGAAGGATCCCGATGATATCAGTGATCCTTACTCTGGTAATGTGCTTATCCTAAAACTATTACATTTCCTTACTTTTTACCAAAGGATAAGGATCCTGTATCCTTCATCCTCTTCTCACGAACCATTTGATTTATGATAGTTCAGGTATCTACGGCATATCGTCAAGAATCTTCAAAAGCAACGCAGATCCTTGGGCTTGTCCCCAGTTATCCTTGGGATTATCCCCAGTTTCTGCCAGCAGCGCACGATGATCCTGATATAGTTCACGTCTTTGGGACCAGTACCCACTTCCGGGGCTGACAACCTCATTGTACTGGCTATACCCAGGATCCTCCGTATAATGGTAGACGTACCATACATCCGTTCCTAAGGTTTCTAACGTTTTCACGTTAGCTAAGGTTTTGACATTTTCATGTCACTAAGTTTGGATAGTCGCCAGTAAGGGCCATACTCCAGTTTACATACGATCCTTTGGGCTTGTCCCCAGTTATCCTTTGGGCTTGTCCCCAGTTATCCTTTGGGCTTGTCCCCAGTGATCCTTCGGGATCATCCTCAGTTATCCTTTGGGCTTGTCCCCAGTTACTAATTTATCTTTTACATTGGCTTAGTCCCAAGTTATGTTCCATTTTTCAGGTTCTCAAAGCTAAACGAATAAGGATCCTTAATCCTTGTTATCCGTTAAAATTTTACTTATGGTTATCTTGATCAAAGGTTAGGATCCTAACTTGGATCCTCAGGAATGATCCTTGACTATTTTGATTATACTAAACAACCCTTGCACTTTGACAACTAAACCTATGTTCCTAAAAATAAACCACCTTGAAAATTTTCGATTATAGGATATTTGATCCAGGATCATATCCTAAATTTCTTAAACATAATTTGCTCAACTTGTCTTACTCAAACAAACGTGTGTCAAAACAATTGAAATTAAAAAGGATAATAACACAAGATAAGCGACAAAAGTTTAAGATTTTATTTATTAACGAAAGGATTAACCCTTCAAAAGTTGTCAAAATTGCCAACCCACGTTTCTACCAGCAAAACGTGGCCCGTCCACATGGGTTGGCAAAGGGTGTCCATTGTCTATGCGGTCTTAGCGTGTGCAGGAAATTAAAAGCGGCAGGATCACAAAGGCTTCATCCCCCAAACAGAGGATCCCTCCACCTTTTGTAATCCTACCTATTGTTCGAAGGATCCAGGATCCTTTACCCTAAAAACTATTTTTCAAAGATTACAGACCATAAATTGTTCACAAACCATCAACAACCACAAAAAACCACTACCAATCCTAAAAAATTGGGCTCCGGCCTAGTCTCGAAATATCCATCATCGCCCAATCCAGCAGCTCACACCGTTGCTGCTCCATCACCACCAGCTTCTCCACCCTGATCCTTCTCAGCATCACCACCTTCCAGCATGGGGATCTCCTCAGCCTCATCCTCATCCTCCAGCTCCGCCAATCTTGCCTTCCAACTCTCCACGTCCCATGAGCTCTTGTCAAAGGCAGGATCCTGAGCCTCCGCAGCCATTTGTAGTTGTATCTTGTACATAGCAGTTGCGGCAGAGACCTTGGCATCCTGGATGATCTCCTGCTTCTCGCCATCCATGTCAATTAGCCTTTGAGCAGCCTCATCCTTTGTAGCCCGGAGCTCCTTCTCAAGATCAGCTATCTTGAGATCCTTTAACACGCCCATTTGTTGGAGGTCGGCGATTTGGCTCTCCTGATCCTCGACGTGGCCAAGGTAGGTCTCAATCTCAGCAAGTTTCTGCAAAAGAGAAAAAAGGTAAGTTCAGGATCAGGTGATCCTCAAAAAAGCAGGATATACAGGCAGAATATACAAGCAGGATATTCGAGAAGGATAACCAACAGGGGCAATGATCCTTACCTCATTGACATAGTCAAGGAACTGTTGGCGGATCAGGGGAAATCCTTGGAGATCCTCGGAAGTCTTCCTCTTCTTTCCCTTACCCCTAATGGATGCTTTAGGGGCTGAAGCGGAGGGACTGGCAGCAGAAGTCTTTCTCCTCGAAGACTTGGCGTTGGTAAGATCATCTATCCCAAACTTGGAGGCAGACTTGGCAGATTTGGCAGACTTCCCAACACCTACACAATCAAAACAAGATAAGTTCCCTTACTAATTAAACAATCTAGCATATAACTTACTTTTTACAAGGATACTTACTTGACATAGTGGCAGATGCGGAGGATACTTCCTGTGAATCTTGGACGGTGACTTGGAAACTTCTGACTTCAGGATTGAGCTTTTTAAAAGCTAAGACTCTTTCTCTTGCAGCAGGGGTTAACTTAAGATAAGCAATGGATATAGCTGCACAAAAAATAAAAAAAAAGTTAGTGATCCTCATCGTATAAGACAAGTCTGATAGTGATCCTTCCAGGATCCTCTACCCTACCATGAGTGGCCCATTCCTTGGGCAGATCCTTCCCATCCGGGATGGTATCCCTTCTAACAAAGAAAAAGCGACGCTTCCAGTTTGTGTCATTCTTAGTAACCTTGAAGACAGGGTGATCCTCCTCAGCTTTCCGTTTTAGCAGATATCGGCAAGAACCGAACGTGGTAAGATCATAAAGTGCGGCCAACTCTGCCATCCCCAAATCAATTCCCTTCTGCTCAATGATCCTCTCGAAGGTATACAGGACCCTCCAGATCATCGGCATAGCTTGGATATAAGATATGCCGGTTAAAGAAAAGAAGGATTGGGTGAAGGCTGGAAAAGGATACGAATACCCTATGGTGAACGGAGTAGCAGGAAAGGCCACCCAGACATCTGAAACAAAGTCGCTCAAAGCAGTAGGTGTGAAGGATTTGAAAACAGCATTCGCCGGAAAGCAATGACGAATCCTGTCTACATGAGCATCAGTAAAGCAACATCTCTCCGTAGGAGAGTCCTTGATGATCCCTTGGCTTTTTAGGGGACTGCTCTTCTTGGAATCCTTATGTGGAGAATTTCGAAGCAACATACTCGTGGTGGAACAGAAACAGAGTAAAAGCAGAAAAAACAGAGCAAGAGAAGGAAGAAAGGAAATAGAGAAGAAGAGAATACCTGGTCAATCTTCGGTAGCGATTATAAAGGGAAGATATCTCGAATTTAAATGCAGAGTGATCCTAACCCTATCTCCTATTTATAATCATGATTTGCAGGGATTGTCACATCTATGACGTAAGGGTTGCAATGGCTAGTTCGATATTAACGGCTAGTTATCCGAGTCATTCGTTGCAGATAAGATCAAAGCAAAATATAACTCATTTATTTACAATAAACTCCTTATATTTTGGGGGCAATTGTTAGGGCTGGATTTTTATCATACGTGATCCTTATACGTGCTCCTAACCAGTGATCCTTGTTTCTTTGGCAGACAGTGATCCTCAGCAGGACTTCAGGATCAGGATCATGGACCATTGAAAGGATCCTCATGCTAATAGTTACCTTCGTGTAATACAACATTATTTTGCAGGAACATCTGGCAGGATACGCTCTTAGCATCATAATCAAGGGACGCGTCTTCACAATTATAGCACGAGCTTAATCAAAGATAGACGTTGCAAAGGATATGGAAACTTAGCTTGATTTAAGGGCGGCAATTTAGGCTAGATTGTCTTTTATTTCTAAAGGGGTAATGAGCTGATTATTAGTCTTTTTACCTAAAATAGGTCACCTACACTTGTATATATAACACTCTTCCTCATTCGGAAGAACACACAACACAACTCTCACACGCTTAGACACTCGAAACTATAGTGATCCTTGTACTCAGCTCATTATCATCCAAAGTTGTAACTATATTTTTCTTATATTGAAATTGGTGATCGGTAGTTGCCATCACCCGAGGTTTTTTATGCCGGAGATCATACATTGATCAAGGGCTTTTTCCTCGTATAAATCATTGTGTCTTTGCATATTTCTCATAGAAGTGATCCTTTACTTTTATAATTAACCAAGCATCATACCCCGTTTACATAAAGTTTGGTTACATTATCCTTGTGTGATTTTTGACCAAAACACCCAGCAATATGGATTCACTAACTTGAACTCAATGGGAGGTAACACTTTAAATAATCATCTTACCACTAACCATGGATTCATGCAGGATACAGGTATCAATCATGCTATGGCCAGGGAGTTGCAGAAGCTAAAAGATATGATCTCAAGTGTCCCAGGGGTAGTCAAGCCTATCCCAGAGATTGTAGATGGAAGCCATAAGGTATCTCGCTTTGCACCACCAATTTGTGATGCAGAGGTACCCAAAAGGTTCCATATCCCTACTATGAAGCTATATGATGGTACAACGGATCCAGAGGAACACGTAGCACAATACAGGGAGAGGATGGAAATCAATCCTATCCCAGAAAAGTTGAAGGAAGCATGCCTATGTAAAGGATTTGGATCTACTCTTACTGGATCAGCTCTTAAATGGCTGCTAAGTCTTCCCCCTTACTCTATTACTTCATTTGCTAATTTAGTTAATTTATTCAATAACCAATTCTCTTGTAGTAGAAAATTTGAAAGATTAACCAGTGATTTATATAGGGTAACTCAAAGTCATAATGAATCATTAAGGGATTATATAACTAAATTTAGTAAAGAATCCTTGGACATTCCCAACTTGGATATGGCTACGGCTGTTGAAGCCTTCAAAATGGGACTGCTTAAGGATTAATTATTCTATGATGATCTTGTTATGACACCATGCAGGAACCTAGATGAAGTAAGAACTCGGGCACTCAGGTTCATCCGGCTAGAGGATGACAAGAGGATCCAGGAGAGACAAGTAGGATCCTCAAAACAGGAGAAGCAAGGATCCTCCTTCAAGAACAACAAATTCAAATCCTACCATAGAAATGAGAACCAGAATGTGCATGCTGTTGACCAAGAAGAGGATGATGAAGATTATCCTCCAATCTCAGAATATTGTCTTTCCGTTGATAATCATGAACTAATCCTTGCAATGCAGAATCTAGGTGAAAAAGCTAGGTGGCCCAGGAAGAATGATAAACCATCCGGGACTAAAGACAAGTCAAAATGGTGTGCATACCATGAGGATTTCGGGCATCTAACTGAAGAATGCATAGCTTTAAGAAAAGAGATTGGATATCTGTTAAGCAAGGGACACCTAAAAGAATTGTTGGGAAGAAAAAAGCAAAAAACTCAGGATCCTGAAAGGATCCCTGAAAAGGCTCCAGCACCTCCGGCAAATGCACAAGTGATCAACTTTATTTCCGGAGGATGAGACATCTGTGGTACATCCTTCTCGGCGGCCAAAAGGCATGCAAAGGAGTCATAAATGGATAATGGAGAAAGACCTATTAGAACATCAAGTGTCTCAGAAGGGAAGATGATAACGTTTGATGAGGATGATCGCATTAACATTCAGGATCCTCATCATGACAGTTTAGTTATTACTCTCTTTATCTCTAACCATTTTGTCCGCAGGATCCTTATCGATGGAGGAAGCTCAGTGAACATTATCCAGCTTGATGTTCTGAAGAAAATGGGTATTCCAGAATCAGACATCACACCAAGATCCTCCGTGCTTGTAGGATTCAGTGGAGAAACGAAGAAAACTCTGGGGGACATCAAACTCCCAATCTACGTGGAAGGATTACATAATTATCAAAAATTTTGTGTTATTGACTGTTTATCTTGTTGCAATGTTATCCTTGGCAGGCCCTGGATACATGATATGAAAGCAGTCCCATCCACCTATCATCAATGTGTGAAACTCCCTAGCCCATGGGGGATAATCAAGATCGACAGTGATCAGCAGGAGGCTAAGGATTGTTATACCTCATCCATGAAGCCAACCTCGAAGCCAAGGGAGCAATAGCAATTACAGTATCCTCCGAGGAATGTCTTGGAGGCAAGGGAACAAGATGTGGACGAAATCCTCTTAGATCCTAGTGATCCTGAATCAAAAATCTATATCGGATCAGGGATCCTTGGCAAGATGAAAGAAGACTTAATATCCTTCCTCAAAAGAAGAAAATCTACCTTTGCTTGGAAACATGAAGATATGACAGGTATATCTAAGGATATTATTACTCACAAACTTGGCATTGACAGGTCTATCAAACCAATCCATCAAAAAAGGAGGAAGTTTGCACCAGAAAGGAATGCCATTATCCAAGAAGAAGTAGAGAGACTACTTCGAGCAGGTATGATCAGAGAGGTAAAGTATCCAAAATGGTTAGCCAATGTGGTCGTTGTCCAAAAGAAAAACGGAAAGTGGAGGGTATGTGTCGATTTCACTGATCTGAATAAGGCATGTCCCAAGGATCCTTTCCCATTACCCCACATTGACTCCATGGTGGATGCAACAGCGGGGCATGAACTGTTGACCTTTATGGATGCATCATCTGGATTCCAACAAATCCAGATGGAACCATCTGACCAAGAGGATACAACCTTTATGACCCCAACAGGTTTGTATTGTTATATTGCCATGCCTTTTGGATTAAGAAATGCAGGTGCAACATATCAAAGGCTGGTGAATATGATGTTCAAAGATCAAATTGGACAAACTATGGAAGTATACATAGATGATATGGTAGTCAAATCAAAGAAAGCTGAGGATCACCTAAGGGATTTGGAAGAAGCATTTGATATCCTTGATAATTATAACATGAAGCTTAATCCTTCAAAATGCCACTTTGGCGTTAAGGCAGGTAAATTCCTAGGATATATGGTAACTCAGAGAGGTATTGAAGCAAGTCCGGAGCAAATTAAAGCACTAGTGAACATCAAGTCCCCTGCCAACGCTAAGGATGTGCAAAGGCTAACAGGCAGGATAGCAGCTCTGAACAGATTCATATCAAAATCCTCAGAAAAGTGTAAAGAATTTTACGATATCCTAAGGAAGAACAAGAAGTTTGAATGGACTGAGAAACATGAGAATGCTTTACAAGCCCTTAAAGAATATATGTCCTCAGCACCAGCATTAACAAAGCCTGAAAAAGGAGATGTGTTATCCTTATATTTGGCGGTATCCTCAACCGCTGTAAGTGCTGTCCTTGTTAAGGATCATGAAGGTACACAATATCCTATCTACTATGTAAGTAAGAGTTTACTTGATGCCGAATCCAGGTACTCACACCTCGAAAAGCTTATTCTTGCATTAATCATGGCATCAACTAAGTTAAGGCATTATTTTGAAACCCATACTATTGTTGTTAGAACTAACTTTCCAATTAAGAATGTCCTCAGGAAACCAGAGATGTCAGGAAGAATGGCTAAGTGGGCAGTAAAGCTTAGTGCCCATGATATAAGATACGAGCCAAGAACAGCCATTAAATCCCAAGCATTAGCTGACTTTGTGGCTGATTTCAGTAGTGATCTACAAAAAGAAGCAGAATTGGAAGTCCAGCAGCTGGATGAGACCAAGGATCCTTGGATACTACACACCGATGGATCCTCAAACGTCAAGGGCACAGGGCTCGGGATACTACTAAAATCGCCACAGGGGGACATAATACCCCACTCCATAGCCTGTGAGTTCCAAGCAACTAACAATGAGGCTGAATATGAAGCCTTAATTGCTGGCTTACAAATTGCTAAGGATATGGGGGTAAAGTATCTTAAAGTATATGTATACTCATTATTGATCACCAATCACTTTAATGGATCCTATGCTGTTAAAGGTGAAAAACTAACCAAATATTTAGAGATAGTCAAGGAATTGGCACTCTCTTTTGTCTCTTTCAGCTTAACACAGGTACCAAGGGAGGATAACACGGAAGCTGATGCATTGGCCAAGCAGAATCATCCAACAAGATCATCATCAACAATCTGAAGAAGAAGCTAGGATCCAAGAAAGGAAAATGGGCAGAGGAGTTACCTTATGTGCTATGGGCTGACAGGACAATTCCCAAGAATGCCACTGGTCAAACACCTTTTTCTTTAGTATTTGGGGTAGAAGCAGTGATCCCAACAGAGATGGTGATCCCAACCGCTAGAACAAGTGCTCGTGATCCTGAAGAGAATGCTTCAATCCTGGCTCAGGATTTGGATACTATTGAGGAAATCAGGGACCTGGCTAGGATAAGGATGGCAAGCTACCAACAAAGAATGGCTGGTGCTTACAACAAAAATGTTAGGATAAGGAAGTTCCAAGTCGGAGATATGGTGTTGAGAAAAACATTCCAAAACACTATTAATCCTGCTGACGGAAAGTTAGCACCAAAGTGGGAAGGCCCTTACTTGATTGAGGCTGAAGCAGGAAAGGGGGCATACAGATTGCTAACCATGGAAGGAAACTTATTACCAAGAGCCTGGAATGCTGTTCACTTAAAGAGATACTTTATGTGAATGTGATCCTTCAAACATGTGATCCTTATATTGAAGTATCCTCAAAGGATCCCGGCGATGTCAGTGATCCTTACTCTGGTAATGTCCTTATCTTAAAACTATTACATTTCCTTAGTTTTTACTAAAGGATAAGGATCCTGTATCCTTCATCCTCTTCTCACGAACCATTTGAGTTATGATAGTTCAGGTATCTACAGCATATCGTCAAAGATCTTCAAAAGCAACACAGATCCTTGGGTCTAACCCCAGTTATCCTTGGGATTATCCCCAGTTTCCGCCAGCAGCGCACGATGATCCTGATATAGTTCACGTCTTTGGGACCAGTACCCACTTCCGGGGCTGACAACCTCATCATACTGGCTATACTCAGGATCCTACGTATAATGGTAGACGTACCATACATCCGTTCATAAGGTTTCTAACGTTTTCACGTTAGCTAAGGTTTTGACATTTTCATGTCACTAAGTTTGGATAGTCGCCAGTAAGGGCCATACTCCAGTTTACATACGATCCTTTGGGCGTGTCCCCAGTTATCCTTCGGGCTTGTCCCCAGTTATCCTTTGGGCTTGTCCCCAGTGATCCTTTGGGATCATCCCCAGTTATCCTTTGGGCATGTCCCCAGCTACTAATTTATCTTTTACATTGGCTTAGTCCCAAGATATGTTCCATTTTTCAGGTTCTCGAAGATTAACAAATAAGGATCCTTGATCCTTATCATCCATTAAAATTTCACTTATGGTTATCTTGATTAAAGGTTAGGATCCTAACTTGGATCCTCAGGTATGATCCTTGACTATTTTGATTATACTAACCAACCCCTACACTTTGACAACTAAAACTATGATCCTTGAAAATTTTCAATGATAGGATATTTGATCTAGGATCATATCCTAAATTTATTAAACATGGTTTGCTCAACTCTTGTTACTCTAACAAATATATTTCTAAAACAACTGGAAAATAAAGAGGATAAATAAAGGATAACAACACGAGATAAGCCAGAAAGATTAAGGTTATTTTATTAACAAAAGGATCCTAGACCCTTTCAAAAAGTTGTCAAAATTGCCAACCCACGTTTCTACCAGCAAAACGTGGCCCGTCCACATGGGTTGGCAAAGGGTGTCCATTGTCTATGCGGTCTTAGCAGGTGCAGGAAATTAAAAGCGGCAGGATCACAAAGGCTTCATCCCCCAAATAGAGGATCCCTCCACCTTTTGTAATCCTACCTATTGTCCAAAGGATCCATGATCCTTAACCCTAAAAACTATTGTTCAAGTTACAAACCATAATTGTTTCAAACATCAACAACCACAAACAAACCACTACCAAACTCAAAAAAAATTGGGCTCCGGCCTAGTCTCGAAATATCCATCATCGCCCAATCCAGCAGCTCACACCTTTGCTGCTCCATCACCACCAGCTTCTCCACCCTGATCCTTGTCAGCATCACCGCCCTCCAGCATTGGGATCTCCTCTGCTTCGTCCTCATCCTCCAGCTCTGCCAATCTTGCTTTCCAACCCTCCACGTCCCATGAGCTCTTGTCAAAGGCAGGATCCTGAGCCTCCGCAGCCATTTGTAGTTGTATCTTGTACATAGCAGTTGCGGCAGAGACCTTGGCATCCTGGATGATCTCCTGCTTCTCGCCATCCATCTCAATTAGCCTTTGAGCAGCCTCATCCTTTGTAGCCCGGAGTTCCTTCTCAAGATCGGCTATCTTGAGATCCTTTAACACGCCTATTTGTTGGAGGTCGGCGATTTGGCTTTCCTGATCCTCGACATGGCCAAGGTAGGTCTCAATCTCAGCAAGTTTCTACAAAAGAAAAAAAAAAGGGTAAGTTCAGGATCAAGTGATCCTCAAAGAAGCAGGATATACAAGCAGAGTACACAAGCAGGATACTCGTGAAGGATAACCAACAGGGGCAATGATCCTTACCTCATTGACATAGTCGAGAAACTGTTGGCGGATCAGGGGAAATCCTTGGAGATCCTCAGAAGTCTTTCTCTTCTTCCCCTTACCCCTAACAGGTGCTTTAGGGGCCGAAGCAGAGGGACTGGCAACAGAGGTCTTCTTTCTTGAAGACTTGACATTGGCAAGTTCATCATTCCCGAACTTGGAGGCAGACTTGGCAGACTTAGCAGGTTTCCCAGCACCTACACAATCAAAACAAGATAAGTTCCCTCACTAACTAAACAGACTTACATATAACTTACTTTTTAATAAGGATACTTACTTGACATAGTGGCAGATGCGGAGGATACTTCTTGTGAATCTTGGATGGTGACTTGAAAACTTCTGGTCTCAGGATCAAGCTTCTTGAAAGCTAAAACTCTCTCTCTTGCAGCAGGAGTTAACTTGAGATGAGTAACGGATCTAGCTGAAAAAACACAAAAGACAAAAAAGACATTAGTGATCCTCATCATAAGAGACAAGTCTGATGGTGATCCTTCCAGGATCCTCTATCCTACCATGAGTAGCCCACTCCTTGGGCAGATCCTCCCCGTTAGGGATGGTATCTCTCCTAACAAAGAAGAATCGTCGCTTCCAGTTGGTATCATTTTTTGTGACCTTAAAAACAGGGTGACCCTCTCCAGCTTTCCGTTTCAACAGGTATCGACAGGAACCAAATGTGGTAAGATCATATAACTCGGCCAGCTCCGGCATCCCTAGGTCAATCCCCTCCTGCTCGATGATCCTCTCAAGGGTACACAGAACCCTCCAGATCATCGGCATGGCCTGGATATAGGACATACCGGTCAGAGAAAAGAAGGATTGGGTGAAGGCTGGAAAAGGATATGAATATCCTATGGTAAACGGAGTTGCAGGAAAAGCCACCCAGGCGTCGGAAACGAAATCACTCAGAGCGGTGGGAGTAAAAGACTTGAAGACGGTATCCGCCGGAAAACAGTGACGGATCCTATCAACATGAGCATCAGTAAAGCAGCACCTCTCTGTAGGAGAGTCTTTGACGATCCCTTGGCTTTTCAAGGGACTGATCTTCTTGTGATCCTTGTGAGGAGAATTTCGGAGCAACATACTCGTGGCAGGATAAAAGCAGAAAAACAGAGCAAGAGAGGGAAGAAAGAGAAGAGAATACCTGATTGATCTTCGGTAGAGATTATAAAGGGAGAATATCTTGAATTTAAATGAAGATTGATCCTAACCCTATCTCCTATTTATAATCATGATTTGCAGGGATGTCACCTCAATGACGTAAAGGTTGCAACGGCTAGTTCGAAATTAACGGCTAGTTATCCGAATTGTTCGTTGCAGATAAGATCAAAGCAAAATATAACTCGTTAATTTACAATGAACTCCTTATATTTTGGGGGCAATTGTTAGGGCTGGATTTTTACAATACATGATCCTCACATGTGATCCTAACCAGTGATCCTTGTTTCTTTGACAGATAGTGATCCTCAGCAGAGTTCCAGGATCAGGATCACGGACCATCATAGGATCCTCATGCTAACAGTTGCTTTCGTTGAATTTAATGTTGTTTTGCAGGACATCTAGCAGGATCCGCTCTTAAGCATCACAATTAAAGGACACGTCTTTACAACTATGGCATGTGCTTAATCGGAGATGGACGTTGTGAAGGATATGGAAACATGGCATGATTTAAGGGCGATAATTTAGGCTAGATTTACTTTTATTTCTAAAGGGGTAATGAGCTGATTATTAGTCTTTTTACCTAAAATAGGTCACCTACACCTGTATATATAACACTCTTCCTCATTCGGAAGAACACACAACACAATTCTCACACGCTTAGACACTCGAAACTATAGTGATCCTTGTACTCAGCTCATTATCATCCAAAGTTGTAACTATTTTTCTTATATTGAAGTTTGGTGATCGGTAGTTTCCATCACCCGAGGTTTTTTATGCCGGAGATCATACATTGATCAAGGGCTTTTTCCTCGTATAAATCATTGTGTCTTTGCATATTTCACATTGAAGTGATCCTTTACTTTTTCTACAAACCAAGCATCATACCCCGTTTACATAAAGTTTGGTTGCATTATCCTTGTGTGATTTTTGACCAAAACATTTTCCACCAGGTGCCTTGGGAAGTTTGCCAACTATATCCATTCCCCATCTCATAAATGGCCAAGAAGAGGGTATAGGATGCAAGAGTTCTGCTGGTTGGTGAAGGATATTACTATGTCTTTGACAAGGATCACACTTTTTGGCATAATCCACAGCATCCTTCTTCATAGTAGGCCAATAGTATCCTGTCCTCAGGATCCTTGAGAATAATGCCCTGCCCCCAGTGTGGTTTCCACAATCTCTTTCGTGAAGATCCTTTAGGACTTCTTGGATTTCAGGATCCTCAATACATCTTAGATATGGTCCTGCAAGAGATCGTTTATATAACATGTTATTCAATATCGTAAACTGAGATACCTTAATTTTGAAAGCCCTGGGGTTTTCTCCTGTAGGGATCTCTCCATGTTGGGTATATCTCATGATAGGAAGGATCCATGATCCTGAATGAGATTGTGTATCACCACTAGGGATGATTGCAGAATCCTCTCCTATCTCCATAGCTACATGATCCTCAATAGCAGGGGTTAGGATATGGACAATAGGGATTTTGATATCCTCTGGAATCTTCAAGGATGATCCTAGATTGGCTAATGCATCAGCTTCTGCATTCTCTTCTCTAGGTACCTGTGTCAAACTAAAGGAAACAAAGGAGAGTGCCAATTCTTTGACTATCTCTAAATATTTGATTAGCTTTTCACCTTTAACAGCATAGGATCCATTAAAGTGATTAGTGATTAATAATGAATCTACATGTACCACAAGATACCTGATCCTCATATGCTTAGCAATTTGCAAACCAGCTATCAAGGCTTCATATTCAGCCTCATTGTTAGTAGTTTGGAACTCACAAGCTATAGAGTGGTGTATTATGTCCCCCTGTGGCGATTTTAGTAGTATTCCAAGCCCAGTTCCTTTGACATTAGAGGCTCCATCAGTGAAGAGTATCCAAGGATCCTTAGTTTCCTCTAGCTGTTGGACTTCTAATTCAGCTTCCCTTTGCAAGTCACTACTGAAATCTGCCACAAAATCAGCTAAGGCTTGGGATTTAATGGCGGTTCTAGGCTCATATCTTATACCATAAGCACTGAGCTTCACTGCCCACTTAGCCATCCTTCCTGACATTTTAGGTTTCCTGAGAACATTCTTAATTGGAAAATTAGTCTTAACAATAATGGCATGAGTTTCAAAATAATGTCTTAATTTAGTAGATGCCATAATTAAGGCCAAAATAAGTTTTTCTAAATGTGAATACCTGGATTCAGCATCAAGCAAACTCTTACTTACATAATAGACAGGATGTTGTGTACCTTCGTGATCCTTAACGAGGACCGCACTTACTGCTTTAGAGGATACCACCAAATATAAGGATAATATATCCCCTTTTTCTGGTTTCATCAAGGCATGGGCTGAGGATAGGTAATCCTTAAGAGCTTTGAGAGCATTTTCATGCTTTTCGACCCATTCAAATTTCTTGTTCTTCCTCAAAATGTCGTAGAATTCCTTGCATTTTTCTGAGGATTTGGATATGAACCTGTTCAAGGCTGCGATCCTGCCTGTCAATCTTTGCACATCCTTAGCGTTGGCAGGAGATTTGATATTCACAATAGCCTTAATTTGCTCTGGACTTGCTTCAATGCCTCTTTTTGTCACCATATAGCCTAAGAATTTGCCTGCTTTAACACCAAAGTGACACTTGGAAGGATTTAGTTTCATATTAAATTTATCAAGGATATTGAATGCTTCCTCCAAGTTTCTAAGGTGATCCTTAGCTTTTTTAGACTTAACCACCATGTCATCTATATAGACTTCCATAGTGTGTCCAATTTGGTCCTTGAACATCATATTGACTAGCCTTTGATAAGTAGCACCTGCATTTCTTAGTCCAAATGGCATAGCAATATAACAATATATACCAGTTGGGGTCATAAAGGCTGTATCCTCTTGATCAGATGGTTCCATCTGAATTTTCTGAAATCCAGATGAAGCATCCATAAAAGTTAACAGTTCATGACCCGCGGTAGCATCCACCATGGAGTCAATGTGGGGTAACGGGAAAGGATCCTTGGGACATGCCTTGTTTAAATCAGTAAAATCGACACATACCCTCCACTTTCCATTTTTCTTTTGAACAACAACCACATTGGCCAACCATCTTGGATACTTGACCTCTCTAATCATACCTGCTCGGAGTAATTTTTCTATCTCCTCCTGGATAATGGCATTTCTCTCAGGTGCAAACTTCCTCCTCTTTTGATGGATTGGCTTGAATGACCTGTCAATGCCAAGCTTATGAGTAATTATATCCTTAGATATACCTGTCATATCTTCGTGCTTCCATGCAAAGGTAGTTTTTCTCCTCTTGAGGAAGGATACCAAATCCTCTTCTATTTTACCAAGGATCCCTGATCCTATGTAAATCTTGGATTCAGGATTATGAGGATCCATAAGGATTTCTTTCACATCCTGCTCTCTTGCCTATAAGACATCCCTTGGAGGATGCTTTAATTGCTATTGCTCCCTTGGCCTTGTGGCGGGTTTCATTGATGATGTATAGCAATTCTTAGCTTCTTGTTGATCACTCTCAATTTTCACCACCCCCACGGACTAGGAAGCTTCACACATTGATGATAAGTGGATGAGACTGCCTTCATATGATGTATCCAGGGCCTGCCAAGGATAACGTTACAACAGGATAAGCAATCTATAACACAAATTTTTTGATAAGAATGAAGTCCTTCAATATAGATTGGGAGTTTGATGTCCCCCAGAGTGTTCTTGGTCTCTCCACCGAATCCCACAAGTACTGAGGATCTTGGTACAATATGGGATTCAGGAATATTCATCTTCTTTAGGACATCAAGCTGGATGATGTTCACTGAGCTTCCTCCATCTATAAGGATCCTGCGAACAAAATGGTTAGAAATAAACAGAGTAATAACAAGACCATCGTGATTGTTTTGGTCAAAAATCTGATGAGGATAATGCAACCAAACTCTTTGTTACGGGGTATGATGCTTGAAATGAGGAACAATGATAAGGATTGTTAGGGCTGGATTTTTATAGGTGATCCTTACACGTGATCCTAACCAGTGATCCTTGTTTCTTTGGCAGACAGTGATCCTCAACAGGACTTCAGGATCAGGATCATGGGACATTATAGGATCCTCATACTAACGATCATCTT
The DNA here is from genome assembly GCF_002127325.2 of Helianthus annuus. NCBI lineage: Eukaryota > Viridiplantae > Streptophyta > Magnoliopsida > Asterales > Asteraceae > Helianthus > Helianthus annuus. Next base: position 124,697,617 of record NC_035435.2, read on the forward strand.
CGCTTAATGCAATGTTATTTTTGCAGGAATATCTAGCAGGATATGCTCTAGGCATCATGATCCAGGGACGCGTCTTCACAATTATGGCAAGAGCTTAATTGAAGAAAGACGTTGCACAGGATATGGAAACATGGCTTGATTCATGGGCAGCAATTTAGGCTAGATTGTCCTTATTTCTAAAGGGGTAATGAGCTGATAATTAGTCATTTTACCTAAAATAAGTCACCTACACTTGTATAAATACCCCTCTTCCTCATTCGGAAGAACACACACGACATACAACGCAACTCTCACACACTTAGACACCAAAAGCAATAGTGATCCTTGTACTCAGCTCATTATCATCCAAAGTTGTAATCATATTTTTGTTATATGGAAGTTGGTGATCGGTAGTTGCCATCACCCGAGGTTTTTTATGCCGGAGATCATTCATTGATCAAGGGCTTTTTCCTCGTATAAATCATTGTGTCTTTGCATCTTTTATCACAGAAGTGATCCTTTACTTTCATAATTAACCAAGCATCATACCCCGTTTACATAAAGTTTGGTTACATTATCCTTGTGCGATTTTTGACCAAAACAGTTTGGCGCCCACCGTGGGGCAATTGGTGCTTCATTCATAAGAAAATCTTTTTGTTCGAAATCATTTCAAAGAGTTACATGGCTTCATCATTGAAGAACACGTCCACGGCGATGTCTGCAGTCACCTCATCACAGATCACTTTGCCTCCTCCACTTGCAGGATCTCAGAAAAATACTGAGAAAAGATCAACTCCCACTTTCTCTAAACCTTTATCTTCTTCTGCTATGAATTCTTCTATTCCCAGTACTAGTGATGTATTTGCTTTAATTTTGCAGATGAAGGATCGTATGCAGCAACAGGATGAGACCAATGACAGGATCCTCGGGGAAATTGGAGACCTCAAAAGACAAAAGAAAGCGGCAGAGGATCATTCCCCACTGATGCCCAAATCCTTGAGCTTCGATACTCCAACGATCACTTCCCAGCCATCAGGGATCCCCGACGTGCAAATCATAGGGGAGTCAAGAGGATCACGTCTCAACTCGGCAGCAATGACTCAGACATCAGATTCACATTTTCAGCCAATAGGATCCTATCCTCAATACATGGGATCCTTCATGAATCCGGGAGCCTATCCGAGGGCACAGCAGCTTCAAGGATCCTCCTTTGTTCCAGGATCATCCCAGGATACAGGTACCAATCATGCTATGGCCAGGGAATTACAGAAACTAAAGGACATGATCTCAAGCGTTCCAGGGGTAGTCAAGCCTATCCCAGAGATTGCAGATGGAAGCCACAAGGTATCTCGCTTTGCACCACCAATTTGTGATGCAGAGGTACCCAAAAGGTTCCATATCCCTACCATGAAGCTGTATGATGGTACAACGGATCCAGAGGAGCATATAGCACAATACAGGGAGAGGATGGAGATCAATCCTATCCCCGAAAAATTGAAGGAAGCATGCCTATGTAAAGGATTTGGATCCACTCTTACAGGATCAGCTCTAAAATGGCTGCTAAGTCTTCCCCCCTACTCTATTACTTCATTTGCTAATTTAGTTAATTTATTCAATAACCAATTCTCTTGTAGCAGAAAATTTGAAAAATTAACTAGTGATTTGTACAGGATAACTCAAAATCATAATGAATCATTAAGGGATTATATAACTAAATTTAGTAAAGAATCCTTGGACATTCCCAACTTGGATATGGCTACGGCTGTTGAAGCCTTCAAAATGGGACTGCTTAAGGATTCATTATTCTATGATGATCTTGTTATGACACCATGCAGGAATTTAGATGAAGTAAGAACTCGAGCACTCAGGTTTATCCGGCTAGAGGATGACAAGAGGATCCAGGAGAGACAAGTGGGATCCTCAAAACCGGAGAAGCAAGGATCCTCCTTCAAGAACAACAAATTCAAATCCTACCATAGAAATGAGAACAAGAATGTGCATGCTGTTGACCAGGAAGAGGATGATGAAGATTATCCTCCAATCTCAGAATATTGTTTCTCCGTTGATAATCATGAACTGATCCTTGCAATGCAGAATCTAGGTGAAAAAGCTAGATGGCCCAGGAAGAATGATAAACCATCCGGGACTAAAGACAAGTCAAAATGGTGTGCATACCATGAGGATTTCGGGCATCTAACTGAAGATTGCATAGCCTTAAGAAAAGAAATCGGATACCTGCTAAGCAAGGGGCATCTAAAAGAGTTGTTGGGGAGAAAAAAGCAAAGGACCCAGGATCCTGAAAGGATCCCCGAAAAAGCTCCAGCACCTCCGGCAAATGCACAAGTGATCAACTTTATATCCGGAGGATCAGACATCTGTGGTACATCCTTCTCGGCGGCCAAAAGACATGCAAAAGAATAAAAAATGGATAATGGAGAAAGGCCTATTAGAACATCAAGTGTCTCAGAAGGGAAGATGATAACATTTGATGAGGATGATCGCATCAACATTCAGGATCCTCACCATGATAGTTTAGTTATCACTCTCTTTATCTCTAACCATTTTGTCCGCAGGATCCTTATTGATGGAGGGAGCTCAGTGAACATTATCCAGCTTGATGTCCTGAAGAAAATGGGAATCCCAGAATCAGACATCACACCAAGATCCTCCGTGCTTGTAGGATTCAGTGGGGAGACGAAGAAAACTCTGGGGGACATCAAACTCCCAATCTACGTGGAAGGATTACATAATTACCAAAAATTTTGTGTTATTGACTGTTTATCTTGTTGCAACGTTATCCTTGGCAGGCCTTGGATACATGATATGAAAGCAGTCCCATCTACCTACCATCAATGTGTGAAGCTCCCTAGCCCATGGGGAATAATCAAGATCGATAGTGATCAGCAGGAGGCCAAGGATTGTTATACCTCATCTATGAAGCCAACCTCGAAGCCAAGGGAGCAATAGCAATTACAGTATCCTCCAAGGAATGTCTTGGAGGCAAGGGAACAAGATGTAGATGAAATCCTCTTGGATCCTAGTGATCCTGAATCAAAAATCTATATCGGATCAGGGATCCTTGGCCAGATGAAAGAAGACTTAATATCCTTCCTCAAAAGAAGAAAATCCACCTTTGCTTGGAAACATGAAGACATGACAGGTATATCTAAGGATATTATTACTCACAAACTTGGCATTGACAGGTCTATCAAACCAATCCATCAAAAAAGGAGGAAGTTTGCACCAGAAAGGAATGCCATTATCCAAGAAGAAGTAGAGAGACTACTTCGAGCAGGTATGATCAGAGAGGTAAAGTATCCAAAATGGTTAGCCAATGTGGTTGTTGTCCAAAAGAAAAACGGAAAGTGGAGGGTATGTGTCGATTTCACTGATTTGAATAAGGCATATCCCAAGGATCCTTTCCCATTACCCCACATTGACTCCATGGTGGATGCAACGGCGGGGCATGAACTGTTAACCTTCATGGATGCATCATCTGGATTCCAACAAATTCAGATGGAACCATCGGACCAAGAGGATACAGCCTTTATGACCCCAACAGGTTTGTATTGTTATATTGCCATGCCTTTTGGATTGAGAAATGCAGGTGCAACATACCAAAGGCTGGTGAATATGATGTTCAAAGATCAAATTGGACAAACTATGGAAGTATACATAGATGATATGGTAGTCAAATCAAAGAAAGCTGAGGATCACCTAAGGGACTTGGAAGAAGCATTCGATATCCTGGATAATTACAACATGAAGCTTAATCCTTCAAAATGCCATTTTGGTGTTAAGGCAGGAAAGTTCTTAGGATACATGGTAACCCAGAGGGGCATTGAAGCAAGCCCGGAACAAATCAAAGCATTAATAAATATCAAATCTCCTACCAATGCCAAGGATGTTCAAAGACTGACAGGCAGGATAGCAGCCTTGAACAGGTTCATATCGAAATCCTCAGAAAAATGCAAAGAATTCTACGATATCCTAAGGAAGAATAAGAAGTTTGAATGGACTGAGAAACATGAGAACGCTTTACAAGCCCTTAAAGAATATATGTCCTCAGCACCAGCATTAGCAAAACCGGAAAAAGGAGATGTGTTATCCTTATACCTGGCGGTATCCTCAACCGCTGTAAGTGCAATCCTTGTCAAGGATCATGAAGGTACACAATATCCTATCTACTATGTAAGTAAAAGTTTGCTTGATGCAGAATCCAGGTACTCACACCTCGAAAAACTTATTCTTACATTAATCATGGCATCCACTAAGTTAAGGCATTATTTTGAAACCCATACTATTGTTGTTAAAACTAATTTTCCAATTAAGAATGTCCTCAGGAAACCGGAAATGTCAGGGAGGATGGCTAAGTGGGCAGTGAAGCTTAGTGCCCATGATATAAGATATGAACCAAGAACAGCCATTAAATCTCAAGCACTAGCTGACTTTGTGGCTGATTTCAGTAGTGATCTACAAAAAGAAGCGGAATTGGAGGTCCAGTAGCTGGATGAGACCAAGGATCCTTGGATACTACACACTGACGGATCCTCAAATATCAAATGCACAGGGCTAGGGATCCTACTAAAATCGCCACAGGGGGACATAATGCCCCACTCCATAGCCTGTGAGTTCCAAGCAACTAACAATGAGGCTGAGTATGAAGCCTTAATTGCTGGCTTACAGATTGCTAAGGATATGGGGGTAAAATATCTCGAAGTATATGTAGACTCATTATTGATCACCAATCACTTTAATGGATCCTATGCTGTTAAAGGTGAAAGACTAACCAAATATTTAGAGATAGTCAAAGAATTGGCACTCTCTTTTGTTTCTTTTAGCTTAACACAGGTACCAAGGGAGGATAACACGGAAGCTGATGCATTGGCCAACCTAGGATCATCCTTAAAAATTCCAGAAGACATAAGTATCCCTATCATCCATATCCTGGCTCCTGCTATTGAAAATCAAGTGGCCATGGAAATAGAAGAGGATACTGCAGTAATCCCTAGTGAAGAAGCTCAATCTTATTTAGGATCATGGATCCCACCAATCATGAAATACTTGCAAAACGGAGAGATTCCAATGGGAGAAAATCCTAGAGCTTTCAGGATCAAGGTATCTCAATTTACAATCTTGAATAATGTGCTATATAAACGATCCCTTGCAGGACCATATTTAAGATGTATTGAGGATCCTGAAATTGAAGAAGTGTTGAGAGACTTCCATGAAGGAGATTGTGGAAACCACACTGGGGGCAGGGCATTATTCTCAAGGATCCTTAGAACAGGATACTACTGGCCAACCATGAAAAGGGATGCTGTAGAGTATGCTAAGAAATGTGATCCTTGCCAAAGGCATAGCAATATCCTCCATCAGCCAGCTGAATTTTTACACCCAATACCATCCTCTTGGCCATTCATGAGATGGGGAATGGATATAGTTGGCAAGCTTCCTAAAGCACCTGGTGGAAAAGTATTTATGCTTGCCATGACTGACTATTTTTCCAAGTGGATAGAAGCTGAAGCTTTTGCTCAAGTCAGAGAAAAAGAAGTTATATCCTTTATCAAAAGAAACATTATAACCAGATTTGGCATTCCCTCTGAAATTGTATGTGATAATGGTTCTCAATTCATTGGAAGCAGAACCACTAACTTTTGTGACAGTTGGGGAATCAAGATGATAACATCAACACCTGTTCACCCACAAGCCAATGGTCAAGCAGAATCATCCAACAAGATCATCATCAACAATCTGAAGAAGAAGCTAGGATCCAAGAAGGGAAAATGGGCAGAAGAGTTACCTTATGTGCTATGGGCTGATAGGACAACTCCCAAGAATGCCACAGGTCAAACACCTTTCTCTTTAGTATTTGGGGCAGAAGCAGTGATCCCAACAGAGATGGTGATCCCAACTGCTAGAACAATTGCTCGTGATCCTGAAGAAAATGCTGCAATCCTAGCTCAGGATTTGGATACTATTGAGGAAATCAGGGATCTAGCTAGAATAAGGATGGCAAGCTACCAACAAAGAATGGCTGGTACCTACAACAAAAATGTCAGGATAAGGAAGTTCCAAGTCGGAGATATGGTGTTGAGAAAAGCATTTCAAAATACTATCAATCCTGCTGACGGGAAGCTAGCACCAAAATGGGAAGGTCCCTACTTGATTGAAGCTGAAGCAGGAAAGGGGGCATACAGGTTGCTAACCATGGAAGGAAACTTGTTACCAAGAGCCTGGAATGCTGTTCACTTAAAGAAATATTTCATGTGAACATGATCCTTCATGCATGTGATCCTTACATTGAAGTATCCTTGAAGGATCCCGGAGATATCAGTGATCCTTACTCTGGTAATATGCTTATCCTAAAACTATTGCATTTTCTTACTTTTTACCTAAGGATAAGGATCATGTATCCTTCATCCTCTACTCACAAACCATTTGAGTTATGATAGTTCAGGTGTCTTCAGCAAATCGTCAAAGATCTCCAAAAGCACCACAGATCCTTGGGTCCAACCCCAGTTATCCTTGGGATTATCCCCAGTTTCCGCCAGCAGCGCACGATGATCCTGGTATAGTTCACGTCTTTGGGACCAGTACCCACTTTCGGGGCTGACAACCTCATCGTACTGGCTATATTTAGGATCCTACGTATAATGGTAGACGTACCATACATCCGTTCCTAAGGTTTCTAACGTTTTCACGTTAGCTAAGGTTTTGACATTTTCATGTCACTAAGTTTGGATAGTCGCCAGAAAGGGCCATACTCCAGTTTACATACGATCCTTTGGGCTTGTCCCCAGTTATCCTTTGGGCTTGTCCCCAGTTATCCTTTGGGCTTGTCCCCAGTTATCCTATGGGCTTGTCCCCAGTGATCCTTTGGGATCATTCTCAGTTATCCTTTGGGCATAACCCCAGTTACTAATTTACTTCTTACATTGGCTTAGTCCCAAGTTGTGCTTCGTTTTTCAGGTTTGTCAAAGGTAAAACATATAAGGATCCTTAATCCTTATTAACTATCAAAGTCTTATCTATAATTGTCTTGATTGAAGGTTAGGATCCTAACTTGGATCCTCAGGTATGATCCTTGACTATATTGGTTATACTAACCGACCCTTTTACTTTGACAACCAAACTTATGATCCTTGGACCAAAACATTTTGAATATTTTCAATATGAGGATATTTGATCTAGGATCATATCCTAAGTTTATTAAACACATTTTTGTTACTTTAACAAATATAGCAATTGAGGAATAAGAGGATAATCAAAGGATAACAACACAAGATAAGCCAGAAAGATTAAAGTTATATTATTAACAAAAAGGATCTTTAACCCTTTCAAAAAGTTGTCAAAATTGCCAACCCACATTTCTACCAGCAAAACGTGGCCCGTCCACATGGGTTGGCAAAGGGTGTCCATTGTCTATGCGGTCTTAGCATTTTGCAGGAAATAAAAAGCGGTTGGATCACAAAGGCTTCATCCCCCAAACAGAGGATCCCTCCACCTTTTGTAATCCTACCTATTGTTCAAAGGATCCAGGATCCTTAACCCTAAGAAACTATTGTTCAGAAATTACAGACCATAATTGTTTCAAACATCAACAACCACAAAAAACCACTACCAAACCTAAAAAATTGGGCTCCGGCCTAGTCAACAATATCCATCATCGCCCAATCATGCAGCCTACACCTTTGCTGCTCCATCACCACCTGCTTCTCCGCCCTGATCCTGGTCAGCATCACCACCCTTCAGCATGGGGATGTCCTCAGCATCATCATCATCCTCTAACTCTGCTAGCCTTGCCTTCCAGCCTTCAATATCCCATGTGCTCTTATCAAAGGAAGGATCCTGAGCCTCCGTGGCCATCTGCAGTTGTATCTTGTACATAGCTATCGCGGCAGAGACTTTAGCGTCCTGAGTAATGTCATGCTTCTCATAATCGAACTTGATCAATGCTTTGACAGCCTCATCCTTAACAGCCCGGATCTCCTTCTCAAGATCAGTGATCTTGAGATCCTTCAGCACACCCATTTGATGAAGGTCGGCAATCTGGCGATCCTGATCTTCAACGTGGCTAACATAAGATTCTATTTCAGTAAGTTTCTGCAAAAACAACAGGATATAACGTCAGACACGGGTGATCCTCAAAAACCATCAGGATAACCAACAGGGGCAGTGATCCTAACCTCGTTGACAGAATCAAGAAACTGCTGGCGAATCAGGGGAAATCCTTGAAGGTCCTCAGAAACTTTCCTCTTCTTTCCCTTACCCCTAATGGGTAATTTAGGGGCTGAAGCAGAAGGACTAGCAACAGAAGTCTTCTTCTTCGAAGACGTGACCTTGGCAAGATCATCAATCCCAAACAAGGAAGCAGATTTGGCAGACTTAGCAGATTTCCCAGCACCTACACAATCAAAACAAGATAAGTCTCCTAACTAATTTAATATTTTTTGCCTAGAACTTACTTTTTGGTAAGGATACTTACTTGACATTGTGGCAGATGCGGAGGATACTTCTTGTGAATCTCGGATGGTGACTTGAAAACTTCTGACCTCAGGATTAAGCCTTTTAAAAGCTAAAACTCTTTCTCTTGCAGCAGGGGTTAACTTGAGATGAGCGATGGAAATAGCTGCAAAGGAAAAAAGACATTAGTGATCTTCATCAAATGAGACAGGACTGATAGTGATCCTTCGAGGATCCTCTACCCTACCATGAGTGGCCCACTCCTTGGGCAGATCATTCCCATTAGAGAGGGAATCCCTTCTCACGAAGAAGAAACGACGCTTCCAATTTGTGTCATTTTTGGTAACTTTCAAAACAGGATGATCCTCCCTGGCCTTCCTTTTCAACAAATATCGATGAGAACCAAACGTGGTAAGATCATAAAGTGCGGCCAGCTCTGCCATCCCTAAATCAATCCCCTCCTGCTCGATGATCCTCTCGAAGGTATACAAGACCCTCCAGATCATCGGCATAGCTTGGATATAAGATATGCCGGTCAGAGAAAAGAAAGATTGGGTGAAGGCCGGAAAAGGATACGAATATCCTATGATAAATGGAGTTGCAGGAAAGATCACCCAAGTGTCTGATATAAAATCACTCAAGGCAGTGGATGTGAAGGATTTAAAAGCGGCATCCGCCAGAAAGCAATGACGAATCCTATCTACATGAGCATCGGTAAAGCAACATCTCTCCGTAGGATAATCCTTAATGATCCCTTGGCTTTTCAGGGGACTATCCTTCTTGGAATCCTTGTGTGGAGAATTCCGGAGCAACATGTTTGTGACGGAACAGAAACAGAGACGGAGCAGAAAAAACAGAGCAAAGAGAAGGAAGAAGGGAAAGAGAGAAGAAGAGGATACCTGATCAGTCTTCGGTAGCGATTATAAAGGGAAGATATCTCGAATTTAAATACAAACTGATCCTCACCCTATCTCCTATTTATAATCATGATTTGCAGGGATTGTCACATCCATGACGTAATGATCGTAACGGCTAGTTCAATATTAACGGCTAGTTACTCGGAGTTGCCCGTTGGAGATAAGATCAAAACAAAATACAACTCGATAATTTACAATCAACTCCTTATATTTTGGGGGCAATTGTTAGGGCTGGATTTTTATAGGTGATCCTTACACGTGATCCTAACCAGTGATCCTTGTTTCTTTGGCAGACAGTGATCCTCAACAGGACTTCAGGATCAGGATCATGGGACATTATAGGATCCTCATACTAACGATCATCTTCGCTTAATGCAATGTTATTTTTGCAGGAATATCTAGCAGGATATGCTCTAGGCATCATGATCCAGGGACGCGTCTTCACAATTATGGCAAGAGCTTAATTGAAGAAAGACGTTGCACAGGATATGGAAACATGGCTTGATTCATGGGCAGCAATTTAGGCTAGATTGTCCTTATTTCTAAAGGGGTAATGAGCTGATAATTAGTCATTTTACCTAAAATAAGTCACCTACACTTGTATAAATACCCCTCTTCCTCATTCGGAAGAACACACACGACATACAACGCAACTCTCACACACTTAGACACCAAAAGCAATAGTGATCCTTGTACTCAGCTCATTATCATCCAAAGTTGTAATCATATTTTTGTTATATGGAAGTTGGTGATCGGTAGTTGCCATCACCCCAGGTTTTTTATGCCGGAGATCATTCATTGATCAAGGGCTTTTTCCTCGTATAAATCATTGTGTCTTTGCATCTTTTATCACAGAAGTGATCCTTTACTTTCATAATTAACCAAGCATCATACCCCGTTTACATAAAGTTTGGTTACATTATCCTTGTGCGATTTTTGACCAAAACAAGGATCACTTAGATGTAATTTGCACAATTGGCACAAAGATTTATACGAGGAAAAAGCCCTTGATCAATGAATGATCTCCGGCATAAAAAACCTCGGGTGATGGAAACTACCGATCACCAAGTTCAAATTAACCAACAAATGTTTACAACTTCGGATAGTAACGAGCTAGGTAGAAGGATCACTATGGTATATCGTGCAAGAATGTGTGAAAACTGTTAAGTGTTTTGCTGAATGCTCAAGAGTGCAATTGTACAAGTGTGTGTAGCTGGAATTAGCCAAGTGTTCTAACTACTAGCTCGTTACCCCTTTTAAAAATAGAAGTTAACTATGCTAACTAACTATCCGAAATTCGTGCCATGCTCCCACGTTCTCCACAACGTCCATTTCCAGTCAAACGTGTGCGAAATAGCCATGGAATATTCCTTAGTAACGTTGCCAAGACCAGGTCCAACTTGTTACTCCTGCAAAACAATACGAAATTCAAAGAGAACAATCGTTAGTATAAGGATCCTTAGGGTGATCCATGATCCTGATCCTGAAACACTTCTGAGGATCACTGTTTGTTACAGAAGTAAGTATCACTAATAGGATAACAAGTGAGGATCATAGGTCATTAAAAATCCTGCCCTAACAATTGCCCCCAAAATATAAGGAGTAATTTGTAAAATGAGCGACTTATATTTTATGATCTTATCCGCAACTAACTAACGGATATATAGCCGTTGCAATCTAACTATCCGTTGCAATTCTGACGTCACAGAAGTGACAACCCTGCACGATCATGATTATAAATAGGAGATAGAGATAGGATCAATTAGCATTTAAATTTCAGAGATACTCCCTTTATAATCTCATCCGAAGATCAAACAGGTATTCTCTCTTCATCTTCTTCCTTCTCTTACTCTGTTTTCTTTCTCTTTCCATCATCTCGCCAAAAATGTTGCTCCGGAACTCTCCTGCTAAGGATCACCAGAAGAACAGCCCACTGAAAAGCCAGGGGAGCATCGAAGATTCCATAAAAGAACGCTGTTGTTTCACCGATCCGCAGATTGATAGGATCCGCTGCTGCTTCCCAACGAATGCCGTATTTAAATCCTTCGATCCCACTGCCCTGAGCGATCATGTCTCTGAATCATGGGTTGCCTTCCCCGTTACTCCGTTCACCATAGGCTATACATATCCTTTTCCAGCCTTTACCCAATCTTTCTTCTCCCTAACCGGCATTTCTTGTATCCAAGCCATGCCGATGATCTGGAGGGTTTTGCATACCCTTGAAATGATCATTGAGCAGGAGGGGATAGACCTAGGGATGTCAGAGCTGGGCGAGATGTATGATCTTACCACCTTTGGTTCCCACCGGTACTTGTTCAAACAAAAGCCTGGTGAAGAACACCCAATCTTCAAGGCCACCAAGAATGACACTAATTGGAAATGACGTTTCTTTTTCGTAAAAAGGGATTCTATCCCTGACGGGAAGGATCTACCCAAGAAATGGGCTACCCATGGTAGGATGGAGGATCCTGAGAAGGATCACCAGACAACTTTCTTTTCATATAAGGATCACTGACACCCTTTTGCTTTTTTGTTGTGCAGCTGTTACCGTCTCACACCTCAAACTGTCTCCTGCTGCCAAAGAGAGGCTTGCCGCCTTTAAGAGACTCGATCCTGAAATAAGATCGTTCAAGACAACCACCCAGGATTCACAAGAGGTATCCTCAGGCTCTGTCACGATGTCAAGTAAGTATCTTTGTTTAAAAATTCAAATAAATAGTGAAATATAAGTAGGGTAAAGATACTTATCTTGTTTTGGTTGTGCAGGTGCTGGAAAATCCACAAAGTCTGCCTCAAAGTTCAGTGTCACTGATCTTACCACTGTCAGATCCTCTAAGAAGAAAACTCCTGCCAGCCCAACCGCTTCAATCCCCAAGGCACCCCTCAAAGGAAGGGGAGGAAAGAAGAGAAAAGCCTCCGAAGCTGAGGATCTGCAAGGTCTACCCTTGATCCGCCAACAATTCCTTGACTACTTCAGTGAGGTAAGGATCACTGTCCCTGCTTGTATATCCTGCTTGTTTGAGGATCACCTGGTCTTGAAATATCCTTTATCCTCTTTGCTGAAATTCGCTGAGATTGAGGATTACGTTGGCCACGTTGAGGATCAGGATAAGAAGATTGCTGACCTCCAACAGGTTGCACTGCTAAAGGATCTCAAGATTGCCGACCTCCAGAAGGATCTCCAGAATGCCAGAAACGAGACGGCTAAGGTGCTGATTAATGTCGACTACGAGAAGCATGAGATCACCGAAGATGCCAAAGTCTCTGCCGCCATAGCGATGTACAAGACGAAACTGCAGATGGCCTTGGAAGCTCAGGATCCTGATTTTGACAGGAGCACCTGGGATGTGGAAGGCTGGAAGGCAAGGCTGGCTGAGCTGGATGATGAAGAGGAGGCTGAAGAGATCCTGACAATTGAGGCTGGAGGCAGTGGCAAGGATCAAGGTGGTGAAGCAAGTGGAGCCGGAAGTGGTGATGCAGCGAAGGTTTAGGCTGCGTGATTGGGCGATGATGGAAACTTCTAGACATAGCCGGAGCCCAATTTTTTTAGTTTGATGGTTGTTTTTGTTGAACAATTGATGGTTTGTACTTGAACAATAGTTTTAGGGTTAAGGATCCATGATCCTTCAGACAATAGGCAGGATTGCAAATGGTGGAGGGATCCTCTGTTTGGGGGATGAAGCCATTGTGATCCTGCCGCCTTTTAATTACCTGCATGCTAAGACCGCATAAACAATGGACACCCGTTGCCAACCCATGTGGACGGGCCACGTTTTGCTGGTAGAAACGTGGGTTGGCAACCTTGACAACTTTTGGTGGTTTAACGTTTGTTAATAAAATAACTTTAATCTTTTTTGGCTTATCTTGTGTTGTTATCCTTGTTTGTCTTTTTAACTTTCAATTGTTTTGATGTATACTTGTTTAAATAAGAAATTTTTGATAAGTCAGATTGAAAATATTTAGGATATGATCCAGGATTAAATATCCTATAGTTGAAAAATCCTAAAAAGTAGTATATTTTAAGGATCACGAGCTTAGTTGTCAAATTACAAGGGTGTTTCAAATAAGCAATGAACAAAATTAAAATAGTTAAGGATCATACCTGAGGATCCAAGTTAGGATCCTAACCCTTAATACCATAATCAGGATAACTATAAGATAAACCTTAGAGAGAAGTAAGGATCAAGGATCCTTAGTTGTTTAACTTCAAGGACCTGAAATAGAGCATAACTTGGGACTAAGCCAATATAAGATAAAAGTTAGCAACTGGGGACAAGCCCAAGGATAACTGGGGACAAGCCCAAAGATAATTGGGGACAAGCCCAAGGATAACTGGGGACAAGCCCAAGGATAACTGGGGACAAGCCCAAGGATCGTATGTAAACTGGAGTATGGCCCTAACTGGCGACTATCCAAACTTAGTGACATGAAAATGCCAAAACCTTAGCTAACGTGAAAACGTTAGAAACCTTAGGAACGGATGTATGGTACGTCTACCATTATACTTAGGATCCTAGGTATAGCCAGTACAATGGAATTATCAGCCCCTAAAGCGAGTACTGGTCCCACTGCCGTGAACTATACCAGGATCATCATGCGCTACAGGCGGAACTGGGGTCAAGCCCAAATAACTGGGGTCAAACCCAAGGAACTGATTGCTTCTGTGGATAATCAACATTTTGCTAAGGATACCTGAACTTTCAAAACTCAGAATCACGTGAGAAATGGATAAAGGACACATGATCCTTATCCTTATATGAGAAAATAAGGAAACGAAATAGTTTGAGTTTAGGATGTTACCAAAGTAAGGATCATCTGTGCTTTAAGGATCCTTCAAGGATACCCACAATGTAAGGATCATCTGTTCTATGAGGATCCTGCTCACATGAAATATTTCTTCAAGTGGACAGCATTCCAAGCTCTTGGTAGCAAATCACCTTCCATAGTCAGCAATCGATATGCCCCCTTTCCTGCCTCAGCTTCAATCAAATAAGGGCCTTCCCATTTTGGTGCCAATTTTCCATCAGCAGGATTGGTGGTATTCTGAAATGCTTTCCTTAACACCATATCACCAATTTGAAACTTCCTGATCCTGACATTTTTGTTGTAAGCACCAGCCATTCTTTGTTGATAACTGGCCATCCTTATCCTAGCCAGATCCCTGATTTCTTCAATAGTATCCAGGTCTTGAACCAAGTTCTCATCATTTTCCTCAGGATCACGGATACTTGTTCTAGCAGTTGGAACCACCATTTCTGTTGGGATCACTGATTCTGCCCCAAATACCAAAGAGAATGGAGTCTGGCCTGTAGCATTCTTGGGGGTTGTCCTATCAGCCCAAAGCACATAAGGTAGTTCTTCTGCCCATTTCCCTTTTTTAGATCCAAGCTTCTTCTTCAAATTGTTGATGATGATCTTGTTGGATGATTCTGCCTGACCATTAGCTTGTGGGTGGACTGGTGTTGATGTTATCATCTTAATCCCCCAGCTGTCACAAAAGTTAGTAGTTCTGCCCCCAATAAATTGGGAACCATTATCACATATAATTTCAGAAGGAATACCAAATCTAGTTATAATATTTCTTTTAATGAAGGATATCACTTCCTTTTCTCTGACTTGGGCAAAAGCTTCAGCCTCTATCCACTTGGAGAAGTAATCAGTCATAGCAAGCATGAACACTTTTCCACCAGGTGCCTTAGGGAGTTTACCAACTATATCCATACCCCATCTCATAAATGGCCAAGAGGAGGATATAGGATGCAAAAATTCAGCTGGTTGATGAAGGATATTGCTGTGTCTCTGACAAGGATCACACTTCTTAGCATACTCCACAGCATCTCTTTTCGTAGTTGGCCAATAGTATCCTGTCCTCAGGATCCTTGAGAATAATGCCCTGCCCCCAGTGTGGTTTCCACAATCTCCTTCATGGAAGTCTTTTAAAACTTCTTAGATTTCAGGATCCTCAATGCATCTTAAATATGGTCCTGCAAGAGATCGCTTATACAACATATTATTTAAAATTGTGAATTGAGATACCTTAATTTTGAAAGCCCTAGGGTTTTCTCCTATAGGAATCTCTCCATGTTGTAAGTATCTCATGATTGGCAAGATCCATGATCCTGATCCTGAATGAGATCGAGTATCCTCACTAGGGATAATTGCAGAATCCTCTCCTATTTCCATGGCCACATGATCCTTGATGGCAGGAGCCTGGATATAATGGGGATACTTATATCCTCCGAGATCTTCAAAGATGATCCTAAATTAGCCAATGCATCAGCTTCTATATTTTCTTCCCTTGGTACCTGTGTCAAACTAAAGGAAACAAAAGAGAGTGCCAATTCTTTGACTATCTCTAAATATTTGGTTAGCTTTTCACCTTTAACAGCATAGGATCCATTAAAGTGATTAGTGATTAACAATGAATCTACATGTACCTCAAGATACCTGATCCCCATATGCTTAGCAATTTGCAAACCAACAATCAAGGCTTCATACTCAGCCTCATTATTAGTGGTTTGGAACTCACGAGCTATAGAGTGGGGTATTATGTCCCCCTGTGGCGATTTTAGTAGTATTCCAAGCCCTGTGCCTTTGACATTTGAGGATCCATCAGTATAGAGTATCCAAGGATCCTTGGTCTCCTCTAGCTGCTGGACTTCTAACTCAACTTCCTTTTGTAAACCACTACTGAAATCAGCCACAAAGTCTGCTAATGCTTGGGATTTGATGGCTGTCCTAGGCTCATATCTTATATCATATGCACCAAGCTTCACTGCCCACTTAGCCATCCTTCCTGACATTTCAGGTTTCCTGAGGACATTCTTAATTGGAAAATTAGTTTTAACAATAATAGCATGAGTTTCAAAATAATGTCTCAATTTAGTAGATGCCATAATTAAAGCAAGGATAAGCTTTTCTAGGTGTGAATACCTGGATTCGGCATCAAGTAAACTCTTACTTACATAATAGACATGATGTTGTGTACCTTCGTGATCCTTAACAAGGACTGCACTTACTGCTTTTGAGGATACTGCAAGATATAAGGATAGCACATCTCCTTTTTCTGGTTTCATCAAGGCCGGGGCTGAGGATAGGTAATCCTTGAGAGCTCTTAAGGCACTTTCATGCTTCTCAGTCCACTCAAATTTTTTGTTCTTCCTTAGGATATCATAGAATTCCTTGCACTTCTCTGAGGATTTGGATATAAATCTATTCAAAGCTGCTATCCTGCCTGTTAGCCTTTGGACATCCTTACCATTGGCAGGAGATTTGATATTCACTAAAGCTTTGATTTGTTCTGGACTGGCTTCAATGCCTCTCTTGGTCACCATGTATCCTAAGAATTTACCTGCTTTAACACCAAAGTGACATTTTGAAGGAATAAGTTTCATGTTATATTTGTCAAGGATATCGAACGCTTCCTCCAAGTCCCTTAGGTGATCCTCAGCTTTTATGGATTTTACCACCATATCATCTATGTAAACCTCCATAGTTTGTCCAATCTGATCCTTGAACATCATATTCACCAGCCTTTGATAGGTTGCACCTGCATTCCTTAATCCAAACGGCATAGCAACATAACAATATATACCGGTTGGAGTCATAAAGGCCGTATCCTCTTGATCAGATTGTTCCATCTGAATTTGTTGAAATCCAGATGAAGCATCCATAAAAGTCAATAGTTCATGACCCGCCGTTGCATCCACCATGGAGTCAATGTGGGGTAATGGGAAAGGATCCTTGGGACATGCCTTATTTAAATCTGTAAAATCGACACATACCTTCCACTTTCCATTTTTCTTTTGAACAACAACCACATTGGCCAACCATTTTGGATACTTGACCTCCCTAATCATACCTGCTCAGAGCAATTTCTCTACCTCTTCCTGGATAATGGCATTTCTTTCCGGTGCAAACTTCCTCCTTTTTTGATGGATTGGTTTGAATGACCTGTCAATGCCAAGTTTATGAGTGATAATATCTTTAGATATTCCTGTCAGATCCTCATGTTTCCATGCAAAGGTAGTTTTCCTCCTTTTGAGGAAGGATATGAGGTCTTCTTTCATTTTGCCAAGGATCCCTGATCCGATGTAGATTTTGGATTCAGGATCACCAGGATCCATGAGGATTTCTACTACATCCTGCTCTCTTGCCTCCAAGACATCCCTTGGAGGATACTTTGATTGCTATTGTTCCCTTGACTTTGAGGCTGGTTTCATCGATGAAGTGTAACAGTTCTTAGCCTCCTGCTGATCACTATCAATCTTCACTATTCCCCAGGGACTAGGGAGCTTCACACATTGATGGTAGGTGGATGGGACTTCCTTCATGTCATGTATCCAAGGCCTGCCAAGGATAACATTGCAACAAGATAAACAATCAATAACACAAAATTTTTGATAATTATGCAATCCTTCAACATAAATTGGGAGTTTGATGTCCCCCAGAGTATTCTTAGTCTCGCCACTGAATCCCACGAGCACAGAGGATCTCGGTATGATATCTGATTCGGGGATACCCATCTTCTTTAGAACATCAAGCTGGATAATGTTCACTGAGCTTCCTCCGTCTATAAGGATCCTGCGGACAAAATGGTTAGAAATAAAAAGAGTGATAACCAAACCATCGTGATGAGGATCCTGTATATCAACACGATCATCCTCATCAAAGGTTATGACTTTCCCTTCGGAGACACTGGATGTTCGGACAGGCCTATCTCCATTATCCATCTTGGTTTCCTTTGCATGCCTTTTAGCTGCTGAGAAGGATGTGCCACAAATGTCTGATCCTCCAGAAATAAAGTTTATTACTTGTGCATCTGATGGAGGGGCCGGAGCTTTCTCAGGGATCCTTTCAGGATCATGAGTCCTTGACTTTTTTCTACCCAATAATTCTTTTAGGTGCCCCTTGCTCAACAAGTATCCAATTTCTTTTCTCAGTGCAATGCATTCTTCTGTGAGATGCCCAAAATCTTCATGGTATGCACACCACTTTGATTTATCTTTAGTTGCAGCTGGTCTGTCACTTTTCCTGGGCCACCTAGCTTTATCACCTAAATTCTGCATTGCAAGGATTAGTTCATTGTTATCAACAGAAAAACAATATTCAGAAATTGGAGGATAATCCTCATCATCCTCTTCTTGATCGACAACATGCACATTCTGGTTATCAGATTTGTTATAGGATCTGAACTTGTTGTTCTTGAACGAGGATCCTTGCTTCTCTTGTTTTGAGGATCCTGCTAATCTCTCCTGGATCCTCTTATTATCCTCTAGCCGGATGAGCCTGAGTGCCCGGGTTCTTACAGGTTCCTGCATGGTATCATAACAAGATCATCATAGAACAATGAATCCCTAAGTAATCCCATTTTAAAGGCCTCGGCAGCCGTGGCTATATCCAGGTTAGGAATGTCTAAGGATTCTTTACTAAATTTTGTGATATAATCCCTTAATGATTCATTATGACCCTGGGTTATCCTATATAAATCACTAGTTAAACGTTCAAATTTTCTGCTACAAGAAAACTGACTATTAAATAGGTTAACTAGTTTAGCAAATGAGGTAATAGAGTAGGGGGTAAGACTTAGCAGCCATTTGAGAGCTGATCCAGTAAGAGTGGATCCAAATCCTTTGCATAGACATGCTTCTTTTAACCTTTCTGGGATTGGATTGATCTCCATCCTCTCCCGGTATTGTGCTACGTGTTCTTCAGGATCCGTTGAACCATCATATAACTTCATGGTTGGCACGTGGAACCTCTTGGGTATCTCAGCATCACAGATTGGTGGTGCAAAACGAGATATCTTATGGATCCCATCTGCCATCTCTGGGATAGGTTTGACCACTCCCGGAACACTTGATATCATATCATTTAACTTTTGCAATTCTCTGGCCATGGCATGGTTGATACCTGTATCCTGCATGAATCCATGGTTAGTGGTAAGAGAATTATTAAAAGTGTTACCTCCCACCGGGTTCAAATTAGGAACACCGGATGTGAACCCATATTGTTGAGACTCTGGGATGATCGAAGGACCAGTAGAAGCAATGGTCTGCATCGGAATAAAATCTCCCTGATGGACATCTGAACTTCCTGTTTGCAAACTCCTTAAGGATCCCGGCATCTGGAAGGATCCTTGTAACTGGGATGATCCTGGAACAAAGGAGGATCCTTGAACCTGGGATGATCCTGGAACAGAGGAGGATCCTTGAACCTGGGATGATCCTGGAACAAAGGAGGATCCTTGAACCTGGGATGATCCTGGAACAAAGGAGGATCCTTGAACCTGGGATGATCCTGGAACAAAGGAGGATCCTTGAACCTGGGATGATCCTGGAAACGGCCAGAACCCTTGAATCTGCTGAGCTCCTGAGTATCCACCTAGACTCGTGAAGGATCCCATATGCTGAGGATAGGATCCTGTTGGCTGGAAATATGAACCTGATGCCTGAGTCACTGTTGTTGATCCGTAGTGCACTCCTTTTGGTCCTCCCACGTATTGCACATCTGGGATCACTGAAGCCTGAGAAGTTATCACCGGAGTATCAAAATTCAAAGATCTGGGCACCAGTGGGGAATGATCCTCTGCCGATTTCTTTTGTTTCTTGAGATCTCCGATTTCTTTAAGAATCCTTTCATTGGTCTTATCCTGCTACTGTATATGTTCCTTCATCTGCAAAATCAAAGTAAACATGTCACCAGTAGTAGGAGTATAAGAAGCAGAAGAAGTTGGAGGTTTTGAGAAAATGGGAGTTGGTTTCTTCTCAGCATTTTTCTGAGATCCAGCAGGTGGTGGAGGCAGAGGTGGAATGCCCTGGGATGAATTGACCGCAGACATTGCAGTAGAAGTATTCTTTGATGATGAAGCCATATACTTGAATGCAATGAACCAGAATGATCACAAACAGAAAAACTTCTTAGGAATGAAGCACCAATTGCCCCACGGTGGGCGCCAAACTGTTTTGGTCAAAAATCTGATGAGGATAATGCAACCAAACTCTTTGTTACGGGGTATGATGCTTGAAATGAGGAACAATGATAAGGATCACTTAGATGTAATTTTCACAATTGGCACAAAGATTTATACGAGGAAAAAGCCCTTGATCAATGAATGATCTCCGGCATAAAAAACCTCGGGTGATGGAAACTACCGATCACCAAGTTCAAATTAACCAACAAATGTTTACAACTTCGGATAGTAACGAGCTAGGTAGAAGGATCACTATGGTATATCGTGCAAGAATGTGTGAAAACTGTTAAGTGTTTTGCTGAATGCTCAAGAGTGCAATTGTACGAGTGTGTGTAGCTGGAATTAGCCAAGTGTTCTAACTACTAGCTCGTTACCCCTTTTAAAAATAGAAGTTAACTATGCTAACTAACTATCCGAAATTCATGCCATGCTCCCACGTTCTCCACAACGTCCATTTCCAGTCAAACGTGTGCGAAATAGCCGTGGAATATTCCTTAGTAACGTTGCCAAGACCAGGTCCAACTTGTTACTCCTGTAAAACAATGCGAAATTCAAAGAGAACAATCGTTAGTATAAGGATCCTTAGGGTGATCCATGATCCTGATCCTGAAATACTTCTGAGGATCACTATTTGTTACAGAAGTAAGGATCACTAATAGGATAACAAGTGAGGATCATAGGTCATTAAAAATCCCGCCCTAACAGTGATGAGGATCCTGAACATCAACACGATCATCCTCATCAACAGTTATGATTTTATCCTTGGTAACAGTGGAGGTTCGGATGGGTCTGTCTCCATTATCCATCTTGGTTTCCTTGACATGTCTTTTGGCTGCTGAAAAGGAAGTACCACAAATGTATGATCCACCGGATATGAAGTTTATGACTTGTGCATCTGCTGGAGGAGCAGGAGCCTTTTCTGGGATCCATTCAGGATCCTGGATCCTTGACTTCTTTCGTCCCAAAAGTTCCTTTAAGTGCCCCTTGCTCAACAAGTAACCAATCTCTTTCCTTAGTGCAATGCACTCTTCAGTGAGATGCCCGAAATCCTCCTGATACGCACACCATTTGGATTTGTCTTTTGTAGCAGCTGGTTTGTCACTTTTCCTCGGCCACCTAGCTTTCTCACCTAAATTCTGCATTGCAAGAATTAGTTCATTGTTATCAACAGAAAAACAGTATTCAGAAATTGGAGGATAATCCTCATCATCCTCTTCTTGTTCTATTGCATGCACATTCTGGTTATCAGACTTGTTGTAGGATTTGAATTTGTTATTCTTGAAGTAGGATCCTTGCTTTTCCTGTTTAGAGGATTCTGCGAGTCTCTCCTGGATCCTTTTGTCATCCTCTAATCGGATGAACCTAAGGGCCTTGGTTCTTACTTCATCAAGATTCCTGCATGGGGTCATAACAAGATCATCATAGAATAATGAATCCCTAAGCAATCCCATTTTAAAGGCTTCCACAGCCGTGGCTATATCCAGGTTAGGAATATCTAAGGATTCTTTACTAAACTTAGTGATATAATCTCTAAGTGATTCATTTTGACCTTGAGTTACCCTATACAAATCACTAGTTAAACGTTCAAATTTTCTACTACAAGAGAATTGATTATTAAACAGGTTAACTAGATTAGCAAATGAAGTAATAGAGTAAGGGGGAAGACTTAGCAGCCATTTAAGAGATGATCCTGTAAGTGTGGATCCGAAACCCTTGCATAGACATGCTTCTTTTAACCTCTCAGGGATGGGGTTGATCTCCATCCTTTCTCTATATTGAGCCACATGTTCTTTAGGATCTGTCGAGCCATCATACAACTTCATAGTTGGTATTTGGAACCTTTTGGGTATCTCAGCATCACAAATAGGTGGCACAAAACGAGATATCTTATGGCTCCCATCTGCAATTTCAGGAATAGGTTTAACCACTCCTAGAATGCTGGATATCATATCCTTCAGCTTCTGTAATTCTCTAGCCATAGCTTGATTGATACCTGTATCCTGCATAAAGCCATGGTTAGTGTTATAATAATTATTAAAAGTGTTACCTACTGGAGGATTTAAGTTTGGAATCCCAGATGTGAATCCATATTGTCGAGATTCTGGTATAATTGAAGGGCCAGAAGAAGCAATGGTCTGCATTGGGATGAAATCTCCTTGATGGACATCTGAACTTCCAAGCTGCAAGCTTCTTAAGGATCCTTGATCCTGAGAGACATTGGATCCTTCATGTGCTGTGAACGGGGGTCTTGGAGGATAATCCATGGATCCGAAAACCTGAGAGGATCCTTGAGGCTGAAAGGAGGATCCTTGAACATGAGAGAATCCTTGAACCTGAGAGGATCCTTGAACCTGAGAGGATCCTTGAACCTAAGAGGATCCTTGAACCTGAGAGGATCCTTGAACCTGAGGGGATCCTTGAACTGGCTGTGTCCCCATGCACCCTCCTGAGCTGGCGAAGGATCCTTGATGCTGGGAGAAGGACCCTGCTGGTTGGAAATAGGATCCTAGGGCCTGAGTCATTGCTGACGATCCGTAATGCATTCCTCTTATTCCACCCAAGTATTGGACATCCAGAGCTGCAGAATGCTGGGAGGTTGTGACCGGGGTGTCGAAATTCAAAGACCTAGGCATCAATGGGGAATAATCCTCCCCTTATCTCTTCTGTTTCTTGATATCTCCAATTTCCTTGAGAATCTTTTCGTTGGTCTTATCCTGCTGCTGTATGTGATCCTTCATCTGCAAAATCAAAGTAAAGAGGTCACCAGTAGTAGGATTATAAGAAACATAAGAAGTTGGAGGTTTTGAGAAAATAGGGCTCGGTCTCTTTGCAGGATTTTCAGCATTCTTCTGGGATCCAGAAGGTGGTAGAGGCAAAGGTGGAACGCCCTGGGATGAACCGATTGCCGGCATTGCACTCGAAGTGGTTTTTCCTTGAGAAGCCACGCGGTTGAAGGTGATGAACCGAAATGACCAAAATTTCTTAGAAATGAAGCACCAATTGCCCCACGGTGGGCGCCAAACTGTTTTGGTCAAAAATCAAGCAAAGATAATGCAACCAAATCTTTTGTTGTGAGGTGTGATGCTTGAATCAATGAACAATGTTAAGGATAACACACAAATGTAATGAACAAATGACACAAGGATTTATACGAGGAAAAAGCCCTTGATCAAGAGTTGATCTCCAACACAAAAAACCTCCGGTGATGGAAACTACCGATCACCAACTAAGATTAAACAATAGAAGTTTACAACTCGGGATGATAACAAGCTTGTTACAAGGATCACTAGTGTGTAACTTGCAAAAAAGTGTATGAAATCGCCAAGTAATGTTCGAGAACTGACTGAGAGCTGTTACGAGAGTGTCTGTATGCCAAAATTAGCTAAGTGTTCTACTCAAGCTTGTTATCCCCATTTTAAATTAGTAACAACTAAGATAACTAACTATCCGAAATTTGTGCAAGCTCCCCACGATCTCCATAACGTCCATATAAGCCAAGCACGTGCGGAATATTGAGGGAATATGCTCCAGGAATTTCGGTGAGACTTGGTCCATGCCTTCACTCCTGCAAAACAAGCTTACGTATAAGGTAGACAATTGTTAATATAAGGATAACAATAAGGATCCTGAATCCTGATCCTGCAACACCTGCTGAGGATCCTTAATTCAAACAGAATTGAGGATCCATGATCCTGGCAGCACTTGAGGATCCGTGATCCTTAGGATTGTACAGGGGCTAAACTTGGATAAAAATCAATAGGTTTTGGAAAATTGGAGCACAGTGTCGCGCGACCATTTATGCCTCCCCCGTCGCGCGATGTGGCGGGGATTAATCCGCAGAATATTGGTTTGCCTAACCGGGTTTCATCCTTTTCTACATCTTTTCTTCCCCAATCACCTTCAATCTTCATTTAAACACAAACCCTAATAAACTACTATATAACCAAACATCCCACACCTTCATTTCATTTTTCCCACACTATAATCTCACTTAAAACACTCTCAAGTTACTTAAATTGCAACCTCAAAGCAAGAAATCTTCAAGTCTAAAAGTGAGCTTCCAACTTACTTTTCTTTCTCTTCTTCATGAATTCTTGTTTCAAACCTCTTGGATGACATCAAGGATTGATACCCAATGTTCACCATTGTGTAACAAGGTGGTACAACTCTAGAAATGATGTCCAAAGAAGGTTACATTTCTGTTTTTACAAAGTTTTGTTGCAACTTATTCTTGTGTACATTCTTCTTATGGAAATCTTGCCCCATACTTGGTTCCCAACTAAACTCATGTTGTGGGGCTTATGTTATGACGAATTTCTAGAAGTTATGAGGTTCATAACCTCCGAAACTTGCTGCCCAAAAGGTCCCAAGTGACCTACAATGTGTTGAACAATCCAAGTCTTCAACCTTCAATGTTGAAAGACTTGTGTTTGGTTAGTGTTAGGGCATGAATTTTATGCTAAGGATCATCTATCCTGAGACCGGTCATGGATCACGGATCCTTAATGGATGATGCAGTGAGTCTGAGGATCCAGAGTCTGAGGATTCAGGATCCTTAACAGAACTTATGTTTTCTAACAATTGTCACGTTTTTAATGTTTAAATGCAGGTAATGGACGTAGTGGACTCATTCTTAGCTGGAATTTCGGGGAATATTCGTTCATATGGCACATGCTTGATGAAATATAACCGTTTTTGGAGAACATGGGCTATTTCCACCTTTTTAGGAAAGTTTGTTAATTGATATTTCTTATCTTTTTAAGGGGAAACAAGCTCATTTGAGGCATAAGTCGAACACACCACAGAAAAAACACACAACACTCGAACTCTCTGCAAAAAATTAGCAAAAACACACACTTACACTGTTTTCTTCCGAAGTTGTACAAGGATCATTATTGTTTCTGCAATATATTTGGTGATCGGTAGTTTCCATCACCCGAGGTTTTTTATGCCGGAGATCTTCTAAAGATCAAGGGCTTTTTCCTCGTATAAATCTCAGTGTTTATCGTTGATTTCATATACTTGTCGTTCATACAATTAACCAAGCATCACACCTCACAACAAAAGATTTTGTTGCATTATCCTTGTGTGATTTTTGACCAAAACAGTTTGGCGCCCACCGTGGGGCAATTGGTGCTTCATTCCTAAGGAATTCTTGTTCTTGTGATCATTTCGGTTCGATACAACCAAGCAGATGGCTTCTTCAGCGATGAACACCTCAAATTCAATGCCGGCAATCAGTTCTTCACAAGGCGTTCCACCTTTGCCTCCACCACCTTCTGGATCCCAGAAGAATACTGAAAAGAGACCGACTCCTATTTTCTCAAAACCACCAACTTCTTCTGTTTCCTCTCATCCTACTACTAGTGACCTTTTTACTTTAATTTTGCAGATGAAGGATCACATACAATAGCAGGATAAGACCAACGAAAGGATTCTCAGAGAAATTGGTGATATCAAGAAGCAGAAGAGATCGGCAGAGGATCATTCCCCATTGATGCCAAGATCTTTGAATTTCGACACTCCGATCATAACCTCCCAGCATTCTGCAGCCCCAGATATCCAATACTTGGGTGGAACAAGAGGAATGCACTATGGATCCTCAACAACGTCTCAGGCCCTAGGATCCTATTTTCAACCAGCAGGATCCTTCTTCCAGCATCCAGGACCCTTCGTCAGCTTAGGAGGATACATGGGGACGCAGCAGGTTCAAGGATCCTCTCAGGTTCAAGGATCCTCTCAGGGTTGAGGATCCTCTCAGGTTCAAGGATCCTCTCAGATTCAGGGATCCTCCTTTCAGCCTCAAGGATCCTCTCAGGTTTTCGGATCCATGGATTATCCTCTAAGACCCCCATTCACAGTGCATCAAGGATCCAATGCTCCGCAAGATCAAGGATCCTTAAGAAGTTTGCAGCCTGGAAGTTCTGATGTCCATCAAGGAGACTTCATTCCAATGCAAACTATTGCTTCTTCTGGTCCCTCAGTTATACCAAAATCCCGTCAATATGGATTCACATCCGGAATTCCAACCTTGAATCCATTAGGAGGTAACACTTTGAATACTTCTTATAATGCTAACCATGGCTTCGTGCAAGATCCATGAATCAACCAAGCTATGGCTAAGGAATTGCAGAAACTCAAAGATATGATATCCAGCATTCCAGGAGTGGTTAAGCCCATTCCTGAAATTCCAGATGGAAGTCACAAGGGAAAGAATGGAGATCAATTCCATTTCTGAGAGGTTAAAAGAAGCATGTCTATGCACGGGTTTTGGATCCACACTCACAGGATCTGCTCTTAAATGGCTGCTAAGTCTTCCCCCCTTATTCTATTACTCCATTTGCTAATCTAGTTAATCTGTTTAATAGTCAATTTTCATGTAGTAGAAAATTTGAACGATTAACTAGTGATCTATATAGGGTAACACAAGGTCAAAATGAATCACTTAGAGATTACATCACTAAGTTTAGTAAAGAATCCTTAGATATCCCTAACCTGGATATAGCTACGGCTGTAGAAGCCTTTAAAATGAGTTTACTTAGGGATTCAATGTTCTATGATGATCTTGTCATGACCCCTTGCAGGAACTTAGATGAGGAAAGGAACAGGGCCCTTAGGTTCATCCGTTAGGAGGATGACAAAAGGATCCACGAGAGATTGTCAGGATCCTCAAAGCAAGATAAATAAGGATCCTATCTCAAGGATAACTGATCCAAGCAATACTCCAAGCATGACAACCAGAATGTGCATGCTGTGGAACAAGAGGAAGATGATGAGGATTATCCCCCTATTTCTGAATATTGTTTTTCTGCTGATAATAATGAACTAATCCTTTCTATGCAGAGTTTAGGTGACAAGGTTAGGTGGCCAAGGAAGAATGACAAACCGCCTGCCACCAAAGACGAATCGAAATGGTGTGCTTACCATGGGGATTCTGGTCATCTCACAGATGAGTGCATAGCATTAAGGAAGGAGATAGGTTATCTTTTGAGCAAAGGATACTTGAAGGAATTGCTTGGAAGGAAAAAGTCAAGGATCAAGGATCCTGAGAAAGTTCCTGAAAAAGCTCCTCCTCCACCAGCTGATGCTCAAATCATCCATTTCATCTCCGGAGGTTCTCAGCAGCTAAGAGACATGCAAAGGAAACAAAGATGGAGAATAGGGACAGACCTGTTCGAACTTCCATTCTTACCCAGGAAAAGTCATATCCTTCGATGGGGATGACCGTGTGGACATACAGGATCCTCATCATGACGGTTTGGTTATTACATTATTTATATCTAACCATTTTGTTCGCAGGATTCTCATTGATAGGTGAAGCTCAGTGAACATAATCAGTTGGATGTCCTCAAAAGAATGAACATCCTTGAATGTGATATTGTCCTAAGATCATCTATCCTTGTGGGATTCAGTGGAGAGACAAAGATTACATTGGGGGACATCAAACTTCCTATCTATATAGAGGGAGTGAATTATGTTAAAAAAAAATTCTATGTTATAGATTGCTTATCTTGCTGTAATGTTATCTTTGTCAGGCCATGGATACACGATATGAAGGCAGTCCCTCTCAACATATCATCAATGTGTCAAGCTCCCAACTCTATAGGATGTGGTGAAGATAGAAAGTGATCAGCAGGAGGCAAAGAACTGTTACACTTCTTCATTGAAGCCAGCCTCCAAGGAGCAAGACGTCAAGGATATTCTGTTGAACCCAGAGGATCTTGAATCCAAAATTTTTATTGGACCCCGGATCCTAGACAGTACTGAGCAGGATTTAATATCCTTCTTGAAAATCTACCTTTGCCTGGAAGCATGAAGACATGACAGGTATATCTAAAGATATAATTACTCACAAACTTGGTATTGACAGGTCTTTCAAGCCAATACACCAAAAAAGGAGAAAGTTTGCACTTGAAAGGAATGCCATTATCCAAGAAGAGGTAGACAAATTGCTCAAGGCAAGTTTGAGTGGACTGATAAGCATGAAGCTGCACTCAATGTTCTTAAGGATTATCTATCCTCAGCACCAGCCCTGATGAAACCAGAAAATGGAGAATCGTTATCCTTATACTTAGCTATTTCAGCTAAAGCAGTAAGTGTGATCCTAGTTAAGGATCATGAAGGCTCTCAACATCCGGTATACTATGTAAGTAAAATTCTACTTGATGCTGAGGCCAGGTATTCTCATTTAGAGAAATTAATTCTTGATTTAATTATGGCTTCTGCTAAACATAGACATTATTTAGAAACTCACACCATTATTGTGAAAACTAACCTTCCTATCAAGAATGTTCCCAGGAAACTTCAAATGTCAGGTAGAATGGCAAAGTGGGCAATCAAGCTTATTGCATATGACATTAAGTATGAACCCAGGACTGCCATCAAGTCCCAAGCTTTAGCTGACTTTGTGGCTGATTCCAGTAGTGATCTACAAAGGGAAGCTGAATTAGAAGTTCAACAACTTGAGAAGACCAAGGATCCTTAGACACTCTTCACGGATGGAGCTTCAGATGTTAAAGGAACTAGACAAAGCACACTACTAAAATCGCCACAGGGGGACATTATACCCCAATCCATTGCATGTGAATTCCAAACCACTAATCATGAGGCAGAGTATGAGGCCTTGATAGCAGGTTTGCAATTAGCTAACAATATGAGGATCAGGTATCTTCAAGTATATGTAGAT
Source organism: Helianthus annuus (assembly GCF_002127325.2). NCBI lineage: Eukaryota > Viridiplantae > Streptophyta > Magnoliopsida > Asterales > Asteraceae > Helianthus > Helianthus annuus. The sequence goes on from NC_035435.2 coordinate 124,726,637, forward strand.
TCTCTATTAATTACTAATCATTATAACGGTTCTTACACTTTCAAAGGTGAAAAGCTAATCAAGTACTTAGAAATAGTCAGGAAACTGGCAGACTCTTTTGCTTTTTTCAGTCTATCACAGGTACCCAGGGAAGAAAAATGCAGAAGCTGATGCTCTAGCCAATCTTGGATCATCACTAAAGATTCCAGAGGATGTGAAAATACTCATCATTCATGTCTTAGCCCCTGCTATTGAAGATCACATAGCTATGGAGATAGCAGAGGATTCTGCAATCATACCTAGTGATGGTGCACAATCAAATTTAGGATCCTGGATCCTTCCGATCCTGAGATATATACAACATGGAGAGATTCCTACAAGAGAAAACCCCAGAGCTTTCAAAGTTAAGGTATCTTAATTCACCATACTAAATGACATGTTATACAAGATATCTCTTGCAGGTCCCTAGTTGGGGGCAGAGCACTATTCTTAAGGATCCTCAGAACAGGATGCTATTGGCCTATGAGGAAGAAGTATGTTGTGGAATACACAAAGAAATGTAATGCTTGTCAAAGACATAGCACTATCCTTCATCAACCAGCGGAGCTCCTTCATCCTATTATTACCAGATTTGATGGCCAGTTATCAACAAAGAATGGCTGGAGCATACAACAAGATTGTCAGGTTCAGAAGATTTCAAGGTCCCTACTTAATTGAAGCTGAAGTAGGAAAGGGGCATATCATTTGTTAACAATAGATGGTGACCTCTTACCAAGAGCTTGGAATGTTGTTCATCTAAAGAAATGCTTTAAGTAAGAAGGATCAGGGATCCTCAGCGATACCAGTATTCTGATTAAGGATCTGGGATCCTCAAAGGATATATGATGCTACATTTGGTAACACATTACTTTCATTTTCATTCATTTTATACTTATTACTTATCATAAGGCAAAGATGTTAAACATTTAACATCTATTTTCACAAAGTTTAAGCTTTTGCAGAGTTGTTATCATTTTACAGAAGAATAAAGTGGTTGGACAACTCTCCAAAGTTTATGGGCTTGTCATTAGTTATTTGGGCTTGTCCCCAGTTTTGGGCCTGTCCCTAGTTTCGCCAGTAGCGCACAATGATCCTGGTGCAGTTCAAGGCAATGCGACCAGTACCCGCTTTAGGGGCTGACAATTTCATTGTACTGGCTGTATTCAGGATCCTACGTATAATGGTAGACGTACCATACATCCGTTGCTAAGGTTTCTAACGTTTTCACGTTAGCTAAGGTTTCAGCATTTTCAAGTCGCTCAAGTTTGGATAGTCGCCAGTGAGGGCCATACTCCAGTTTACACAAGTTTATTTAGGCTTGACCCCAGTTTACATCCGTTTATTTGGGCTTGTCCCCAGTTTATTGGGCTTGTCCCCTGTTTGTTGGGCTTATCCCCAGTTTATGTGGGCTTGTCCCCAGTTTGTTGGGCTTCTCCCCAGTTTATTTGGGTTTGTCCCCAGTTATTATGGGTTCATTCCCAATTATTAGGCTTTGTCCCAAGTTTGTTTTTCTTACAGGATCTTGGAGCTCTAAAGTTATACAAGTTCTGACAATAAGGATCCTGGAAACTTTACTTTTCACACATTTTATTCAGTATTAGTTTACAAGGATATAGAATCCTAACTTGGATTCTCTGGTATGTTATATTCTAACTTTTTCTAAGCTGCAAGTTGTCTCTTATCCTTTTTGGTTAAGGATCATTGATCCACATTTGTCCCAACACTTCAAGTTTTTTGTTAAAAGTTTAACATTATCATCAGATTTCCAATAACTTTCCAGTTGTTTGGCGATGATATCTTTGAAAATAGAAAGCATACATGAAAAATAAAGAGGAAAGAAACAACAACAGTTGTAGCTAAAAATGTTTAATGTTATTACCCATTCATTATGTATCAAATCATCTGGCCTGGATTTCACCAGCAAAACCATACCCAGGCCAGATAAGGCTATCTAACAGTTAAAGTGTCTATGCAGAAATTAAAGTGCAGGAAGGTTAATAGCGAACTGTGTAGAAGGATTCATTCTCCAGAAACAGAAGGATCTTCTTGTCTGTAAAGGCATTTGAGGAGTTATCTCTAACTCTATATTTTGCAATGATGATTATAGCAGGTCTTACCAGTAACGACAGGCAGTGTCACGACTAGTTACCAGCAGCAACGGCTAGTCCGCTTCTAACGGAAATATGACAGCTGTGAATCCTTATCACAACTGCCATATTGGGGGCAATTGTTAGGGCATGAATTTTATGCTAAGGATCAAATATCCTGAGACTGGGCATGGATCACGGATCCTTAATGGATGATGCAGAGAGTCTGAGGATCTAGAGTCTGAGGATCCAGAGTCTGAGGATCCAGGATCCTTAACAGAACTTATGTTTTCTAACAATTGTCACGTTTTTAATGTTTAAATGCAGGTAATGGACGTAGTGGACTCATTCTTAGCTGGATTTTCGGGGAATATTCGTTCATATGGCACATGCTTGATGAAATATAACCGTTTTTCGAGAACATGGGCCATTTCCACCTTTTTAGGAAAGTTTGTTAATTGATATTTCTTATCTTTTTAAGGGGAAACAAGCTCATTTGAGGCATAAGTCGAACACACCACAGAAAAAACACACAACACTCGAACTCTCTGCAAAAGCTTAGCAAAAACACACTTACACTAGCACTTCATTGTATTGAGCTTGTTTTCTTCCGAAGTTGTACAAGGATCATTATTGTTTCTGCAATATATTTGGTGATCGGCAGTTTCCATCACCCGAGGTTTTTTATGCCGGAGATCTTCTAAAGATCAAGGGCTTTTTCCTCGTATAAATCTCGGTGTTCATCGTTGATTTCATATACTTGTCGTTCATACAATTAACCAACCATCAGACCTCACAACAAAAGATTTGGTTGCATTATCCTTGGGTGATTTTTGACCAAAACAGTTAGGTATGAATAATAGGAGCCTTGGCTTTCCAACTAAGATTCTACCTACTTCACTTGATTATTTCACTAGTTAGACATTCATCTAAGTAGCTTCCAAGAAATCAAAGTAAGTGTAACACCCCGAAATTTATAAAATTTAAAATCAGGATAATAAAGTATTAAATAAACAAGAACAAACGAACTAGGAATTCGTAACCCAGTTAGTTACTAGTCATAAGATGGCAAATAACAAGGTTAACATACCTAAGTTTATAGAAAAATAAAACTTAGGGGCTTAGATTGTCAATTATGAAACCTCAAAGACTAAAATAGCTAATTAACACCAAACACACACATTTAGTGTGTGTCTGGGATCTCAAACACAGGGGGGCGACCCAGACTTCTCCATCAAACCCTAATTTGTATAAAACTCAAGAATTGAAGCCTCTAATCTACTCTAAATCAAGTTCCAAACACAAATTAGTGATCACCTCGTTGCAGGGATCAAAAGGTATGCAAAATTTTGGTATTTTAATTCAAGTTCAGTTTTAGGTTAAATGAGAAAAATCAAGAATTGAGCTTGAATCTATGTTGTATAGTTGAAATAAGAAGTAGTGTGATGTCTAGGAATAAACCCTAGATGAATTCTTGTTAAAAACCTTGCATGATATTTGTGAAATTGAAATCACCATTATAGATGATTAATGAAATTGTAGAAACTAGATAGACACTAGGATTGTGATTACTATTCTAGTGAAAAACAAAATTTATGTATTAAATTCAGTTTTATTGATGTCAAAAATTGTGAAAATTTGCCTAATTAAAGTGAAAATGGATGTAAATAACATGTCAAGAACCCAATAATGATTATGTGAAAATCTGACCCGCTAGGTGTTTGTTAAAACGCCTAAGTGAGGAATAAAACGATAAAGAACGGACAAAAACGCAGATTTGAATATCATAATGATTGTCCGTTATTGATTATAAAAGAGTTCTAAACTTGGTTGTGAATGGAACTCGTTAGGTAAAGAATCCGGATCGTCAAGTGGACAAGCCGGAGGTGATACGCGCTTGAAGGGTGCGCTTTAAAGGTACGTGACTAATCGGAGTGTCGCGCTCCGGTCAAAGATAATATTTATATACCCTAATTACCCTTAACAAATAGCTAGTGGTAGTGAGGGGTCGAACCATGAAGAGTATGTGGTTTGTGTACGGATTTGATTGAATTATGAAGTTGTCACAATTATGAAGATTGCTAAGATATATTTTTGTGTTTTGGTTTGATTGGAAGATGTGAAATAGGATTACTAAAATGATTAATTAGATTAAATACTAGAGATTACTAAATGCAAGGTTTGAAAATGATTGTTTGAACAATAATGAGAAAACAAGGTTCACACCTGGTTTCAACAATTGCAAGACTTAGGGTTACTATGTATTTTAATTAGTTTTACTTGAAATACTTCATTAACGGGTCGCAATCACAAAGCTTAGGTGTCAATCGCTATCAACGTCGTAAACAACGGACCATGATACACTTCGTTACTTTGGACTAGCAAATCTTATCGAAAGACAAGGCATAAATACGTATATTCATTTCACAAAGTCAAATTTAATCATTCACTCGACAGTTTGCAAATTCAATACCAATGTAGGACAATTGTCTAAGATTCAAATGCAATTCAAGTTGTCACAAAACAATTAACACACATAATAAACCCTAAACCTTACAAAAGTCTACACCGGGGTGAAACCTCCAAGGAATTAGCCGAGCATGATCGAAGAAACTTGATCACCGGATGTTGAAAGCTTGACTTGGATCATCGTGAAGCGTGAAGATGGATTGATGGATGGAGGTTAGGGTTTTAATTGAATGATGATGGTGAATGGATGCGTGGATTGGTGGATTGGGGAATTGGTGAAGCTAGGGTTTTTGAAATCAAGAAGATGATGATGAATTGTTCTTGATTCGGGTTGTAGAGAGGATGGATGATGGAAGGGTAGGTGAAAGATAGTGAATAATGGCTCCAAGATGAAGTTCAAATCTCACAATCATGTGTAACTCCCGTTTTTTGGTCAAAATTTATGTTATAACTCGTCCCCAACTCAAAAATCAAGTTTTTCGCGATATGAGAATGCAGGTGGCATCGCCGACGGCCATTTAGGGCGTCCCCGACGGCCCTTGGAAGTCTCAGATTTGCCCGACGGCTTAATTAGCTGTTTACGGAGGTTTCTGGCCGACGGAACAATCCAGAGGGCGTCGCCGACGGCCCTTTTGGGCGTCCCCGACGCTGCCTGGTTTTGTCAGTTTCGTCCAAAACTGTTTTCTTCATAACTTCTTCGTTATAGCTCCGTTTTACTCACCGTTTTCGCCCACGTTCTCGTAATTCAGCCCTCTATCATGCCATCTTCCAATATATTCATTTTAAATCCATCAACATTCCCCAAAATACATCCAATCTTAGTGATTAACCCGGTTTTCTTCATTTCACATCCCCGGTTGATCCGTTTCGCGTCTTGGTGCTCCGTTTAGCTCCTGATTAGCTTCTTAAACTCTTTTAGACCTGTAAAACACAAATCCCATTAAAAGTAGGCTATTCAAGATTAAAAGCTACGTAAAAACATCAACTTAAGCATAAACGATCACCGGTTTTCAACCACGTATCACATCCCCACACTTGTCGTTTGCTTGCCCTCAAGCAAATCTGTTTTTCACTTTCACGTGGGTCGAACAAAGAATACACTCCCCATTCCCGAGACGAAGGTTAAGTTCAATTGTCATACTAAAGTTCAAACTCTTTACAATTTTCAACATATTTAACGGTAAAGTGAATTCACATATAAAAATGGTTATCCAAGATTAACCCGCCCGTGAAACCAACAAATCATGCATATCCCTCACAATGTTCTCTCCACTCGGCTTATAAATTGGCTAATGTTTACAATGCATTAGCACTTCACTAATTAATCGCTCAAAACCGATTAGAACACGTACCCGCATATGCTTGCAACTCAATCATTCTCCACCACTGATCACGAATACTAAGCACAAGTCATACGGTCTTTGTAAGGGTTGTAACGGGGCTAGGCTACGGGTAGGAAATCGGATATTCTAAAGTGGCTAAGGTGATGAAAATTCGATTTTTATTACAAATGACTACTCTAAACAAAACTAAGCTATAAACATTACTACGAGGCAACAACTTTAGCCTTTTATTCAACAACCACTAACTTCATATTTTTTGTTATTTTCTCAATGATTTTCAATTCTTTTTCATAACATCTTCTGATGTTTCTCTCTCTTTTTTTTTTTGCAAACAATCAAATACAACTATACAAACTCGACTCCTATAATCGAATTTCCATCACCCGGGTTTAAAAGGAAAAGGTTTAAGGTTATGGGCTAAATGGGTTGTCAAACGAAATGATTAGGCTCAAAGTGGCTACTAGGGGATTCATTTGGGTAAGGATAGATAAATGGTGTAAAAGAAAAAGGTTTACCTAACGCCTTAATCATTCTCGTGCTTGTATTCGGTCTATGGTCTCAAATGTATCAAAAGTTGCAAGTTCTACAATACGCGACCAATGGTCCACTCAAACAAAGAAACATGTATATGTAAATCTATGATATAAAAGTGGCTCAAAACCTCACGTATAAGGGTATGGTATGTGATATGCATGATGTACTAGTTTCTTAGGCGAATTATTCCCAAATAACCACCCGCTAAATACCCGTCATGCTATTAATTTGAACTTGACCATGACAAAAGACCAAATGGGTTGTGTCATCCCTTGTTGACTTACTTACTTGGGCTTTAAGATCGCTTTCGAAACAAGACATTTTTGAAAAAATTTTGAAATTTTCCCCCATCCCCACACTTGAGGTAAACGTTGTCCTCAATGTGTAGTGTTTAAATGAACGGGTCAAAATCGAAAACTTTTACTACTCCCCCATCCCCACACTTGAGATAAACATTGTCCTCAATGTGTAAGAACTAGAGTTTTAAAACACACAAGGGATGTGACACGGCTATCTTCCCAAAAATTCCACCTCGAGAAATAATATATAATTACAATCCACTTATTACTAATCTAAAAAATCAAGGTACAAAGGAAACGCATGCACCTGATTTTTTTTTTTCGGTAGATGCTCCTGTCTTCTTCTTCTCTTCACAAAAACGGTCGTCCCTCGAACATGATATACCTACAAATTTTAACCCTTGTGTAGAAGCATGCTTCTCACAACCATTGAAATTTGTTAGCTACTTAGTTCTACCATTCTTATGAAATTGTTACCAAATCATGCGTTAAATTACCTTGATTTTTGTGGAAAAATAATGTACAACAATAACAAATCCTAACTCACTTTCGTAGGAATCACGGTTGCATTTAGCGTATGCAACAAGCCCTTTTAAACCCCCCAATAGCTTGGGAGGACGAGTAGGTCTCGTGAGGGTTATATAGGGAACACACCCACAACGTTCATTTAACTACTAAAACGAAATAACAACGTCATACAACAACAACAACAACAACAACAAAACTACAAAGAAAAACTAAAACTAATTGCGAAAGAAAATATACAAGAACAATTGACTTACCACCTCATGGTGGTCGAATGGCGTGTTACCGCCTACGAACTCCTCGAAATCACCCACCGGTGATTCATACCATTTGTTGCCAAATGGTCCAAACTTCCTCACCTCCTCTTCCTTCTTCTTTTCTAGAGGTGACTTCTTTGCCTTCTTTTTCTTGATCGTCTTCTTCTTTGTTTCTCCAAACCTACCAACCATAGCACATACCTTTTTGTTTGGATTCATATCCTTTTTAGGACACTTATCCTCACCGAGCGGGTTAGTGAAATTTGGAAAAACATTTAAATTTAATTCCCGGTCCCCAAACTTCATGCTTACCATTCCCGTTGCACAATTTATTATGGCATTAGCTGTTGCAAGGAACGGTCTACCCAGTATGACTATCGGTTGGGCGTCCTCAACACACCCAACATAGTCTACTACCAAAAAGTCAACTGGGTAGTAGCAATCATCCACCTTAACAATCACATCCTCCACCATCCCCCGTGGATGCGTGGGAGTCTGATCGGCCAATACTACGGGAGTATCAAACTTTTTCAATGGACCAAAATCATATTGGTCATACAAACTCCCGGGCAAGATGCTCACACAAGCTCCAAGATCTAGGAGCGCCCTCTCAATTTTAAATGTTCCAATTTGAATTGGGATAAGAGGGTCTCCCAGATCTTGAACTTTTTGGGGAAGTGCACTTGATAAAACGACACTAACATGTGATACCAAATCAATTGGTTCGGGTAATTTATTGTGCCGTTTTTCAATGCTTAACTCTTTCAAGCATTCCACATGAGCCGGAACCTTTTTAATGTCATCAAGTAACGGCAAATTAATTTTAGCTTGTTTAAAATTTTCCCACCCCTCGTCCTTTGGTGGGCACCGTTCTTCACTTTTTGATGTATTAAGCGGGTTAAGTTGATTTAATCAATTTTCACAAAAAGCATTTTTAGTTACATTTTCAATTGTACTTTGTGAAATCGTTTCTTGTTTATTTTCATTTTCTGGCTCATCACTTATATCTTCCACTACACCATCAACGAATTGTGGTGGTGGAATACTTTCAACACTACAAACTTCATCATTTGAAAGAATACTTACCGCGCTAACGCGTGCATTCCTCACGTTGCTTGTGCTAGAACCTTAATGCTTCGGGTTCACTGTAGTGTCACTTGGAAGTCCTCCTCCACTTCCACGAATCTGAGCCATCTCTTGTGCAAGTTGCCCCACTTGCATCTCCAGCGCCTTTTGGGATTTATCCCTCACTTCAAACTCTTTCCGCATTTCAGTTTCAATTTCTTTATTTGAATTCATAAGAGCTTGATGTGAGTTGGTAAGAGTGCTCATAGTATTCATGATGGCATCTAGTTTCGAATTAATCGAGTCATCACCTTGGGAGTTAGATGCACCAACCCCATTTCTACCTTGGTTGTAACCCCGTTGATAGTTGCCTTCACGGATTTGATACCCTTGGTTACCACCTTGGTTGTAATTCCTTTGGTAACCCCCTTGGTTACCACCTTGACGATTGTTGTACGATAACCCACCTTGACCTCCTTGATTACCCGATTGAAAATTCGGGTTCATTTGATTTGAGGCATTACCATACCGGAAATTAGGGTGATTTCTCAAGCCCGGATGGTAAGTGTTGGAGTTCATGTCATATTGCTTTCGATCCCCATACACTTGGTTTACCTCCTCGGTGTAGTTACTCGATCCCGTTGGACATTGCTCGGTGCTATGCCCAATATCTCCACACTTTTCACACACCGCAAACTGTACCGCGTTCACTTCCTTCTTCTTCATGCGAGCCATTTCCCGCTCTAAGGTAGAAATTCGATCCTTAGAATCAAGATCGGGAAGCGACCGGGAAATGGGATGTTTCTTAGCTCGATCGGCCGATTCCTTCTCTTTTGACCGTTTACTCATCCGCTCAAAAAATTTCCAATCGTCATCTTCATGATTGCTCAAAAGAGTCCCGTTGCTCGTCGACTCGAGGCGATTCCATGTCATGTCATCCAACCCACGTACAAAACACTTCACCAATTCCCACTTTTCTATTTGGTGACGTGGGCATCTCCGCATCAATTCTTTAAATCGATTGAACGCTTCATGTAACGGTTCACTCGATAGTTGCCGAAACGACCTTATTTCATCCCTAGCATCGTCGGTCTTCGCCATCGAATAATACTCGTCTAAAAAGGCTTGCTGCATTTCACCCCATGTCCGGATGTTATTCACCGGAAGTGTGAGAAACCATTGTTTTGCCTTGTCTTTCAACGAAAATTGGAACAAACGAAGCTTGACCTCCTCTAATGCGAAGTTGTGCCCCCCAATAGTGTTACAAATGGACGAGAATTCCGCCAAATGCGTATACGGCTCATCATTAGACCTCCCATTGAAGTGGGGAAGTATATTGATGTAATGCGGTTTACAATCAAACATTCTCCGTTCACATACTATCGAAGAGTCATTTTCGGTAACTATCGGTCGAAAACGGTCATTCACTCCCCGTGGAGGTTGTTGACGACGTTGTGGACCATTTACTTCTTGATCACCCGGTCTTCGATTGTCCCTTCGATCACCGCCCCTATCACCTCTTCGATCATCTCTTCGATTTCCACCTTGGTTACCCCTTTGGTTACCCCCTCCCACTCAACGAGGAATCCAGTTAGGGTTAGCATTGTTGTTGTTGTAAAACCCATCATTCTGGTTTCTTTGATAATTGTTTCGTGGTTGGCGGTTATTTTCGTAACCGTCATTTCTTCTATTCCCATACCTATAATCCTCATCCCCCACATAATTGGCGTTCTGGTAGCCAAACTCTTCATCATCAAACCCTCTTGCATTGTAAACGTTGCCCCTATTCACATATCCCCAGTCTTCATCATCGTTCGCCCGATCATCATAATAGCCTCCATCGTCCGAATTTTCCGTATGAACACTCACGTGCTCCGGTGATTGATAACCGGGAACACTATATGGTTCATCATCGGGAATGGCGTCTCTCAAATCGTCTATATTGAAGAATGGGTCTTCGTTCGCGGGATTGCCATGATCTCGGTTGCCTCGACGGTCAGAATTGACATTTCGGTCATCAAGGTTTAGGGGTAAGGATTGTTGTCGATGAAGATTTTGGTGTTGGGGTGTTCTTTGGGTGTTATTGGGATTTTGGTTTTGAAAAGGTGGTGTGGGTGGTCCATTGTTGTTGTTACCACCCGGTTGTTCTTGAGGTATGGGTTGAACATTTTGGGCGGGATTGAAGTTGCTTCGGTATTGGTATTGGGTTGAGTTTTGATTTTGGTTGGGGTTTTGCTTTGAGCGTTGATTTGCCATTGAACTGGTTTCAATGGTTGGTGTGAGTGGTGGTGTTGTGGTGGTTTGATAAGAATCAATTGTTGCTTCTAATCAGTTTGCTAGGTTTCTTCTTGCGACTCTTTCGATATCCGGTTCGTAGACTACAGGTGAAGTCCTCCCGGAGTTCCGCGTATGCATGCACTACCTGTAACCTGCACAAGTAACACACCCCGCGAAACAAAGAAAAAGACAAGTACAAAAAGAAAGCTAAACAAATTAAACAGATAATCACGCAATTTCAAACAATATCCAAACACAAAGCGCACGCACTCCCGGCAACGGCGCCAAAATTTTATCGGAGTGTCGCGCTCCGGTCAAAGATAATATTTATATACCCTAATTACCCTTAACAAATAGCTAGTGGTAGTGAGGGGTCGAACCACGAAGAGTATGTGGTTTATGTACGGATTTGATTGAATTATGAAGTTGTCACAATTATGAAGATTGCTAAGATATATTTTGTGTTTTGGTTTGATTGGAAGATGTGAAATAGGATTACTAAAATGATTAATTAGATTAAATACTAGAGATTACTAAATGCAAGGATTGAAAATGATTGTTTGAACAATAATGAGAAAACAAGGTTCACACCCGGTTTCAACAATTGCAAGACTTAGGGTTACTATGTATTTTAATTAGTTTTACTTGAAATAGTTCATTAACGTGTCGCAATCACAAAGCTTAGGTGTCAATCTGTCACACCCCAACCGATGGCAGAATCATCGGGGCGCGGCACTAGGCGAATCAGATTGCTCAAGAGAATCCATAACAACTATATTGCGATAATATTCATTACATTTGTCATCCCATACTAACAAACTATACAATCACATAAGTTATCACAGATTTCTTGTCTTCTCGAACAATTCAAATCCGACAACCTAGATTTTAGGTGAGTTTCTAGACTTCCTAGCTTGATTTGATGTAGACTTCGACTAAACCTGCAACATACGTTAAAATATTGTCAATACAAAAGTATTGGTGAGTATACAGGTTTGATATATAATAGTATAATAGATTAAAAGTGCTGCGAATTCCCACATGCATAAATGTAATACACGACATATATACTCACAAAACTGATACTTCCAGCTAAGTCCTCGATGCTCGACTCTTCGATGGCATAACTAGACCCCGTCGGGCGAAATAGTACTATACTAGTCGTGGTGGGACGTCACGAGTATAAGTCCTAGCATACATGCAACTAGCATCACGTATATCTATGCAATCAGTTATTCGCAAGTGATAAATTGTCCAATTGAATTATTCGTTTGATAAGTTCGATTTATAAGGAACGTATGTTACACCCAAAATTCGATAAAAAGGGGTCAAGTATACTCACAGTGCGTAGTTGACGTGTGAACACGACTTGATTTGGATCGGTCGAGATAGCGTTTGAATTATCCTGGTTACAGACTGTTTACATGAGCCTTTGATGGTGCGATAAACGAAATTCTCAAAGCTTGATTGGATTGGTGGGTGGTTCGAATGGGTCACTCGATCGAATGGGTTGTTCGATCGAACAGGTTGTTCGATCGAACGGCTTGTTTGATCGAGTGGCTTGTTTGGTTGGCTGGATGTGTTGGTCCGATCGGTTGTAGGCTAGCCGATCGGTTAGCTTGCTATTCGATCGGTTAGCTTGCTAGCCGATCGGTTAGCATACTGTCCGACTGGTCGGTTGAGTCTCGTTTGTTGTCCTGATCATGACACACCTGATGGGTTTCTAAAAAGTTTTCGAGTGATTGACTGAGGTGGGGTGTCGTTGTGTTTAAACAACTGAAATCCCATCAATTCCGACTCGTTCTATCAGCCGGGAATCACCCCGTTCCATTAGATTTGGCCGTTCTTGATGGTCTTTCCTGTGTTTAACCCGTAACACACACACCTTGCCTAGGTAATCATAGATTTGGGTAAGATTGTTATGGAAACATGTGAAATCACTTAGATCCGAGCTGTTTATGGTAAGGACGAGGTCACCTTTGAAGTTCATGTGAACCTTATGATGACATCATCCTTGAAACATCCCATATTCATAGAAATCACACAATTTATTGTTTAGAAAACATGGATTTTGATGAGATTTATGCGAAAACGTATGGAAATCACCTGGATCCGAGTCATTCTTGCTTGGGATGACATTTCTCTTGAAGTTCATAAGAACTTCATGGTGACATCACCCTAGAATGTCCCAAAATCCAGAGATTTCAGAGTTGAAAGTTGGAATTTGAAGGGTAGAAAGGTGTAGAATTGAATATAGATTATAGAAGTACAAGATTTGGGTTGAAAACTTACAAGAATCGGGAGAAATCAAGAGAAAAATGGTCAAGAACGTCCTGGTCGAGTAGCAACAGTAACAACAAGTATTTGGGAGGTGAATGGGGTATTTATATGCAAGAGGGGAGGAAGAAGGAGGAGAGGTGGCCTGGATCGGATGGCCCAGTCGATCGGCCGGCCCAGCCGATCGGCTGGCCTATCTGATCGGCCGGCCCAGCCGATCGGCTGGTCCGTTCGATCGGCCGGCCCAGCCGAATGGCTGGCCCGTCCGATCGGCCGGCCCAGCCGATCAGCTGGCCCGTTCGATCGGGCGGCCCAGCCGTTCGGCTGGTCCGTTCGATCGACTGGCCCAGTCGTTTGGCTGGCCCGTCCGTACGGAAGCCTTTCGATCCTCGTTTTTTGGTGCGTTTACGACTGTTTGGGCCATATTTTCATATATTTATATAATTATTTAATTATTTATTACAATTAATCACAAAAGGGCCGTATATACGTATCTATATAACCAATATTCGGTGCGATGATCGAGTTACGCGTGCCTTCGAGTGCGTTCTTCGATGTGATGTGCCACAATGATTATCGGGGTACTACTTGCTCGTATTGCCATCATCGTCATGATGGCTGGAGGCATGGTACTCACCCGATAGTCCTTGTTAGCGTTGGTTGTTTACGTTTTGACACCTGACGGTTATCGAGGAGGGTAGATTAAGTCCTCACTCAACATCATCGTGAGTGTTATAATTTACGAAAATAGGTTTGTAATAGCAATAGAATATGCGTAATTATTCGATTATACTTCGATTTAGCGATATATCTGATATAGTTACATTATGATCTGAATCTCTGGTGCTAGGCGTAACGAGTGTATCGAGTAGTAACAACGCACGAAGGTGCGGGTTGTTACACAATCGCTATCAACATCGTAAACAACGGACCATGATACACTTCGTTACTTTGGACTAGCAAATCCTATCGAAAGACAAGGCATAAATACGTGTATTCATTTCACAAAGTCAAATTTAATCATTCACTCGACAGTTTGCAAATTCAATACCAACGTAGGACAATTGTCTAAGATTCAAATGCAATTCAAGTTGTCACAAAACAATTAACACACATAATAAATCCTAAACCTTACAAAAGTCTACACCGGGGTGAAACCTCCAAGGAATTAGCCGAGCATGATCGAAGAAACTTGATCACCGGATGTTGAAAGCTTGACTTGGATCATCGTGAAGCGTGAAGATGGATTGATGGATGGAGGTTAGGGTTTTAATTGAATGATGATGGTGAATGGATGCGTGGATTGGTGGATTAGGGAATTGGTGAAGCTAGGGTTTTTGAAATCAAGAAGATGATGATGAATTGTTCTTGATTCGGGTTGTAGAGAGGATGGATGATGGAATGGTAGGTGAAAGATAGTGAATAATGGCTCCAAGATGAAGTTCAAATCTCACAATCATGTGTAACTCCCGTTTTTTGGTCAAAATTGATGTTATAACTCGTCCCCAACTCAAAAATCAAGTTTTTCGCGATATGAGAATGCAGGTGGCGTCGCCGACGGCCATTTAGGGCGTCCCCGACGGCCCTTGGAAGTCTCAGCTTCGCCAGACGGCTTAATTAGCTGTTTACGGAGGTTTCTGGCCGACGGAACAATCCAGAGGGCGTCGCCGACGGCCCTTTTGGGCGTCCCCTAACCTACAAGTTATCCGCTCCTTGTAGCGGAATTTTGGCCTTCTATGAGCGAGTGGTTTTTCCTAGGCATATGTGGAGAAGAACTCTATCGTTAGCTCGAGATAGATGGGTCGGTCGATAGCTAACAAGCGCGCAAGTGGGATAGTGAGCATGTTTTCAAGTCTTTCATACTGATTTAGATCCCTCATAACGTCCCAATCCAGCCTCCGGGGGACGCCAAATTGCCCTAGCCTTCTCCATAAGGCGTCACGTCTTAGGATACAAAGAGCCTCTCTCTCATCATCAGGGTTAAACTGCAAGAAGGGATGATTCATCTGCATGAGGAATATCGTTACAAAAGAGGGAACAGGAAAGATTTCACTCAAAAACAGCAGAATACATAATTATGAAGATTCTGTTTTCTGATCTGGGCCTGTTGCACGGTCAAGCGACGTGATGCACGGTCGTGCGTTGCCGAGTATCAGCACAGATGGCTGGCATTTGTCGTATCCGCACGGCGTGCGACCAACGGCATCACCGTGCAACACCGAGCCAACAACGATCAATCGTGAACAGCCGGCCAGGCACGACCGTTCCATACAAGGAACATCCGTGCGACCATGCTTCTGCAGTTTCTGAACCCCTGCACTTCAAACAGCCAGGTTTTTGCAAAATTCAACAAGTTTTGTGCAAACAGGTGTCAGAAAGTCAACCCGTTGTTCACGAGACATGATGCTAGCAAGGGTTAGGGTTTCGATTTATTTATGAAGAGAACCCTAAAGAATCCTTGAAGAATCGGACGAATCTAACCTAGAGAAAGACAAAACCGGAAATCTACAAGAAAGAACATACCGTGCGAAGAGATGTGTGAAACCGTGTGAAGAAACCGTGCGATTTGAGGCAAAAACGGTCCGGAACGGCTGCAGCAGTTTAGGGTTCGCGAATGAGGGGAATGGCAGCAGATGGGGGTTTTAATAGTGTGCAGAAGACAAAACTTCCCCTGCCTCGCGCACAGTCGTGCGACATCTCGCGCGGTCGTGCATTACTGACAATTTTCAAACCCTGCACGCTGTTCTCGGAGATGCACCGGGGGTGCGACTCGTCGTGGCGGCCAGCCCGCAAACGCACGGTCGTGCGACACATGGCACGGTCGTGCAACAGCTGCAGATCAGTTTTTTCTGCAGAAGCCATTTCCAGCAACTGTTTTGGCCGTTTTTCACCATTTTTTAACACGCAAACTGCTTTAACAATATCCCAACATAGAAACTTCACTCGGCACGTACAAAAATTGTACAAACTAACGGAAACTACCAAAACTCCTAAATTACGCTAAAACTAGAAAAACACATAAAAAGACGATATCACCCCTAAAGCGATTTTGACGCTCTTGCTACATTTTTAGTCCGCGAGTCAGTAGCGTAGACTCTCTCCTCCCCACACTTATGATGTGTGCGGGGTTTGGAGTTCGATGACCTCCACCCCTGACTCTATCGGCCCGGCAACGTACAACTTCAAGCGGTGACCATTCACCTTGAAAATAACGCCATCTGCGTTCTCTATTGCAACAGTACCATACAGAAATACCTCTTTAACTGTGTATGGTCCTGTCCAACGTGAATGAAGCTTTCCTGGAAATAAGCGAAACCCCGAGTTCTAAAGAAGAACAAGATCGCCCGCTTGGAATTCTTTGTGGTCCTTCAAGCGTTTATCGTGCAATCTCTTCATGCGCTCTTTGTACAACACAGAGCTTTCATAAGCGTGTTGTCGCAGCTCTTCCAATTCATGAATCTGGAGAAACCGGGCTTCACCTCCGGTTTTTAGGTCCAGATTTGCGCTTTTTAGAGCCCACATCGCTTTATGCTCCAACTCCACTGGTAAATGGCATGCCTTTTCGTAAACAAGCCTAAAGGGAGTAGTCCCAATAGGCGTCTTGTAAGCCGTACGGAAAGCCCAAAGCGCTTCGTCAAGCTTATCCGACCAATCCTTGCGGTTTGCACCTACCGACCGCTCAAGGATTCTCTTCAGCCCCCGGTTCGTGACTTCCACCTGCCCGCTTGTCTGTGGATGATAGGGCGTGGATAAACGGTGATGCACACCGTAACGGGAAAAAGCTCTCTCGAGCTGAGTATTGCAAAAATGCGTCCCTCTGTCACTGATAAGCGCCTTTGGTGCGCCAAACCGGGCAAACAAACTTTTCAGAAATCTCACGACCACCCTGGCATCATTGGTGGGTAAGGGTGTGCCTCCGCCCACTTTGATACATAGTCAACCGCTACCAGGATGTACTTATTTCCTCGTGAGGGGGGAAATGGTCCCATGAAGTCTATCCCCCAGATATCAAAGACTTCACAAACTTGTATCCAGTTCTGAGGCATTTCATCACGTGCGGATATGTTTGCTGCCCTCTGGCAGGCATCGCACGCTCTAACCCAACTCTACGCATCACGAAATATAGTCGGCCAATAAAACCCGGAATCCAGCACCTCCTTGGCGGTGAAATTCGCTCCATGGTGGCCTCCGGTAGGTCCCTCGTGACAGTGGCGCAGAATGTCGGTCGCCTCCTTTCCTGAAACACATCTTCTTATCACCTGATCAGCACCAACCCGAAACAAGTAAGGGTCATCCCAAATGTAGTGCTTGACGTCCGAAAAGAATTTCCTCTTTTGCTGGTGAGTCAACCCTTTAATCAGAATCCCGCAAGCAAGGTAGTTCGCCAAGTCGGCGAACCATGGCGACTCATCGCATATCTCAACACTCATCAAGACTCGTGTGGGAAGTTATCATTTATGGAATCCCAACGCGTGTCCTTGATGTCTCCATGCTCTAACCGAGATAGATGGTCAGCCGCTACATTCAACGCACCCTTTTTATCTTGAATTTCAATATCGAACTCCTGCAGCAACAAGATCCACCTGATTAGACGCGGTTTAGCGTCCTGTTTGCTGAAGAGATATCTGATGGCTGCGTGATCAGCATACACAATGGTTTTCGAAAGCACCAAATACGATCTAAATTTGTCTAATGCGAAAACAACCTCCAAGAGCTCTTTTTCAATCGTGGTGTAATGCTCCTGAGCGTCGTGAAGAGTCTTGCTCGCATAATAGATCGGGTGAAAGTGCTTTTCTCTCTTTTGTCCAAGAACGGCCCCTATAGCGTAATCACTCGCGTCGCACATAATTTCAAACGGTAGACTCCAGTCTGGTGTAACTAAAATAGGGGCCTCAATCAACTTTTGCTTGAGAAGGTCAAAGGCTCTCAAGCAATCATCTCCAAATATGAACGAAGCGTCTTTCTCCAACAAACGGGTCATAGGCCTAGCGATCTTTGAAAAATCCTTGATGAATCGCCTATAGAATCCCGCATGACCAAGAAAGCTCCGTATCGCTCTCACAGAGGTGGGAGGCGGAAGTCGTGAAATAATGTCAACTTTAGCTGGATCGACTTCCATACCAGCATGAGAAATCTTATGTCCCAGAACTATGCCCTCCTTCACCATGAAGTAGCACTTTTCCCAGTTCAGGACCAGATTCGTCTCTTCGCACCTCTTCAGCATCTTTTTCAAATTTTCCAAACAATGATCGAAGGAGTCCCCAAATACCGAAAAGTCATCCATGAAAACCTCCATAGAATCCTCGATATATCATGAAAAATTGCAACCATGCACCTCTGGAAGGTCGCCGGTGCATTACACAGCACAAAAGGCATCCGCCGGTAGGCGAATGTGCCGAAGGGGCAGGTAAAGGTAGTCTTCTCCTGATCCTCAGGAGCAGTAGGAATTTGGAAGTACCCAGAGAACCCGTCCAAGAAACAGTAATACAACTTCCCCGGTAACGTCGCCAAAAACTTGACCTGTGCGCGACTACACATATTTTTATCATGAATAAACACACGATTCGGTTTTAAATTTATAAAAGTGACTATTACTTAAACATCAAAACACACACGAAAGAGGCAAGTGTACCCCATCATATATGTAGTAAAGTATCAGTAAGAACCAAGTATCGATCCAAGGAAATGGGCGGAGAAATAATACTAGACCTTTGTCACTAAACTACCGGTAAAAACATAAGTTGTTTGATTTTTAATAAACTAAGGTAAGCATAAACAAATACTTATAAAACATAGTAGATTTCAAATACTAAAATAGATAAATAGCCTTGCTTAATACACAACCAAAGCATGTCAACTAAGTCGGTTTTGGCACTAGAAGCATTCGGTCAATTTTCCATCTTTAAGACAATTAGTATCCCTTTCGGGAATCCTAACATGACAATCATTCGGAAAGCTAAAACGATAAACACACTTTAACCACCTAAAATTGTTCTTTAACGTGCAATTGATAAATGTCTATGAAAATCTCATAAAAATAAGTTAGTCATCCGTTAGGAGTTTTCTAACCTCACTTAAACAAGGAAAGTGACACCGATAAACACAATGCAACCACCGAGACAAGCATAAACTAGATTAAATCACAACCAATTTCATTTTACAAATCTTGCACATAAATTCACCAAGATAGCAATTTTGGCCTAAACTACTAACTAAGCTAACAAATCATGGCAAGAATTCATAACAACACCATTTGACTCGTTAAGGTTCTTACGTGACGGAAAGCTTTCTTGATTAACAATAATTACATTTTATTAAACCACTAACCATTTCTAGTATCATGGTGCACACATTTTAACCAAGCTAAACTAGTTAACCAAGTTTAAAGTTTACTAATACATGATTAATTAAGCTTCATTTTTCAACTATCTCAACTAACCATATACCAATCATCCAACACAATTACTTATAATCAAGAAATCAACAACAATAACAAGGTTGCAAACTAATCATCAAAGATTAACATAGAAAATACTTCCAAGTGTCATTACAAACAAAGATTAACATACTAATGGTTATAATCAAGCAAGGGATTGTTATGTTTTTGCCCAAAGGCTACAATAATACATAAACATTAATCTAAATGCTTGAAAGATTAACAAAATTCTGGAAAGATTAGAAAACCAAACCATAAACAAGCATTAGATTAAGAATCTGGAAGATAACGAAGCTAATCGGCACAATGTGGCTTGAATCCGGGTGAAAGCTAACGCCTCCGGAGCCTGAAAATCGCTATAATAGCTTCCAAAATGTCCAGAGTTACGAGCAGAATGTTTCTGCAACTTTTTATATAATTTCGATCTTGCACGGTCGTGCATCCTGTCGCACGACCGTTCACTTTATGAAATATTGGAGGTATGGTCCACCATACTGCATGACGTCATCAGATCTTGACCGGTCTTCGGTCTCGCACGACCGTTCTTCCTGAGGCACGACCATTCACTTCCAGGATCATGTTGCACGGACAACTGCACTGGTGGTGCAGTTCCGGGGTTATGCTGATCATCGAATCCGCACGGGGTGCAAACAACCGCACGCCCGTACATTACTGGGATATGCTTGCATGTCGAGTCGCACCCTCGTTCACTGCCGGACTGGACTACATTTATCGAAGATGCACGGTCGTTCATTAGGTCGCACGACCGTTCCACTTGCCCAGGTCAGAATTCCAACAGAATGTTCGCAGCTTCGTCGTTTCGTCCGGAAAGTCCTCGTTTTCACTATCATCTTGTCTGGTATGCTGTTTAGGCCTGTAAACAAAAGTATACATGATTAAGTATCCGAATGGCGGTTTTACGGCCAAAAACGCATAAACTGGGGATAAAATGGGGGACTAAAATATGTGTAAATTAGCGAATATCAAATCTCCCCACACTTGAACCTTGCTTGTCCTCAAGCAAGCTAAACTAAAATGTAATAAAAGATAGAATCAAGCAAGAACGATAATTTACACACTATTTTATTGAAATAACTACAAGCGGTTAGCCGGTTTTTCGAAAGACAACATCAAATGAATCAAACCCAAACAAGCATATGCAAATATATGGTGATAACCAAAAAGCCGTGACTCACTTTCAATTAACTTAACATGTTAATCTTCACACAACTCACAATGTTCACACACACTCGGTTTTATTTATGAAACATACATAAAATGTGTATGTCCAAACACTCAATGCCTCGTCAATGAAATGTGTAATATCATAAGCTTGTCATAAGATCTCGTCTCCACCAACTAACATGCGAAAAAGTGTAAATAAAGAGGTCTTTACAGGGTGTAACGTTAGGCTTGGGCGAAGGGTATGGAAATGGATATTTAAAGTGGCGAAATGGTTAAAACTCGGTAGTTACGTTTAACAAGCGCAATACAACAAAACTATACATACAAATGACTTAAAAAGGCGACTTATGCGACAACGAGCTCATAAACAAGATTTCATCATTTTATCAATCAAAATTGCTCGAATTTTGTCTACTTCACCCTATTTTAGGGTGTTTTATTTTCTGTTTTTTTTAAGTAAACTAATGGATTTATACAATGAATAATAAACTATAACAAACGCTAGTTAAACGATTATTTTGATCGAGTTTCAACACTAAAAGGTTTAAAAACATAAAAAGGCTAAATTTGGCTAAGTGGGCGATTATGTTGGGTAAACAAAGGTAAACGGGAAGGTTCGACATGGTTAATCCTAAAGGGTAATGTACGGTTTATGGGAAACATAACACAAAGAACAAGGCTAACAACAAAGGGGTAATCTAAGTGCCTCTATCACTTCTACACAATTTCGCACGTTCCTGGTCTTAACAAGCATACTAGCGACAAGTTCTAAATTACACATGACATCCGGCTCACTACTACTCCGAAATGAACAAATATATATAACAATTTCAAGGCTCAAATATGCTCACGTAACGGAAGGAATGGGTAAAAGTGTGAAAACTATCATGCAAGTCTTTCTTTGTTTGTCACGCTTTCCGGTTTCCTTTTTCAAAATTTATTTTGCTTGTCGAGTTTTTATCAAGTTCGAGGCTTTCTAAAACACAACTAACCGGTTTATTTACTAAAATATATACATAATACAGATATTTTTGAATTTTTTCTGATTTTTTTAGAGGACAAACAAAGTTAACAAAGTTAACCCCCTCCCCACACTTGAACTTCGCATTATCCCCAATGCGAAACCCGAAATATAGAGAAAAAGGATAATAGTACTCCCCTCAAGATGATTTCTGATGAAACGAGACTTCCAAGCTGTATCTGTCATGTGCTCCGGTCAAAGACTTGATAGCCAAAATTTGCATGTACGTCACAAGGTACAACATAACAGAACAGAAATAAAATAAACACAAATAAACCATAATGTACATAAATAGAAGTACTAAAAATCCAAACAAAGACATGACAAACAAAGTAAAATGTCTGAAAATAAAGAGTACATAACCGAGGGTGTTTGACATAACAACCAAAATGAACACCCGAAATAAACAAAGTACGGAAATAATAAAACCACAACGATCAACTCCACCGTCTCCTACTCGTCATCACCAGCATCGTCTCTCGTGTAGGATGGGCCTGCATCTCCGTAACCAGGTGGGTTCCAGGGTGGGAACTGTGGAGGATGCTGAAAGTAGTCTGGATAGGCATGATGCATCTCCCCGAACAGGTATGAGAACCCAGCTTGCACTCCCTGGTACAAGCTGTCCTGGTTTGCCCTGATCTGATCCTGAGTAGCCCTGATCTGGTCCTGACTAGTCCTAATCTGGTCCTGACTAGCCCTGATCTGGTTAATATAAATCCCATGCTGCTCCTGGTTAACCTGCATTTGTTGGAACTGCTGGTAAAACTCAAGGTAAGAGGGGATGCCCTCGGGCCACTCCTGGTGGTGGTATCCATGGTGCTGCGGTGAATGTGGTGGTGTCTATGGTCCGTGCTGCTCGTGCTGCTCCTCATCATGCATCTCCTCATCCTCGTTTTCCTCCTCAGCCGGAGGCAATGGGTCCCAGACCTCGTTGTTTAACCCCTTCAATCTATCCCCCCGATCCGTCTCAGCAATCAACCTCATCGCCTTCAATGACCGAATATCAACATATACCCCTTCGGTCACCAGAGTGAGACTCTCAAGTACCTCATCAGTCATCAAGTCTAAATTGTAAGCAATTTCGCTCACATACTGACCGCCGTGAATCTGACTGTTGGGTGTCCTCCCTGAGCTCTTCACAAAATATTCAGCCATCCTTGCAGCTAGGTTGATATGTACTCCGTCAACCGGCGCATAGATAAATATCAGATCTGGCGTTGGACAGTTCCCCAAACTGTCTATTCGGCCGCAGATAGTCTGGCTGAATATATGATGCATCACTCGATGCAAAGGGTCTTTCAATCGTGAGGCTTTAGACAGTCTCGGGTCGTAAGGGTCACCAATTGCATTTTCAGCCCAAAACGCGGCCCGTGTTTCATCACTCGGGAAGGTAAACTGCTCCGTGAAGAATTCGGAATCCATGTCTGCAGTCGTATACCTAATCAAGCAAGGGATTGTTGTGTTTTTTCCCAAAGGCTACAATAATACATAAACATTAATCTAAATGCTTGAAATATTAACAAAATTCTGGAAAGATTAGAAAACCAAACCATAAACAAGCACTAGATTAAGAATCTGGAAGATAACGAAGCTAATCGGCACAATGTGGCTTGAATCCGGGTGAAAGCTAACGCCTCTGGAGCCTGAAAATCGCCAGAATCGCTTCCAAAATGTCCAGAGTTACGAGCAGAATGTTTCTGCAATTTTTATATAATTTCGATCTTGCAAGGTAGTGCATCCTGTCGCACGACCGTTCACTTTATGAATTATTGGAGGTATGGTCCACCATACTGCATGACGTCATCAGATCTTGACCGGTCTTCGGTCTCGCACGACCGTTCTTCCTAAGGCACGACCGTTCAATTCCGGGATCATGTTGCATGGACAACTGCACTGGTGGTGCAGTTCCGAGGTTATGCTGATCATCGAATCCGCACAGGGTGCAAAAAACCGCACGCCCGTGCATTACCGGGATATGCTTGCATGTCGAGTCGCACCCTCGTTCACTACCGGACTGGACTGCATTTATCGAAGATGCACGGTCGTTCATTAGGTCGCACGACCGTTCCACTTGCCCAGGTCAGAATTCCAACAGAATGTTCGCAGCTTCGTCGTTTCGTCCGGAAAGTCCTTGTTTTCACTATCATCTTGTCTGTTATGCTATTTTAGGCCTGTAAACAAAAGTATACATGATTAAGTATCCGAATGGCGGTTTTACGGCCGAAAACGCATAAAATGGGGATAAAATGGGGGACTAAAATATGTGTAAATTAGCGAATATCATGAGTCAAACAAACAAGGAACTGAATTGTATACCGACTGTCCTTAAACTGAAAATTTACGTGGATTGTGTTGATAAATGCGTCCGTAATTAAATTACGGTCGTGTAGGAAAAAGAATCGGCTAAATCGGACACTCGAGTAAAAATTTGTTGATTTAAAGTTGTGATGTTGAAAAATTTGGTGCTGGGCTGATATACAGCTCCAGCAAACAACCTTCTGTCAAAAACACCCCGTGGCGCTACGCCACGGCGAAGTATGAAACCCGTCGCACGACGCGACGGTGGTGGCGGCACGCGACCGCTGGCCTTTGTCTCCGTCGCGCGGCGCGACCACCCAAAACGAAGGAAAATTGTTGTTTTTGCCTTGTTTTAAACATAGAACTTAATCATACTTGTTTTTAAGGTGTCAAAACTAATCTTTTACATGGTTTTGACCGTAGGTGATGACAGACTAATTCCGGATGGCGATCAAGCAGTTGTGAAAAACCGAACGCACTAAATGAAGCTTCCGCACTTGATCTATTTTGTTTTAAGTAATATGTAAACACTTGAAGTCGTGTCTTGTTTGTTTAACTAGTAGCATTTCAACATGAATAGTATGATCATGTATGGTCATGAACTCATGAAAATTTTTGTAAACTTGGAATTTTGTATTAAATACACGATTACTTGTCTTTAATTCGGTTATTCTAAGTTGGGTCTTACAGTAAGCCAACCCCACCTCGTCTCCAACATTTGCCATGTTGGGTATGTACATGATGTGCACAAAATGCAACATATAAACTACATCAAATGTGGCATAAAACTAACCCTTTTTTAGTACTAATGTTGGAAAAAGTGTGTTTTTGTCTTACTTTTGTATTTTCAGGATTAAATGAGCTCAAATGAACAAAAGAAGCAAAAAGTCAGCTAAATCTAACATAAATACAAGAAAAGGAACAAACGTGGCATGCCCGACCCCCCGACAGCGTCTTCCCAAGCAAAAACAAAAGAACAGAAGGCTGAACACGCCCCGTGCTCAGTGAGCACGGGGGCGTGCCCAAGTGTCTGCAGAAAAGACAAAGCTGTAGAAGCTTCTATCACCCACCACGGGGGCATGCCCAGCGGACACGGGGCCGTGGTCAACTCTAAGATTCGCAGAATCTGGGGAAATCTTGATAGTACATATACGCTTCTGCACACGGGGTCGTGCCTAGCGGACACGGGGCGTGGTCAACTAATGCAGACAAACTGCAATTAATGAAGAAAGAGAAGATGGGTGGACACGGGGCCGTGCCCAATGGACACGGGGCCGTGTCTGTGCTTCTGTGCAGGCTATAAATAGGGGTGCTTGGCTCATTTGCAAACCAACCCTTGGCACACCACCTCTCTCACACTTCACCCACACTCCACCACCACCACAACACCATCATCCACCACCATCATCCATCATCCATCATAGAGTGTGTGAGTAGTCTCGGGATCCAAGATTGATCGTAAGAGTTCTTGACAATCAAAGGCCATGTTTGCCTAAGTCTCTTACATCACTTGGTGAAGACAAGTGTTTAGTGTAATACTTTTTATTTTTATTCTTTTCGCACTTTTTAATTGGTTATGTATTAATGACTTTAATAACTAGTTTCTTATGTTGAAGGTGAATCTTCCTTATCATTTGTCCGTGGTGTCTTGGCATTATTTTCCTGTCTATATAAAATAAAAGATTTTCACCATTCATATCTCCACGGTCTTTATGGAGATATGTTGGCTACCTGGTCGGTGGTTAAGGGAATGGTTTGGTAAGAGTCTTGCCTTGTTCAGTGTATAGATCCTGCAAGGACCTGGGTCAAATTTAGTAGGACCTCATTCAATACCCACTGGTATTGGATGGCGGGGGTCCAAACTCTTTGATCCCCTCATATGTAAGCTACTATTAAAACTTTAACCCGGCTACTTAGGACTGTATCCCTGCTGACTCAGACTACTTAGCCGAGGGTAACGTCACCTTCAAAAGAGGGGCCTACCACATTACGCATTAATAACTTAATTAATTATCTTTCAATAATCCAACCCTTTAGGATTGTATCCTTGCTGACTTAAATTACTGGGTTGAGGGTAACGTCACCTTCAAAAGAGGGGCCTACTATTATAACTAAGATAATCTCTTAAAAAGTGCAAAAGTGCGGAAATAATCAAAGGTTACACTAAACACGAGTCGGATCCAAGTGATTCATCTTGTCTATCTGTTTTTACTTTTATTTTTATTTTCAGCATTTTTAGTTTTTATTTTCTAGTATAAAACCTATTTCTAAACTTTTGATTTGATTAGACGTTGAGGATAAACCGGTATTAAAAGCTCTTGTGTCCTTGGACGACCTCGGTATCTTACCAACACTATACTACGCTCACGATGGGTGCATTTGCCCATATGTGTGTTTAGTGTTAGTAAATATCATATTTTATAAATTTAAAACTTGGCTAAAAAGTGTTAAAGGGCTTAAAATATACATTAAAAACTATATGACACTTCACACGCATCAAGTTTTTGGCGTTGTTTCCGGGGACACAAGGATTTTAAGAAAGCTTAAAATCGATGGCCTAATCAGTTTTTCAAAACCTTTTCAAAAGGCGCGCACATTTTTCTGCATTTTAGTTAGTTTTGCATTTACAGTAGGTTGAACACGGGGCCGTGCTCACTGAACACGGGGCCATGCCGCATATTTTTCATAAAACATCCAGATACAGAGTCTGAACACGGGGTCGTGCTCACTGAACATGCCCCCATGCTGCACAAAACCAGTAATTTTTAATTCAAACGCCTAGATACAGATCCTGAACGTCCACTGAACACGGGGCCGTGTCCAGCCTCTGTTTCCATTTTTATTTTTGTTTTCTGGTCTCGAGACTCTGTTGTGGTCTGCTGAGTGAAACTTATGGATCAATACTCAGGAGGCTACAACTACACCTATGAGGAGGATGATTATAGGGAAGACTATTGCACCAATTGTGGTGACCCGCACTCGGTTCAATATTGTGACTTATTTCAACCATCCACTTCATACACCTATTATGAGGAGCCCAGGTACGAGCCATCGACTTCATACACATCCTATGAAGACCAAAGGTATGAACCTTCGCCCTTATACTCATATTTTGATGAAACAAGGTATTAGCCTTCATACTCATACTTTGAGGAACCAAGATATGAGCCACCACCTTCATATGCTTATTATGAGGAACCATGGCATGAACAACCCACCTCATATGAGTATTATGAAGAACAAAATTGCGACCCTTATCCATCATATACTTACAATGAAGAGCAATGGTGTGAACCATCTACTTCATATGGGTATTATGAGGAACAAAGGATCGAACATCCGGATTCAAGCTTTGAAAATCCCGATCCTTACTCTATCGCCGACATAACCGATAGGATAATAGAACACCTTAAAACTATCGAGCGCTACGTACTAGAATCTCGCACAAGGGAAGAGGAGTCCCGCGCTAGAGAAGAATTAACTTGTAATAAAGAAGAGATAGTTGAAGAGGTAAAAATGGAAGAACAAATAAGTGAAAAACCGACACATGAGTTAAACAACGAAAAAGGTGAGTCCGTTAACGTTAAAATTCAAGAAGAGTCTAATTTTGAAGAAATTAACCTCTTGTCACCTTTCCACACTAGCAGACCTATACGTAAAGGAAATAGTCTCGAGGCACGGGGTGCCCACATCTATCATTTCGGATCGCGATGCACGATTCACATCAGAACTATGGCAAGCAATGCACAAGGCTTTTGGCTCTCAGTTAGACATGAGCACAGCTTACCACCCTCAGACGGATGGGCAGTCTGAGCGCACGATTCAAACTCTAGAAGACATGCTTCGGGCATGTGTCATTGATTTCGGCAACAGCTGGGAAAAGCATCTTCCTCTGGTGGAGTTCTCATACAACAACAGTTATCACACCAGCATACAAGCCGCTCCATTCGAGGCATTGTACGGGCGTAAATGTCGGTCACCTCTCTGTTGGGCAGAGGTGGGGGATAGTCAACTCACGGGTCCAGAACTTATAGTGGACACCACGGAAAAGATTGCACAAATACGATAACGCATGGCGGCAGCACGCGACCGTCAGAAAGCCTACGCGGATAAGCGTAGGAAGCCATTGAAATTTCAGGTCGGGGACCGGGTATTACTCAAAGTCTCACCCTGGAAGGGGTGTGGTTCGTTTTGGGAAATGGGGCAAACTCAATCCACGGTATGTTGGACCGTTCGAAATCACTAAAAGAATAGGCAAAGTAGCCTACAGACTAAACCTACCAGCTGAACTCAGTGCAGTTCACAATGTATTCCATGTGTCGAATCTGAAGAAGTGCCTGTCAGATGAGACCCTCATAGTTCCTTTTAAGGAACTCACTATTGACGAGCGGTTGCAGTTCGTCGAGGAACCAGTTGAAATCACGGACCGGGATGTTAAGGTCCTCAAACACAAGAGAATCCCTCTTGTCCGAGTTCGTTGAAACTCCAAACGTGGCCCAGAGTACACCTGGGAACGCGAAGACCAGATGACAGAAAAGTACCCCCAGTTATTCGGAACCAATGCAACCACTACTGAGACTGAAGCTACTACTGCGGAATTTCGGGACGAAATTCCAAATCAACGGGGGGATGATGTGACACCCCAGGAAAACCAGTAAACGATACAACTTACCTAGCTTCCTCAGTAACCGCATGCTAAATTTCGGGACGAAATTTCTTTCAAGTTGGGGATAATGTGACAACTCGAATTTCCAAGATTCCTATTTCGCATTTATTGCACGTTCATTTATTGTTTAGTTGTTTATTTGCACAATTAGTTGCTGTGAGACTGTAACGTTTTGGATACAATGAAGTGTATTGTGTGATTGCGCATGGTTATGTGTTAATTGTGATAAATTTGTTAAATGCATAAACTTGGTGGTGAAACTGTGAAATTGTTGTGAGATGGTGTGCTTGTGTAAGATATAGTAATTCAGGGTGTATAGAGTAATTAATGAAAATTAAATTATACTTAACCCTAATCTCTTCTCACTAATCATTTACACAAAACAAAAGCACGTACTTGCAATCCTCTGATCTTCTCTGGCAATCATCACTTCCATCACAATCACAAGTCTCCTACATCAATCTTAATCTTGCAATCTAGATTAAATCAATCCAAGGTAATTATTAATGATTTGTTGTTGTTCTTGATTCTTGGTTATGTGTTCATGGAAACCCTAGTTCTTCATATAATATTCTATGATTTTGATTTGATTCTAAAATATTGTGATGATGATGATGATTAGTTGCATGCTTGATACATTGTGCTTGTGATGATTGTTGATTGTTAAGTATCGGTTGATTGATTTGATCTTGCACTATGAAAATCATGAACTAGGGTTTGGAATGATCATTGAAACGTAACTGTTGTCGTAAGAACGTAACTTGAATACTCGTATGATGCTGATTGTTGATCTGAGTTTTGTAACGTAATGAGGTAGTCCGACTTTTAATGTGATGACTTGTCTGAGTTTTATAACATCATGCATGGTCCGAATTATATGTGCATGACACAAGTCCGACTTTTAGATGATGCTTGTATTTGTCCGACATTTAAACCCTAGATAAGGGTCCGAATTTCATGATGTGTGGAGTGTGTCCGAGTTTTAAAACAAAGTGAAGGGGGTCCGAGTTTTGTGAGCCTCCTCTTGGTCCGACTTTGTAACCCCCCTAACCCTGTCCGAGCTTTAAACCCCACCCCCTAGTCCGAGTTTTACTCCACTTGTTGTCCGGCCTTTAACAAACAACACAAAGGTCCGAGTTCTTTGGCCCATTACCCTTTTGTCCGACTTTTGTTTATGAAGGGGAAA
Organism: Helianthus annuus; assembly: GCF_002127325.2. NCBI lineage: Eukaryota > Viridiplantae > Streptophyta > Magnoliopsida > Asterales > Asteraceae > Helianthus > Helianthus annuus. The sequence goes on from NC_035435.2 coordinate 124,756,580, forward strand.
CCCCCCACTTGGTCCGAGTTTTAAAGGGGACCATTGATCCGACTTTTAAATGCTTGATGATGTCCGAACTTCTTTAATATATGTCAATGAGTTCGAGTTTTTGGTTGTTGATGTCCGAGCTTTGTATCATACATGATATGTCCGAAGTTTTAGGGGCATGAGTTGAGTGTCTGACTTTTGGTGATGAATCGGTCCACTAATTACATGTACATGCTAGCTAGTTGTCGGCCATGATTGAGGATTTGAATGTGTAGATCTGATTGAACACGTGATTGTTGCAGCCATTATAATTGTTAGACAGTCATTGAAGGGATTTCGACCCAAAAAGTGATTTTGGCCCAACTGATAGGCCTGTTTAGTGGTTAACATGTTAAGTTGTTAGCCTTGTTAAGTACGTATATAACTCTGTTAAACATGTAACTATGATTAACCTATTAACTGAGTTAAGCTTATTAACTCAGTTAACCATATTAACTTTGCTAGTATGTTAACCCTGTTAAGTGTATTGATGCAATTAGCTGTTTATGTTGTATGATGTTTAATTGCCAAACACACTATGTGACATTAGAATATATGTGAATCGTTACGAACCTAAACTGATTGAGTATATGTGCACACTATAGGACTTGACTGATTTCTTGTGAGCACTTAACCTAGCATACCGAGCAAACCAAGGTGAGTTCACACAGCCAAGGCATGGGGTTCCCAGGGTGGGAATGGGATTGATTTATTTATTTGTACTTCTCTAGATAATGAAACGTAGTGATATGATCCTCGGGTGAGGAAGGTGTTTGGTTAAGATGCTGCTAGACTAGTGATGCTTATAGAACTGATCTTCGCACACATGTCGGGGTTGGCTGCGATAATATGAATGATCTTCGCACACATGCCAGAGTTGGCTGCGATAATATGACTAATCTTCGCACACATGCCTAGGAAGGCTGCGAACTATACACTAAAACTTCGCACAGGTGCCGGGTGGCCGCGATACAAACATACCTAGTCTAGAATACTTGAGAACTTTCCCTAATCTTCGCATACATGCCTAGAGGGCTGCGATACGAACTAATACGGTACATGACATAACGAACGAACACAAGGCTTACTATACTATTACAATTACTGAACTATAAACTGTGAACTCGCTCAACTAGTTGTTGATCCTCTGTTACATGCCTTGCAGGTCGTTAAATACATGGAGCTTGCACAGGGAAGGAGCAGGTCGTTGTGGAGCATGGATCATGAATGCTTAATTAAACACTTATGACATTTCATACATTATTATTTATGTTGGGTCTACTTACATGCTTCCGCTACTTAAACAATGTTTGGTTTTGAACATCAATCATGTCGTGATGAATTACATTATCTACTTTTATTATTAAATGCTGTGTTCGATATGATTGGTGGCTTGATCCTGGTCAGTCACGCTCCCAAGCGGTGATACTCCGCGTGTGGATTTTTGGGGGTGTGACATTAAACACTTAGATACGTATTCGGCTATATCATTTTTCATTCCTATCCACCAAAAATTATTTCTTAAATCCTGGTACATCTTATTATTTCCTGGATGTACAGTATACCTAGATTTATGAGATTCTTCTAAAATCTTATTTCTTAATTCTCCTTGCTTAGGTACCCAAATTCGTTTCTTGTGGAATCTCCAAATTCCATCTTTTCCTTGTTCTAATTCCTTTAGGTAACCTTTCATTCCTTCGGCATCGTCCTTGCTTGCCGTTCCCTGAACCTCCTTTATTTGTTCCATTAAATCTAATTGTAGATTTAACCTAAGAGCACGGACTCGCTTATGCTTTTCATGATATTTACGACTTAAGGCGTCTGCGACTACGTTTGCCTTTCCTTCGTGATACTGAATATCACAGTCGTAATCACTTAGGATTTCCATCCACCTTCTTTGCCTCATATTTAACTCTTTTTGCCCAAATATATACCTTAAACTCTTATGGTCCGTATAGATAGTAAACTTACTTCCATACAGATAATGTCTCCAAATCTTAAGAGCGAAAATTATGGCTCCTAACTCTAGATCATGAGTTGTATAATTTTCTTCGTGCTTTTTCAATTGCCTAGAGGCATACGCAATTACCTTTTTGCGTTGCATCAACACACATCCATATCCTAATTTTGAAGCATCACAGTATACTTCAAAATCCTCGGTTCCTTCGGGTAAAGCTAAAATTGGAGCATTTGTCAATTTGTGCTTTAGAATCCTAAAAGCTTCCTCTTGTCTAGATCCCCATTCAAACTTAACGGCTTTACAGGTTAGCTTAGTTAAAGGTACAGCTATCCTAGAGAAATCTTTAATAAATCGTCTATAATATCCAGCTAATCCTAGAAAACTTCTAACTTCGATAACCGTTCGTGGAGCTTTCCAATTCGTGATTGCTTCTATTTTAGCAGGATCTACGTGAATTCCTTCGTGATTCACTATATGACCTAAAAATTGCACTTCTTGTAGCCAGAATTCGCATTTCGAGAATTTGGCATAAAGCTTTTCCTTTCTTAACAAAGTTAAGAGTGCATGCAAGTGCTCACAATGTTCCTCCTGACTTTTGGAATAAATGAGTATATCGTCGATGAACATGATTACAAATTTATCCAAGTATGGTTTACAGATTCTATTCATCATGTCCATAAATGCAGCTGGAGCATTTGTTAATCCAAAGGGCATGACTGTAAACTCATAATGACCATACCTAGTTCTGAAAGCAGTTTTAGGTATGTCCTCCTCTTGCACTTTCAACTGGTGATATCCAGATCTTAAGTCTATTTTAGAGAAATACCTAGCTCCTTGCAATTGATCAAAAAGATCATCAATCCTAGGTAATGGGTATCGGTTCTTAATTGTGACTTTATTCAATTCCCTATAATCGATACACATTCTCATTGATCCATCTTTCTTTTTCACAAACAACACTGGTGCACCCCAAGGGGATGAACTGGGTTGTATGAATCCTTTGCTTAGTAATTCATCTAATTGCTTTTTCAATTCTAGCATTTCAGTAGGTGCTAATCGATAAGGTGTCTTAGCTATTGGTGCAGTACCTGGAATTAAATGAATTTTAAACTCTACTTCCCTATCAGGTGGTAACCCAGGTAATTCTTCTGGAAAAACATCTGGGTATTCTGAAACTATAGGGATGTCCTGGAGTTCCTTACTTTTAGTGTTAATGATTACAGAAATCATATACACCATTTCTTGTTTCCTTGAATAACTAGCCAATTTCATTACTGAAATGAATTTTAGTGGCTTTCAAGGCCATCTGCCGTTTCAACAGTAAAGATCTGCCTAAGGGTATTTAGAGGTAAGTTAAGAGATTGGCAGAATGCAGTATTAATGAAACTTTGGCTTGCACCAGAATCAAATAATACTTTTGCATAGACGTTATGCACTAAGAACGTACCCGCTATCACGTCTGGAATGAGTTCGGCTTCTTGAGTGGTCAGCTGGAATGCGCGAGCATTTTTCTTAGTAGTTCCTTAAGTCGTTTTAGCTCTACTATCTGATGGTTTAGCTAACTTAGGGCATTCAGACTGGAAATGTCCTGTTTCTCTGCAGTTATAACAAACTTTTGTTTTCCTTCTGCAGTCTTCTTCCCGATGTCCTTTCGCCTTGCAGAAGTTGCAAAATATATTGCACTGTCCATAGTGTTTCTTTTTGCAATTTCTACAGAAAGGAGGTGATGAGGATTGCCCTGTTCCCCTCTTTTTGAACTTATTGCTATTATTACCCACGCGAAATCCTTGGGTAATCTTCTGAGCCAATTCCTTCTTGCGATCTTCTTCTCTGGTGCGGACTAGTTCATCGGTTAAGGTATTAGCTAATTCCACAGCATCGTCAATCGTGCGTGGTCTCGCAGCTTTAACGATATTACGGATTTCTCCAATTAATCCCCAAATATAACGGGAAATAAGTACCGGTTCTGGCGAAGCCAGGGAAGGTACCACTCTCGCATATTCGAAGAATGTCGAAGTATATCCTCGACAGTCTACACCTAACATACGATGACTTAGGAACTTGTTTGCCATTTGTTCCTTCTCGTATTCGGGACAGAATTTTCTTTCGACAAGACTCTTAAATTCTTCCCAATTCATTGCATAGGCCACCCTTCTTCCTTTTGCTTGTAGCACCGTGTTCCACCATTCTAACGCCCCTTCTTTGAACAAGTTTGATGCATACATCACTTGATCTTCTTCAGCACATTTACTTATTGCAATTACTGCCTCGGTTTTCTCTAACCAACGCAGTGTTGCAGTTGCCCCTTCATTACCTGCAAATTCTGCGGGTTTACAGGCAAGAAATTCTTTGTAAGTGCAACCAGGCGTTGCAGCTTTCATTCTCTTAGGGAGTGGGGCCTGTTGCGGATCATGATCGTCATGATTGCCGCCTCCATTTATGTTGTTACTGCCGTTATCTTCCGGAATACGTTTACTAAGAATTAATTGTGGTTCGGCAGGTTTCTGAACAGCAGCCACAATTTCTGGAATAGCATTGGCTATCCCTTGAGCAATAAAGTGTTCAATATCTTGTCTAGTTATATATTGATCTTCCTGATTTTGCTCAGACTGATTTACTTCATTAACTGGTTCACTATTAGCGTTTTCCATCTGCTAATTAGTATTAATAGAAATTATTAGTGTCTAATTATTAATACCAAAATCACAGATAAATACACAGATAAACACATAGATCAGCATAACATGCAAGCATAGTCAAAATTGTCGATGCCTCGACTTCTGTATATATTATACCTGCTTCAATACACACTTTTTATCTTACAGTGTTTTATTGCCCATTTTACAAAATCAGTTTTACTATATTAGTTATAATACAAACAAACTTTTCCAAACCCCTCCTATCTTTTAGTTTGCTGGCCGTTTCAGTAACGACGCTCCCTCTCGTCGTACTTCCAAGAAATCTGCTCCCCCATTTCCCTGATCCTGTTCCCGGTGCCTATCAGTTCTTCACCAAACTGACGTAGTTCAGCTAAATTTTCATAGCTCATTGGCGGATTAGGGACAGGTTCTGGATCAAACTGTGGGAGAAAACTATAGGGACTATTAACTATATTTTGGAATTGCCAGTCATTGGTCCACCATTCCTCCATTTGGCCTAATGGTCGGGTATGAACTAGTGGGTCTGGAATAGCTGGTCCTAGGTTTATTGGGAATTGGGCTGTAGCAGGATAAGAGAAAAGATTATCGTTGATAGGCTCTAGAACATCACAATTATCCAGTAGGTGGTCTATTTAGTCCTGGAATGTGATTTCCTCAGACTGTTTAGAGCTTTCTCCGATCTCTATTTCCTTTTGCTTTAGGTCTATCCTTATTTCTACTGGCTTGGAACTTTCTCCGGTTTCTATTTCTTTTCCCTTGCTCACACTCACAGGATTTTCTATTTTAGGGAGTCTCCTAGGTTTCCTTCTGCGCACTTTTCGCCACCCTACATATCTTCTCTTCTTTTTAGGTTTTGCTTTTTCCAGCGGTGGAGCTTGGAATTCCAGAGGTTCCTCTATGTCAGCAATGTAACCAGTGAAGTTGTGGGAGACTTCAATTGGCACAGGATAGAGGTTGAGATTCTGAAATGCTTCCGACATCTCATTCATGCTGTACGGCATATATGCAAAATACACAAAATGCTAAGTTAAAACTTTGGAACAAAGCTTAACAAATAAACATTTTTATTGCATACCAATTTGTACAACATAACAGCAAACAGAACACACTCAGATTTATTTATTTATTTACTAGGAAGTAAATATTTCTAGATTTAAAGCTTTAAAGATTTGCATTTTCTGCTACGGTAGCGAGCAGATACAGACTTGCCCATTTTTCATTTAAGTTATTTTCCCCTGGTGGATTACTACTAATTTCCTGAATTTCTGGGTTAAACCTCACTCTCTTGGTTCGGGGTTTCTTTTTCTCTTGACCCTTTCTAATAATCAAATTCCTTTTCTCTGGTGTAAGTGGGTTTTCATAATTTGCCTTACGGACAAAGATTCCTTCCTCTAACTTGACGGAAGTTTTGGAGGAAGAGGTTCCCTGTTCTTTAGGTGTACTATCTAATTTGCGATAGATAGCAGAAATCTTTTGTTTACCCATACTGTAATTTTAACAATTAATCAATTAATAAGCATATATTCACAGAATGACAACTAAAATTTTCCTAATTAAAAATAATGAGCTTAATCAGTAAGCTTAAAACAGTGGCTCTGATACCACCTTTTCCTGTCACGGCTCCCGACCCGGTTTGACCCGTTTCAGGAGCCGCGGGACAGGAATCCCGTGGTATTTAATTTAGGCGACAGCGGAAGTCTTTTTAAAACAGGATCTTTCAATAATTCAAACTGCCCGTTTCATAACTTAGGGAAAAATTCCTGAAATTTACAATAATGTGATTTCTCAGGGAAATCTTTATTTTCAAAACATGTTCATTTATTTATTTACATTGAGCCACTTTTCTAAGCTGGGAGTGCTCCACGGCACTTTTCTTTGCTCATACCATATCACCTGAAACATGTTTGAAAAAGGTTTTGTCAGCAGGGAAATACTGAGTGAATCATTCATTTTACTGAAAACGACCCATTTGTTATAATCTACAGTATTAAGGGGAATTACAATGTTTCTGATATCAAACCAACTACCCACAGTATTTGTCACTTGACCATCCATTGGCTAGCCCATTTGTCCAATGGTGTCTGTGACTGTGGTCAGATCACCCCTTGGCCACCCGTTTGTCCAAGTGTGACGGGAAGCAAGTAATGTATACAAAACCCCACATACCGGCTGTAATATGGTGATTACATAGACTTAATCCCTGTAATTATAACTTTGAAAATAATTTGGAGTTTTGTAAAACAGTTCTCACAAACTGTGAGAAAAGAGTTTATAAAAGAGGAATGACTCACATTGCAGATTTACGAGCAGAGTATAAGCTTTACTGATTAGCCTTCTAACCTAATTTAAATAACAATGCACACAAAAACGGGATTAGTAACTAATTCAGCAGTTACGTCAATTCACGAGATTAAACCCTCACAACTATTATCAAGTGCGATACTTAACAATTCAATGGATTCACAACGAATGACAGAGCATAGTCCGAAATCGAACAGCACTCAAACATTCAAGTCGAAATTACAATGAATAACAAAGTACCAGCTCAATTTGAGCAGCACTCGGACAATCGTTGGATAGTTATAATCGATCGGACGTTGAATCGTAATAGCGATCGAGTTATTACCCTGATTACGGCAGCACCTCGTGATCGTGTGTGTGTTTATTGTGATATAACAGTGATATCTCGACGTACACAGAAGCTATTTACGTCGTTCTAAGTCCCCTGTTCAAGTCCCAAGGTCGGCTATTTATAGCCAAAATTTGGCCTTGCTTACGGATCGTAAGCCTAATCCCTTACGGTCCGTAAGGGATACCTATTTTTCCTAGACTTGCCATGCACGGGAGTAGCTTGCATGAATCAATAGAATTGGCCAATCAGCTGCTAGCAACGTTTTAATTAAGATAATTATCAACTAGGGTTTGCCCCCCTTGAGTTTTAGGGGCCCTGATCCTGATTCCGATTGTTCTGAAAATTTTAGGGCTAGTGAAGAATTACTTGGGTGTCTCAATTAGGGTTTTCTTATTGACTAATTATTGTCCTAATTATTGATTTTAGTGGCAGTTGTTACAATCTTCCCAAGCAAAAACAAAAGAACAGAAGGCTGAACACGCCCCGTGCTCAGTGAGCACGGGGGCGTGCCCAAGTGTCTGCAGAAAAGACAAAGCTTTAGAAGCTTTTATCACCCACCACGGGGGCGTGCCCAGCGGACACGGGGCCGTGGTCAACTCTAAGATTCGCAGAATCTGGGGAAATCTTGATAGTACAGATACGTTTCTGCACACGGGGTCGTGCCCAGCGGACACGGGGGCGTGGTCAACTAATGCAGACAAACTGCAATTAATGAAGAAAGAGAAGATGGGTGGACACGGGGCCGTACCCAATGGACACGGGGCCGTGTCCGTGCTTCTGTGTAGGCTATAAATAGGGGTGCTTGACTCATTTGCAAACCATCCCTTGGCACACCACCTCTCTCACACTTCACCCACACTCCACCACCACCACAACACCATCATCCATCATCCGTCATAGAGTGTGTGAGTAGTCTCGGGATCCAAGATTGATCATAAGAGTTCTTGACAATCAAAGGCCATGTTTGCCTAAGTCTCTTACATCACTTGGTGACTTGGTGAAGACAAGTGTTTAGTGTAATACTTTTTATTTTTAATCTTTTCGCACTTTTTATTTGGTTATGTATTAATGACTTTAATAACTAGTTTCTTATGTTGAAGGTGAATCTTCCTTATCATTTGTCCGTGGTGTCTTGGCATTATTTTACTGTCTATATAAAATAAAAGATTTTCACCATTCATATCTCCACGGTCTATATAGAGATATGTTGGCTACCTGGTCGGGGGTTAAGGGAATGGTTTGGTAAGAGTCTTGCCTTGTTTAGTGTATAGATCCTGCAAGGACCTGGGTCAAATTTAGTATGACCTCCTTCAATACCCACTGGTATTGGATGGCGGGGGTCCAAACTCTTTGATCCCCTTATATGTAAGCTACTATTAAAACTTTAACCCGGCTACTTAGGACTGTATCCCTGCTGACTCAGACTACTTAGCCGAGGGTAACGTCACCTTCAAAAGAAGGGCCGACCACATTACGCATTAATAACTTAATTAATTATCTTTCAATAATCCAACCCTTTAGGATTGTATCCTTGCTGACTCAAACTACTGGGTTGAGGGTAACGTCACCTTCAAAAGAGGGGCCTACTACTATAACTAAGATAATCTCTTAAAAAGTGCAAAAGTGCGGAAATAATCAAAGGTTACACTAAACACGAGTCGGATCCAAGTGATTCATCTTGTCTATCTATTTTTACTTTTATTTTTATTTTCATCATTTTTAGTTTTTATTTTCTAGTTTAAAACCTTTTTCTAAACTTTTGATTTGATTAGACGTTGAGGATAAACCGGTATTAAAAGCTCTTGTGTCCTTGGACGACCTCGGTATCTTACCAACACTATACTACGCTCACGATGGGTGCACTTGCCCATATGTGTGTTTAGTGTTAGTAAATATCGTGTTTTATAAATTTAAAACTTGGCTAAAAAGTGTTAAAGGGCTTAAAATATACATTAAAAACTATACGACACTTCACACGCATCAGTACACGTCCGGGTTGTTCTTATTTGGATACTTAGCAATTTAGATGTTTTTATTTTTAATCTTATTCATGACCAACCGAAATCATCAACTATGTTGATGACTTTGTGATTTGGTGAATCATATAATGAGGTTTAATGGATGAAAATCATCTTACCTTCTTGCTTGACCTTACATGATACTACTTGACAATATGACTATATTGCATAATATATATGTATAATATAATCCTAAAAACTGAACCCTAAACACTAACCAATTCATGGACTGATGTTAAGAATTAAGTTTATATTATCTTAGATTAAAATTTCTCATGTTTGGACTTCCAGTAGGTGAACTTGTGCCTATGAAAAACACATAATCATGGTGTCCAATTTGAATGTTTTGACAAGATAACTTTCATGTAATTTTATACTAAGTTAAGCATCTCGCATACATATTCCTATTTAGAATCCGTCGAACTCATATGCCTCGTTTATCCTTGTAGGATAACTCGGCGGTTCCCAAACTCTTGTCACATCAACGCACTTAAGTGGAAATTTCTACGCAAACCGTGAGTATACTCGAATCCTCTTTTACGCTTTAATCACTTTTGGGTGCAACATGTATGACGTAAAGAAACTCACCTATGCACACAATGAAACTTATGAATTCACTCAATCCATCAAACATGCTATTTGTTATACGTAGGTTATTTATGCTAGATATTCAATCATTCATACATACAAGCCGTGTGTTATTAACTTCGCTAGCCTACCTTAACATGCATAGCGCTTTAGGAGTAGTACACTGCCCGTTTGTGGTCTATGTTCAGTATTCAATCGTAAACGGTCTTGTTCACTTGTTGACAAGATTATGCTCATGGAATCTTTGGTTTGACACTTAGGTTGTGCACGCTAATATGTTATTTAACTTAATGTACGAATTGCCATGTTGGATTTGAGAACTTTTTCTTATACGTTATATAGCACCAAACTTGTATGCTCGCCAACCTTTGTATTGACATATACTTTAATACATGTTGCAAGAAATGCATGATGACGCTCGAAGAAATCTACCTAGGGTGGATTAGAGACGCACCTAAATTCTATGTTTTGTTTTTCCTTGTTGTTTGATTATGTTATGGACACGATGTTGTGATTTCCTTCCAAATGTTGTACTTTGAGATAGAAATGAAATGAAATATTGTTATTTTTAAATTATTGTCATAATTAGTAAGTTATGAAATCTCGAGTAATCTCGTTTCGTCTCACTTTGATGTTTCCGCCGTCGTTTGGGGTGTGACATATACAAGTGAGGGTTTGGAGGTGATTTGTAACAACCCGACTTTCTGAAGTCAAAGTCAAAGTCAAAGTACAAGTCAAAGTCATGTTGTTATTCAGATCTGTCTTTTCTTGCTTAATTATTGCCTTGTACTCTCAAGATTCGATAATCGATATATTGGTTAGCGCTACTTTAAACCACGATTTATTATTATGTGAAGTAACAATGCGATAACGCAGAAATCACAACTAAACGTTATTTTACTAGACGCTATCACAACGCCATTGCATCGCAACTCGAAACGCAACTATTGATATTTGTTTTGTGTGCTTTATTTGTGTGTGCCTTGTATATATTTTGGGATGTTATTTGCAAACGCAATCGCAACACTATCGCATCGCAATCGCATCGCAAAAGCATAAAAGTAAATCTGCGTATAATCATTACTATTGTGTGTTTTACGTTTTTATGTGTTATGTTATTTGTGTAACTATTGTTTAATGCTATCGCATCACTTACTCACAACTCGCATAAACGCAATGCAACGCATCGCTCAACGCACGAAATGAAAGTCGGAAAACTAACTCGCACAAGCCGTCGGATCGAATGACCAACCGATCGAATGCTCATCCGACCGGATGACCATCCGATCGGATGGCCATCCGATCGACTGGCCATCCGACCCACTTAACTTCCCACCGCCTTTCACCCTCTCACCTATAAATACCCCCCTGTCACATCAACTGTTCAGTGATGTGACAGCTCTATTCGACCAGCACACTCTCTCAGGCTCTTTTATCTTGATTCCACGCGATTCTCGTAACTTTTCACCCTAAATCTTGTACTTCCATCATCAGCACACACTTTCTCATCATCTTCTCCATTAAATCTTACATTTTCACCGTAAAGTCACCTGATTTTGGCTGTTCTAGGGTGAAGTCACCTCGGGTTCTTATGAACACTGAAGTGTGACCTCATCTCATCAAGAACGATTCGGATCTAAAGGATTTCTACATGTCTTTACACTGATTTCGACAAAATCTAAACATTTAACAACTGATTCAAACTTTTCTGCAACATCTTTCACTTTTTACTCAAACCCGTTAGAATCTGGACTCGTTCAGGCTCCCTACTCATTCTCTAGTGGAGAACCGGTCTGAGAATGGATTTCTACAGAAGAGACGACCGATTCACGGGTTGAACATGAAACTCCGTCAAGAACAGTTAAGTCTGATCGAATGGGTGATTCCCATCCAATCGACTGAGTTGGACTTGGTGTGGTTTCTGTGGTTTAACACGCCGTCATACCGTCTCCGTTAAATCGCAAAACTTTTTCACTTATCTTATTTTACAAAATTTTCAAGCAAAAGGTTACTCGATCAAATAGCCATCCGATCGAATGACTATTCGACCAGGTGACTAGTAATTTCAACACTTAAACAATTTTTCAAAACTTCAAAGGATATCGCTTTCAATCGAATAGCCATCCGATCGAATGGCCATCCGTCCGGATGACCATCTGATCGACTGATTTTATCTATACTACAACGAAAACTTTGAAAGTTCAAACAATCCACAACACTCACATCTCATTCGAATGGTCATCCGTTCGAATGGTCATCCGTTCGAATGGTCATCCGTCCGGATAACCATCAAATCGAATGACTTCTCATCCGATCGACCCACCATCCGATCACTCATCTCACCTAACACGTTGTTCAACGCTTACACCATCGTTCTGTGATCAGGCTAATCTCCCACGCGCTCCCTTCAATCCAAGATTGTGTTTATTTACTAAACACGAACTGTGAGTATACTCGAACCCTTTTTCGCTTAACGCACTTTTGGGTGTTACATGCGATACCTATATCAAATTACATCGACACACAATGCAAACACTTTTAAACGTTAACCGCTTTCTCATGTTATACGTGTTTTCGATGAATGCTTGTATGTTATGTTTACACAGTGATTGTTGCCTAACACCTTAGCAATGATAGTACTATAGTTTGGACTCAGCACCTGTCGTGGACAGGGGTTGTTATGGGTTTTACTTCACATGGTCACAGTGGTGATAATATGTTGCGCATTCTACACTCGCAGTCATGTCAGTTGCATATTTCATTGTCGATAGCTTACTTGCTTCACATTTCTACGTGTTACATGCTGGTTATGCGTAAATCGCTTTCGCTATACTATATGCTATTAAACTTGTGTACTCACCTTTACACTCTGTGTATTAACTTTATTTTCACGTATGTGACAGGTGTTTAGGATGCTATGCTTTGCTTGGTGAATCAAGTAGGTGGTCTAGAAACGTCAGTCAATAAAATCTGATTTGTCGGAACAATTGATTTGTCTTTGAGAAACAATGTCTGTAATAATTGTTTATGCTTTATATGTTTATGGTATGGGACGTGAACATTAAATATATTGTCACTAATAGTTGTTATGGATTCTCTTGGACAATCTGTTTCGCTCAGTGCCGCGCCCCAATGATTCCGCCATCGGTTGGGGTGTGACATGATTTTGATTTCGTAATTTTGGACTTTTATGTTGGCAGAGGTGGTGCAATGGTGGTGGTCAAAGGTGACGGGGCGACGACGTAGTAATGGTAGGGTTTGAAGTGTGTGGCGGTGGTGATTAGGTATAGAAACACATAGAGAGAGGGAGAGAGAAATGTGGTGGTGGTGGTGGTAATAGTGTATGGTGGTTGTGGTGGTGATGGTGTATGATGGTTGTGGAGGTGGTGGTTTATGGTGATGGAGGAGTGGTTAAAGAGAGAAGGGAGAGAGATAGAGAATCCGTGATTGTTTGGTGGAGATAGAGGACCCACACACATTTATTTATATATGTAGTTTAATGTATTTATTTTAGTTTTTTAATATAAAATGTATTTTGGTCATTTCAAAAAAGTTAACTCAGAAAATTTAACATAGTTAGTAATTTGAATTCAAAAGGTTATAAAATGAGAATTTAGGTATTCAACACATAAAACTTTTTAATTTTGAACTTAAGTGGTTAAAACCAATAAAACATAAGGATTTAAAAAGAAATTTACTCTTCTTTCCATAACTTATTAGTTTTCGTATGAAAAGATTAAATAGTAAAATAATGAGAAAATAACCAAAAGTTTTTGTATTTCTTTCATATGAGTTCATTTAGTCTAGAGCTAAAGTCTATTTAAATTCTCATCCTCAATATCATCTTTGTTAATATCCAAAGTCATTATATTTTTAAGTTACTTCAAATCATCATGTGATGTCACTACATAGGAATAGAGAAATAAAATTGAATGATGAATTGAATTTTGACATGAATTAACAAATAATCCATATATATAATCCTTCCACCACGAGTAAAGGATGATTTGGCTACACATTTGCAACCATAACAAAACGAATATCCAAAGCTCATCTAGCTACACTCATATACATGTATATTTTTTTAGTTTTTCCATAGCCAATAATACGAGTATGATAAGTTGTTTTAGTCCTTGGCTTATCAAGTTACTATGACAATTGACATTTTTGTATTGACCTCAAAGATGCAACACTATCATATAAACCAAACTTCTGTTATAACAAAAATGAAAAATAAATATAACAGATTTTATACTTTATAAATTGAAAGGATTGAAAGGAATTTTTTTTTACTAAAGTTTTAAACTTTATACCTTGAGAATACTTTTATTAGTGTTTCCGTCTCCATCAATAACTTGTCGAGAATTTCTCTCTCACTACTAGCACCACATGAAGTTGAGCTTGTTGAATTGTTCGAATATTGCATATATTCAATTAAAGAGTACAAAAGTATGCACTTGAGTGTTTTAAGTGGTGATGAACTTTTTATTGAAAAGCCTGACATAACTAAACTCAACAAATGAAAACTTACACTAAGAAGCAAACATCGCATATAAAACCAATATGACCAAAAGCAAATGATAATAAAGTGCACTCAAAAGCATCTTCTAGGTAGAATTCCAGATAGTAGGAACATATACTGACCTGATCTTTTTGTTTGAAATCCAACACATGCAAGTAGATGACGCTCAATGAGGTGGTGGTGGGGTGGTAAGGGAGAGTCTTGGTATTCTAAGGGACTCAAGTTCGATTCCTGTTCTCCCCATTATTTTCTGTGGCGTCTGGTGATGATGAGAGACTAGGCGTGTAGGCGGAGATCACTAGTTTGATCCTTGAACTGAGCGGGTTATACCTCACCGCACTGTCGTGCCTTCGGGCGAGTGTTCACGGGCTTCGGCCTTAGGTGAGGGTTTTCCCTGGTTCGGAGATGAGTGTATCCCGATGTGGTGAATTTCGCCAGTAGCCCATTTTGAGGATTAAAAAAAGATGACCCTCTACAGTATCAACTCCATTTTAACTAGATGTTGCATATTTCTTATCACGTTTTATAGTTACACTTACAACATAAAAGCTGATTTGATTCTTGTTCAAGAATGGTGAACTTATTCCAAGCATCATAAGATATATTTTATTTCCCCTTTGGAACTTTGTGAACTTAAAACACTTTTAAGATTCATTTTATAGATTGTTATTTTCCATTGAAGCATCATTCATATGCATAATATTCATATTATTGGTGTCCATAATCTAACCACTAAAGTATGTTAGTAATACAAAAAAATAGTATTGAGGGCAACTTGCTGGTGACGTCCCAATTCCTACTGTTATCTAGTTTCTACTTATAAATAACTTGTTACTATTCAATGTTTTCTACTGAAGCAAGTTCCTACTATATTGAAGGAGTTAAACAGCAACATCAAGAACTATCCTGGTGACATCATCAACCATATAAATAGAAAATTTTCAATAGACACCAAGACGAGATTGATAACGCAATAATTTAGAGATTAAGAGATAGAATCATCTATTTTAAACCCATTTGTTATATCTAATCAGAAGCCCCCGCGATGTTGCGCAGAGCAAATCCTTCCACAAACTCCATCAACCCACGATTTCATCATCACTAGGGCACTAGCTACCCCGACCTTATTCCTTAGACCGCCCGTAATGGGGCGTTTGTTTTAAAAAAATTTCAAAAAAAACGCCGGAACACGCCCCTATACCATTACACCCCGGCGTTTTTTAGCGTGTTTCGAGAAAAAATTGGGCCCGGCGTGTTTTAAAAAACGCCTAAAATTGAATTGGGAATCGAGTTGACCGTTGGCAACGGTCATTTGTTTATTTATTTGATTTTTTTAATTCCAAAAATTAATGAAGTATTTTTAGTTTTAAATTTAAAAAAATAAATAATTGTGTAATGATTGCATTGGCGTTATTGGGCATTATTCCCACTACGGCATTTTTGTAATAACGCCCAATAATGCCCTCATGCTGACTGGACTGCCACATGACAGAAAATGCCCCATGATGAAGGCATTATTGAGCTAACCACTACACATGGTCTTATGAAAGTGAAACTCATTAAAGAAGAACACCACCCTTCCCTTAAGTATTTGGGGCAAACACGCACACACATATCCACCTTACAACTACACAAATCACACACTGACCCACCCACACCTCATGCTCACCCACACACACTCATAAACACATCACACACCCACACCTCATGCGCACGCACACACACTCATACACACTATATTTTTAATATGATGTGATTGAAATTATGATATACATAAATAGGGTAAAGTTCTTGTACAAATAATTTTAACATACTAAACATACAAATTGAAGGAAAACTCAAAAAGACAAGGTAACATTTTTGTAATTATCAATAACTATCAAAGTTACTCTACAAATATACCTAAAAAAAACTTAAACCCCCCACCCCCAAAAACCTAAAAAAAACCTAACCCCAACCCCCCACCCCTAAAAACCTAAAAAAAACCCACCCCCCCCCCTCCCCAACCCCCCAAAAACCTAAAAAAAACCTAACCCTCCCCCCACCCCCCAAAAACCTAAACCCCCCCCCCCCAAAAAAAAAAAAAAAAACCCTAACCCCCCCCCACCCAAGCTAAAATGCTAAAAACTAAACCCCCCAAAAAACCTAAAAAAAAATAAAAAAAAACACACACACACAAATTATGTTATTTTATTTTTTTTAACATTTTTTATTAAAAAATCGCTAGTTTTAGTAGCAGCAAAAAAATTTTTTTTTTTTTTTTGCTAACGAAATGTAGCGATTTTTTAATAAAAAATGTTAAAAAAAATTGTGTTTTTTAGGTATTTTTGGTTGAGTTCACATTTGTATAGTAACTTTGATAGTTGGTGGTAATTACAAAAATGTCACCTTGTCTTTTTGAGTTTTCCTTCAATTTGTATGTTTAGTATGTTAAGATTATTTGTATTTGATCTTTTGCCTAAATTAAATAATGTATTAATTAGGATAAGTAGGGGCAAATTAATTAGGAACTATTGCCTATAACACTTGTATCTTGCGCATCAAAATTTGTTTTAGATGTCTTAAAATGGAGATTAAATACAAGTCTAGTCTCCTCAAATGTATTTTATAGTAATATAGCTATATCAGAGAGAATCGTTCTAGTGTATCAATTGATTGTGCAATTTTTATAACATACTACGTAGCGGCGTCTATAAGAATTCATTTACCCTTTCGAGCTTAAAAAAATGTGTCCTTCCATAATGTTTTACTATTAATATTTTTTAAAATCAAATGGGTATTGGGCTAACTAAACTTAATGCTAATGGGCTAATTTCTAAATCATATAAATTGTTTTGTAAATTGGCATATCTTGGAGTTAGTATGGGTATACTATTTAAAAAAGAAATTAACATATAAATATCGGATTTAAAAAAAAACCCTTAAAATTATGGGCCCTATGCGGTGGTCCTTCCCACACACTCTCATCACCACCTCTGATATGAGTGATAATCAATTAAAAGGGTATGGTCTTTGTGTTTGTTCTTCAAACAAACATAAAACCCATAACCCTAATTTAGTTGCTATTTTTCTCCTAATGTAGATCATCTGATAACATCAATAAGATTAGGTGTTTTGATTCTAACATAAATGTTGACATACATCTAAGTACAAAAAAACAAACCATAGTAACTCGAAGATAAAACACAAAAGGTAGCATATGAATTGCCAAGACCTTGTAATTTTGATTTTAAATGAGGTATTGAAATAGACAATAGAATGGAATGAACAAAGGAATAAGGTAGTGTATGGAATGCAGGAATGAGAGAAGGAATGGAATGGACTATTATAAGGGAAATGAAAAAAAAAACTGGGTGTTTAGTTGGTTAAGATAATGGAATCACTCATTACATAAGACATCTCATGCCCTCTAAAACCTCAAATTTATTCAATCCACCCCTCTTGGTTTTTTCATTAAATTCTCTCTTTCATCCTTCATTACCACCACTGACACCACCGCCATCAGCATCGCCGCAGCCACCATCACCCGTCGTCGCCACCGCCACCGCCGACCACCGCTACCGCCCTCCACCACCAACCACCGACGCCACCACCACCCGTTGTCGTCGCCACCGCCAACCACCATTGCTGCCACCCTCCGACACCGACCACCGGCGCCGCCGCAGCCTCCCCCGCCACCACCAGCTGCCACCGCCACCTGTCGTCGCTGCCACCACCCACCGCTACCGCCACCACCCACCGCCTTCACCATCACCTGCCACCCGCTACTACCACCGCCTCAACCCACTACCGCCACTCACCGCCGATTTTATTACATAGACTTTTCTTGCCTACTAAACAACACAAAGTAATGATTCATTCCATTTCACATGGTAACCGAACAAACCTAATAAAAGAGATCATTACCATTCGATTGTCTCAGTATGATTAACCTATATAAATGGAATTAATCATTACATTGTGTTGTTTGATAAACATGAAAGGAAGAACGATTTCGAAAGGTTTATAAACCTTTTAACAATTATTCAATATACTATTCACACATATTAATATTTAATTTATGTATAAACACCTAAAAACATTTATGAATAGCAAAAAAGTTCATATATTAGTCTAAAGTGGTATGGAGCGCCATCCGCTAGCCCTCTCAACCAAAAATAAAGAAAAGTCCCCCCACCATACTGCGGGCGTCATTGGCGGCGCTGTTGAAGCCCATGCAAGGCAATGGCGAGCATTTGCGAGGTTGGTTATGGGGCCCATATGTTTGACTAGCCATTGGTGTCACACCCCAATCGATGGCGGAATCATCGGGGCGCGTCACTGAGCGAAACAGATTGTCCAGAAGTTTCCATAACAATTATCATAACCAATCAATTTAAAGTAACATGTCTCATACCATGTCTCAAAAGGTAAACAAATTATTACAGACAAAATCTAGGCAAATAGTTCTATTCCGACAACTCTGATTTTTTCAAATAGCCCAATTGTTTATCTGCTTCTAGAGACTCCTGATTACACTAGTACAAACAACTATTTGTTGGCCTCTAGAAACTTATTATAGACTCGCTTTCCTAGCAGATAAGCATCCTAAATACCTGTCACATACGTTAAAATAAAAGTCAATACACACAGTGTAAAGGCGAGTATACAAGTTTGATATAGCATATAGAGTTCGAAATAGTTTACGCATAACCAGCACGTACACAGAGGAAAACAAAGCATGTTAGTTATCGACATGAACCTATCGATACCAATGACTGCGGGTTGACTGCCCAACGCAGTTCGTAATACAGGATCACCACTGTAATCCATGCAAATAATTGTCCTTAACAACCCCCGAGTGAACGGGTGCTGAGTCCAAACTATAGTACTATCGTCGTTAAGGGAGGTAGACAGCATTCCATGTGTAAACATAACAAACAAGCATTCATTAAGTCACGTAATACATGCGGTGACGGTTATCATTAAAAGTATTGCGTAGTGTGTTTGATGTGATTTCGTATAAGTAACGTATGTAACACCCAAAAGTGCTTAAAGCAAAAAGGGATCGAGTATACTCACAGCGGTTGGATGGATTGAAGGGAGCGCTTGAGAGTAAGATTAGCCTGAATAGTTCGGTAGAATAACGATAAGTGACGCGTCAAAACGAAAACAAGTGTTGGTGGTTCGGACAGCTGGTCGATCAGTCGGCAGTCCGATCGGATAGTTGGTCGGGTGAATGACAATCCGTTCGGACGGCTGTCCGATCGGATGGTCGTTCGAGTGGATTGTTTCCTCCTTTAGGAAGGATGTGTTTGTGTATGATGATTTGACTTTTGAAGTTTTTGTTGTAGCATTTGAAAATATAGAAGTGTCTCTACATTTCAGGTCGGTCGATCGGACAGTCGTTCGATCGGCCGGCAATCCGATCGGCTGGACACTTTAGTGAGAACAAGTTCATAGCAGAATGTCACTCGATCGGACAGTAGTTCGATCGGGTGGCATTCTTAGTGCATTGAACATGTTGAAAAGTCGATTAAGTGTTGAAGCCCAAGTATCTCATGGTCCAAAGAGTAATCCGATCGGGTGGTAGTCCGATCGGACAGCAGTTCGTTCAATACTCAAATTCAAAGATTAGAAAAACTGATTAAGTGTGGGACCCAAGGTGCAAGCCGTTCGGCTGACCGGTCGATCGGGTGGCTGTCCGTTCGGACAGCAGTCCGATCGGACGGCACCTCGTCCTGGTCGTCTTGTTCGTCTCACACTTGGTTGTTTTGATTGTTTGTCGTTTTATCGAGGCATTTTGATAACGAGTCAAACAACAAGAAACTTGTCAATACTTGGTTCTCCTGATCGGACAGGAATCACCCCAACCCGGTTAGTGAACTGTTCGAGACGGAGTTCACGTTTAACCCGAAATCGATGAACCTCGTGGATAGGATCGGATCTTGAGCTAACACAACCACAAGAATGAGTAGTATGTCGACACAAAGTCCGATTCCACCGGTTTTGAGTGCATTGAGTGTAAAAGAGTTGAAAGAAAGTTAGAAAACATTCTCTCAAACCTTTTTCACCGTGAACATGTTTAGATCTGTGCAAGATCTTTGTTGTTTATGTAGAAATCGGTTAGATCTAAGTTGTTCTCGGGGGAATGAGGCCAAAAAATGAAGTTCTTCAAGAATACCATGATGACATCATCCTAGAACACCTCAAATCTAGTGATTTCACGGTTAAAAGTTAAGATTCAAAAGATAGAAGGGTGTAGGAGTACGTGTAGATCAAGAAAGTACAAGATTTAGGTCGAGATCTTACCTGAATCGAGAGAAATCTGAGAAAAGGTAAGGAGAGCGTGTTGTTCGGTCAGAGAGTTTCTAGAAATGGAAAGTGTGAAAGTGACATGGGTATTTATAGGATTCCAAAAGAGGAAAGGGTTGGCCGATCGGTCAGGCAGCTCGATCGGACAGCCTGTCCGATCGGATGACAGTCCGAACGGATGGCTGCTTGATCGGCTGGTGGCCTGATCGATCGGTCGCCTGTTTCGAGTGTTCGGTGCGACGAGTTTTGCTATTTCGATTTCGATTGCGAGTGTTGCGTTGCGATTGAGTTTCCTAGTCAAATTACTTTTAATCCCAACTACTCATATCGCGCGCTGTCTCTTCTCCACCAATTATCATACTATATCTACATACAATCATCCTTATTTTGTATTTGGTTTGCGATTGCGATGAGTTCGATTGTGTTTCGATTGATTACCACACATAACATAAATAAACATGCACAAGTAACACATGAGGCACACACACACGTATAATAATCACCAAAATGCGTGTTTCGAGTTTGCGAGTGCGATGTTGATTAGATTAGATTGTTTAGCGTTTAATTGACTTTACCGCATTGTTACTTCCTATTATGTAAAGCGGTTCGTAGCGATAAATATTCGAATACGGCGATTTTAATTAAATACTCCACATAATACAACTAACGTAAAACACAAAATAGACTAACTATAGTCAAAGAAGTCAAAACAGGAATTGGGCAAGGAGAGACAGATTGCAATTAGCAATCTTTTCTTCCTTTGACTTCAATCTTGACTTTGACTTTGACTTCCGAAACACTGGGGTGTTACAGCCTCCCCTTGTTTAGGGAATTTCGTCCCAAAATTAGGCTGAAGCCGTAACAAACAATTGCGGGTACTTCGCCTTCATGTCGCTTTCGAGTTCCCAAGTGAACTCCACGCCTCGTTTGCCTTCCCATCGGACTTTCACAATAGGAATGCGCGAGTGTCTGAGCTGCTTGGTTTGGCGATCCATGATTTCGACAGGCTTCTCCACGAAGTGTAGTGTTTCGTTTATTTGGAGGTCGTCGAGAGGTACAATTAAATCATGCTCAGCCAGGCACTTTCGGAGGTTTGACACATGGAAGGTCAGGTGGATGTTACTAAGCTCCTCCGGTAGTTCGAGTCTGTAGGCGACTTTTCCGATCCTTTCCAGAATCTTAAAAGGTCCAACATATCGAGGCGCTAGTTTCCCTTTCTTGCGAATCTGACCACACCCTTCCAAGGTGATACCTTTAGGAGTACGTAGTCGCCAACGTCAAATTCAAGGGGCTTGCATCGTCTATCGACGTAACTTTTCTGTCTACTTCGAGCTTTCAACAAGTTGTCTCGGATTTGGAGGACTTTATCAGTTGTTTCTTGCAGTAGCTCAGGACCGGTTAATTGCGAGTGACCGATCTCGTGCCATACAATAGGCGATCGACATCTTCTTCCATATAAAGCCTCGAATGGTTCCATTTGGATGCTGGTATGATAACTGTTGTTATACGAGAATTCGACTAACGGCAGGTATTTGTCCCAATTACCACCGAAGTCTATGACACACGAACGGAGCATGTCTTCAAGAGTGCGAATCGTTCTCTCCTTCTGACCGTCGGTTTAAGGATGAAATGCGGTACTCAGATTAAGCGTAGTACCAAGAGCAGCTTGAAACGTTTCCCACAGTCGCGAGGTAAACCGAGCATCACGGTCAGAGATGATGTCACAAGGCGTCCCATGATTACAAATGATCTCGTCGGCGTAGATTCGGGCTAATCGTTCCACCTTGTAGTCTTCCCGTATTGGCAAAAAGTAGGCTGATTTGGTTAAACGATCAACAACAACCCAAATGCTGTCGTGACCTGATGACGTGTGCGGAAGCTTTGTTATGAAGTCCATAGCTATACTCTCTCATTTCCACATAGGGATTGGGGATTGCTCGAGTAACCCAGAGGGCCTTTGATGTTCAGCCTTGACCCTTGCACAAGTAAGGCACTTCCCAACGCAGAGAGCAATATCCCTTTTCATACCCGGCCACCAGTACTTGTAGCGAAGATCCTGGTACAATTTGTCGGCACCGGGATGAATAGAATACCGAGATTTGTGGGCTTCGTCCATCAAAATCTGTCGCAAATCGGTCCGCTTAGGGATCTAAATTCGGTCCAGAAAGTGGAGTATTCCATTCGACTTATTTACCAGTTGAGCTCCATCGTGATAGATTTGTTCCTTCTTCAAAGTGCGTTCATTAAAACAGGCATGTTGGGCTTCGCGAATGAGGGTTTCAAGATCGTATCGGGCTTGGGTATTGCGAATGCTGAGCAAATAACTCCGTCTGCTGAGAGCGTCGGCAACGACATTTGCTTTGCCTGGGTGATGACGAATCTCACAGTCAAAATCTTTGAGAAGTTCTACCCATCGGCGTTGACGCATATTAAGTTCTTTCTGATCAAAGATATGTTGTAGACTCCTATGATCGGTGAAGATCGTACACTTGGTACCATATAGGTAGTCTCGCCAAATCTTTAATGCAAAAAAAACCGCGCCTAGCTCGAGATCATGGGTTGTATAGTTCTTCTCATGGATTTTGAGCTGACGAGATGCGTAAGCTATAACCTTGTCTCGTTGCATAAGAACACAACCAAGACCAAGGTTGGAAGCATCACAATAGCGAATGAAACTGTCGTTTCCATCGGGCAATGTGAGAACTGATCGATGTCGTAAGGTCGGTCAAAAATATAAGTGAAAATGTCCTATTCACCTTTTACTAGTAAAGGGCAAGTAGGGTGTCGAATCCACGGGGAATCAGTGGAAAGTATGAAAGCTCGTTGTTTTAATTATCATCTATGTCTAAACTAATTGCTTTTAGCAGTTTTGAGAATGGTTGTGAAAACAAATGTAAATTAAAGTTGTAAACAATTATGAGAAAAAGGGACCAATATCCGGGTTTTTAGGTCATGTAGAAAATCAAGTTACTTAGTTACTCCTAAACGGAAATCACATAGACATGATTTGTAAAACTGGTTTTGATAAATAATTAACGGACAATATATTTGATTGCAATGATCCATGATCGAAACCGAAAGATTGATGCAAATGAATAGTAATCCAGTTAATTACCAATTTCAGATTTCATAAACATACTCAAGTTTAATGATTAAAGGTTTAAAACAATGACATCCTAGAATTTAATCCCGGTTGTTGATGAACAAACCAAATAATTGATGAACTCAAATGATTACGATAATCAAATACTGTTTAATAAAAACAAAAACAATAGGAACGACTAACCGAATGTTTAATCGAATCATAATCCAAAAAGTTGGAACAATAAGCAAACCCAAAGTTCTAACACAAACCCTAGTCCCGGAGATGGTCACGGGACGACTAGCCGCTCATGATGGGTGAACAATCTTCCAAAGCTTGGTAGATGGTTGAATGCATGATTGAATCTGTGTGCGGATGATGAATGATGATTGATGATGAGTGATGATTAGAGCCGCAAGTTGATGATATATGGCTGCCAATAATATCGATCCTCCCTTCCGTTAGGGTTAACCCCTTTTTAAATCCCATAAAGCCAAACGTGCCTTTTTTCCGAACCAACCGTAAGCCACAAGTTCAGCTCGTAAACCAAAAGTCAACCTTGCTGTTCATTTTGTCTTTCATAATATTCTACCCGTAACTTACGGGTTAAAAACTGTAAGCCACGGCTTAATGTCGCTGCCAAATTTTCGAGATGTTGCTGCCGTCACAAGTGAATAACGTTGGCTCCTTTCATGTGATTATGATTGATGATGATTATGTTGTTGAAACAAAAAAATCTCCTTCTCACGTGAAGATCTCTGCCAAAGCCCAATGATGACATTGTTTTTAGTTAATGCTCCTATTGAAAGTGGTTCAACATGTGCCTCCCAAGTGATGTTGATTTCCTTTCTTCAATTGTATTTGTCGGCTACCCATGTGCATGTATATGTTTAGGATTTTAAACCCATTTCAATTCTTGATAACCACCTCCATGCAAAGTCAGCCGCCAACATGCCTCAAAAGTCCCACTATTAATGATGATGTTCATAAAATAAAGCTGCCAACAAATTCCTCCTCTCACCTGCGTAATTACACAAGTAAATATTTTACTTCTTAAATGTATTCATTCATTGCAATAACAAAATTAATTGTGTAGTATATATATCTTCCTTGTTCACTCGTAACATCACAAACCCATTTAATCATTAATGGTAGTTAATAATAATAACTATGCATTTCCAAATTGTGAGCTTTGTAATTTATTTATTTTCATCACTATTATTATTATTACAAAACTACCGTTCTAAACACATTTTCTTCGTAACCAACTAAATACAAAACCCTACTAATGTAGCATATTTCACATCCTTATTGATGCATTTCTATTAAAATTTATATAGAATAAAGTGTATTTAAAATGCATCAATCACATTCCCACACTTATCTTTGATTGTCCTCAAGCAAACCAATCCGGAATTACTCACCACAGTAACAACACTTCTAAACTCCTTAACCGATGCAACAGTTTACGTCGCAAGTCATACCCGTTCCATAGACTGACACAATCAAGATTGATAGTTCGACAAGTAATAGATGCAATTTATAAAACTTAAGACTTGTCTATTCAAAACTAACATGCTTAGGATTATACACATGCTACACGCCGCTCACAATAAACTCTCCTCTCGGTTTAAAAACAGAACTAGCGTGTAATGTGCTAGTATGTGTAACACTCAATACCAAACATGACATCCTGTAATCATAGGCTTGTATAACAATCATGCCTCCACTGTATCATATAACACGACATGCATCAAAATGACTTTCGGTTTTGGGCTTAGGCTAAGGGTAGGAGATTTTTGGCTTATATTTATATATTTTTTGTGGCGAACAAACAAACGACCAAACCGTGATAACTTATTTGCAAAACACATAATTTTGGGTTGGTTTCTACCCAAGAACATAAACAATATTCACACCGCTTCTATTTTTGTTCTTTTTCTTTTTCTATTTCTGATTTTTTTTTCTTTTCGTTTTCTTTCTTCTTTTTTTTTTCTTTTCACTTTTTCATAACTTGTCATTCACGGTCGGTATCACAAATTTCACATCGGGTGGACAAATGAAAGGGTAAATAGGCTCAACAGGGCTACTAAGGGTAATGGTTAGGTAAACATAAAACAAACATAACGGGTGTAAGATATATCCTAATGCCTTTATCATTTACGTGCACATGTTAAACCACAGTCTCAGCATGCATCAAATCCCACAAGTTCTAACACAGAATAACATGCGGCCTGCCCTCAACAATTGAATTCATAATGTAAATCATTCTATCATTCTACAGGCTCAAAATTCTCACCAAGAAAAGGTAAAAAGGCTGCCGAAATGTAGCATATGCAATCTAAAGCATGTTACCCCTAAATAGACATCTCTTTTCAATTCTTTTTTTCTAAAAGCACCTGCCGGACCTACTCTCATGAAACTTAAAGGAACGACCATGACAAGAGACTATATTAGTTTACTACCGGCAAGGAACCCATTAGTGATTGAAACGTTCGGTTTTCATTTCCATTTAGTTCACTTAAGGCGATGAAATTCTTTAAAATTTTCAAAAATTTCAATTTTTTCGCTTTTCATCGTTTTCAATCACTTCCAACCTCTTCAAACTCTTGTCCCAAACCTTCCCTTTCCCGGGTTCCCACATCACCACACTTGGGCGACATTGTCCCCAATGTATAGTGCTTTTAAAACAAACCCGGGAATAACAACCAAACCATCCCATAAGCGGCCAATCCCTAACACAAAGACCTAAAACACATTCCCTAACACATAGAGTTTAACACCACCGAAAACACGAATAGAAATGTAATAATAAAAGTGGAACAGACTCCCCTGGTTTAAAAAGTAGAATCCTCGTGCGCCCTGTTCCACCACGACCGTATAGCATTTCATTCACGGCCGTGTCAAACAAGTACTCGGTCAATCTCTATAATTAGTGCGCAAATCATCCCTGTCCAAATGGAGATTGAGTATGGACAGTTCTGACTGAACTCTAATCCGTGCATTGTCCGCAATTGCAACTATAACGTAATGGGACTTCACCAAACATCCCCACACTTGGACCATTGCATCCGTAGAGATTAATAACCTGGTAACCTGCAAAATACTCACGCAAAAACAAAACAAATATACACTACTCTACATCCTCGGACTGCCTCCCGAGAGTGCTAAGTTTATAGGTCTTCAGCCAGACCATACCTGATATACCCTCATGGTGGTCGAGTGGGATGTTTGCGTCCCATCGCCTCTAAGTATGTACTCCGCCAATGCTCCGGTAAGTCATCCAATGTCTTCCACATTGGACCGATTAACTTTAACCTCCGTTTTGCATTATCACATTCAGGCGGTTTCTTTTTCTTCTTTTTTCCTCGTGGCTTCTTTTTGTCTGTCTTGAACTCCTCATGAGCCACACTTTCCTTTTTCTTTACTACTTTGCTCCCTGCCATTTCAAACCTGTCAACCATAAAACACTCATGTTTGGTTTGAATCTCCTTTGCAGGAGAGACATGCTTATCACCCACTTTCAACTTTTGAGTGTTCACCTGTAACAAGAGGATTAGTGACATTTGAAAACACATTTAACCGCAATTCGTGGTTACCAAACTTCATACTAACCGTTCCATCAACACAATTGATAATTGCATGAGCAGTCGCTAAGAACGGTCTACGAGGATGACTGGAGGTTGCGTGTTCTTTGAACTTGTGGCACAATCAAGCACTAAGAACTCAACTGGGTAGTAACACTCTTCTACCTTCATAATTACATCCCTTACAATCCCCCTCGGACACATAAGAGTCTGATCAGCCAACACTACGGTAGTGTTGACTTTGTGTAGTGGACCAAAATCATATTGGTCATAGAGACTCCCTGGTAGAATACTGATGCGGGAATATCAAGTGTCGACTCAATTATGTAATGAAATAAATCCACATTTAGTGTTCATTAAGTTTTGTTTTAATTTATGTCCATTGAGTTGATCATAAAAACTCTATATAAGTTCTCATGTAATTTGTATTGGGAAATAGTTTTTGAGTTTTATAAAATAATTGTTTGACCTTTTCAAATTCTTGTCTTTTGGGGGACGAATTTGGGGGTTTGGGAAAAGAACACACGGGTATTCTTAGAATCAACGTGTGTGATCTTCATTTTCCGTATCACGCGCTACATCAAATACTAACGCACGCTCCAAGATCCAACAGTGCCCTTTCTATTTTAAATTCACCCACTTGTACTGAAATAATGGGTGCCCCTGGAACTTGGAGTTTCGGGGGAAGCGTACCCAACAAAACGGCATTCACATTTGCAGTTAAATCAAGTTTTTTAGGAAACTTGTGAAGTCGATTTTGGGTACTTAACTCTTTCAGACATTCAACCTGATCGGGACTCTCTTTAATCGCATCAAGTAAGGGTAGATTAATTTTAGCTTGTTTAAAACTTTCCCACCTTTCATCCCTTGGTGGGTCCCGATCAAGTTGAGAGTCCAATCCATTATCAACATCCTCCACCACCTGCTCAACTAATTGTGATGGTGGAGTAATTGTGACACTACCAATTTCAGACGTTGGAAGAATACTTACCGCGTTGATGTGCACATTTCTTCCATTTTTCGAGCTAGATGACTGATGTGTTGGGTTAATTGTGGTAGTGCTTGGCAACTTACCTGGATCTCTTCTCAACTGAGCTAGATCTTCTACTAGCTGCCCCAGCTGCTTCTGCATTGCGTCGGAAGTTTTGTCCCGAACTTCATTATCTTTCTGGACGTCCTTCATGAACTTCATAATAGCATCCAATTTGTCATCACTCGTTCCACCACTAGCACTTGAGGAGTTCCTTTGCTGAGTACCCTGATTATATGGGCCCTGATTTTGGTAATTACCTTGCGAGTAATTACGTTGACAACTCTGATACTGCTGGCCTCCTTGCATGGGTACCTGAAAATTAGGGTTCATTTGATTAGCAAAATTACCGTAACTAAAGTTGGGGTGGTTTCGCAAACCTGGATGATATATATTCGATTTCATATCATATTGCTTTCGTTCACCATAGATTTGATTCACTTCATCAGTCTGACCACCCAGTACAACACATTCTCCAACTTGATTGTCACACCCCGACCACGTAGAACATACAACACGTGGCGGAAACGTCGGGGAGTGTTGTAACAGAATCAATTGTTTCAAATCCATGGCAATTGAAGTTTCATTTTATTAATCAAACATGAAAGTTTACATTGTTTTAAACAAGAACCAAAGAGTACATAACATAATTTAACTAGTTCTTGTCTTGTTTTAAGTCACTAAGGCACAGGTCCGCCTAAGTATGTCTTGATAGGTCCTATGCATCATCTCCTGAAAACACATGTGAAAATAGGTACGTCAGCATAAAAATGCCTGTGAGATACATTGGTTTTGTGAAAACGGAATTCATGACTTATGTTTGAGAAAATGTTTAGTCATGAACCTTGTAATTTGCTTTGTCTTGTAAATCATTTGAAAAACGATAAGATCGGATGATATGTATAAATAAGAGAACACTGTATGGTTAAACGGATAACCATGTAAATGTGTTTGTATAAGATAAGTCGTTTGTAAAACAATGTCTCGTGAAAAGTGTGTTATTTGTATAAAATGTCATATGTCTCAAATTGAAATTATTCAAATAACGCTACGATATGTAATACCATACAAACACTTATATATAGGAAGTACCAGCGGCGTATCCACCATGCTTGTATCATATTACACACGCCTCGTTACTTAATCACTTACTCAAACCAAACCATCAAGATGAAATGTTTAACAGTTGTGGAAATGTTTATGTATAGTCAAATGTCTATTGTCAAATGTAAATCATGTCAACGGATACAACTGGTTTACACGGTTCAATGGCTACAAACGGTTCATATAATCGAAGGGTTAAGACGGTTCACATAGTCAAATGGTTACAACGGTTCAAAATGTAGTATAATGTGTTCATATGCCGGATGAGCATATGCAACAGAAATGCAATGTAAAACAATGTACTAAGTACGCACACAATTGGCATACATAGCATGTAATGTAAAGCAATGTACTAAGTACGCACACAATGGGCATACATAGCATGTAATGTAAGGCAATGTACTAAGTACGCACACAATGGGCATACATAGCATGTAATGTAAAGCAATGTACTAAGTACGCACACAATGGGCATACATAGCATGAAATTGTATTGTAAAGTGATGTACTAAGTATGCACACAACGGGCATACGTAGCATGATATGTATTGTAAAGAGATATACTAAGTATGCACACAATGGACATACATAGCATAGACACAATGAAATCATGTACTATATATGTACTATCGAACATAGCAAGTATATGATGTGAAAACCGGAAAGCATGAAAGTAACAAGTAGGCACATGCGTTTCACCCCAAAACAGTTTGGAAAACAGTAAAAGAGGGGTTCAATGTACTCACCTGAGATTGCTTTGAAGTCCTTGTATAACAACGAAATAATGCTAGATGTCACGGAATATCAAACGGCACCTAATAGGTAGCTATGTTAATATACCGGTCCTAAATCGGAGGATCGGATGGTATGCGGGCTCGTAAACCAAACGAGTATGGAGACTCGTGTAATATGGTTTAAGAAGGCCTACATACTAAAATGAAACCTAACCTAAGTGCTTACGACCCATTAGGACCCGTTTAGGTAGCTTATGCTACCTTAACGCGTCGTTCGCGTAGAACGCGTTTGGAACGCCTAACATCGTGACCACAAGGTATAACCTCGGAAGGTTACAGCTATGGTCACCTAATGTGTTTGGTCGGATCCTAACGATCGACCAAATGGGTCGGGTTCGAAAGTATAAGCAATGGTTTAGATCGCTTACCTTACGACCCTATATAAGCACTATACTAAAAGTGACGAGCTAAGCATGTTAGAACATGCTTAACTAAGTTTAGAAAACAGGTTTGGCATCAAAACAAACAGCTTGATGCTCACAAGTAGTTTGGTTACAAAATACGCAAGAATGCGCATTTTGGCCGAAACTACGACTCGTCACTGAGCCTAGATAACGTGGTAATCAGTAGGTATAGTCACTACGGACTATAACCTTCGTGATCACGCTCACGTTATGAACTTCGTGCTGACCATAGGCTGGTCACACAGAAAGTCAAACAAAACTTTGACTTTCAGACTCGAAAAGCGAATAAAAGAACGAAAGAACACTTACGAAGGGTCCCCGAATGCTAATCTAGATCAAAATGGCTCAGGTATGAAACAAAGGTTCCAACTTAGAGCTCTTGATCAGATTGTGTGAGTTTGTAGCAAAAAGGGGGGGTGTTTATAGGAAAAGTAAAGCCGTTAGGATCGTTTCTTGAATATCGTGCCACGATCCAAGCCTTACATTTGTCAAAATGTTGTGGTGCCTTAAAATGACCCTGATTCTTCAGTTTGTGAAAGGGCATTGCCCCTTTTGGGTGTTTGAAAGGCCAAGGCAAGTGGATCAAACATTGAATCTGGTCTGCATGTCTGACGCGCCCCGTGTAAGGATTTGGGCAATCCTTACGCGCCCCGCCTGGCCCTGTCTGATCTGCACCACTTGCAGAATTTACAGTTTTGGTCCCTGTCGCGTATTTAAGCCATTTCCGACACTTCTAAGGCGTACGATCGCGATGTTCGCGATGATTCCTAGACATTGTGGACATGAAACATGCCCAAAAATATGTCGGATGTTGGTTCGTTTGGCCGTACGATCGCGATGTTCGCTTAATTACGACGGAATGCGCATAAGCGTGAAAGACGATCCAAATGACGCGACGAATGGATTTTTCTCATGCCAAACACTAAGGCATAATATTAGGATGCTTACATAAATTTTTGGGTGTCCGGATGTATTCAGAACGTAAGTTATGCGCGAAAGTGCAAACTTGTGCACTTTTTGACACTTTTAGTCCCTGAATGACCCAAAAGTTTATTTTAGCATACCAAACCCCTCAAAGCCTATTTCTAAGCTATGTAAAGGATATTTATGGTATGTTTAACTTATGGACATGTTCCAGAATGTTTGTTACAGTTTAAATTGGTATACTTTCGCAGTTTGTCAAGTTTAGTCCCTGTAAGCGAATTAACTTGTTTTTGCCATACCAAAGCCTTCAAAACTTATTTCTAAGTTATGTGAAGGTTATTTAATGTATGTTAAGTATATATTGATGTTCCGGAGTATTTGTCGCATTAAACTGAGTACGTTTACGCACCGGTTTGCGTATAATTCTCCAGAAAGCGATGTAGAGTTTGAAATTGAACAAGAATTGATATGTGCAAAAGATACACATATTCATACAAGATCCCAAGTATGAAATACAATTTTTCATCGGCTTGGTATTTGTTTGATGGTCGCGGTGACACAGGTGTCACAGTCTCCCCTACTTTAGGAAATTTTGTTCCGAAATTTATTCGTAGGAGTCTATTAGTGACTTTGCCAAATACCCACCAACGATATGCAAGGCAATATCCTGTCATTTCCTTAACGGTCATTCTTCAGAAACGAAAATGAACAGACGGAGTCATTTTCCTCAACGAATATTCTTCAGAAATGGAAATGACGGAATAAGCAAACGGGTGTTCATTTCCTCAACGGGCAAATCTTCAGAAACAAAAAATGAACAGACGGAGTCATTTTCAATGGTTGCTTCATCAGAAATGGAAATGAAGGATTACATAACAGACATTGATTTCCCCAACGGATAAATCGTCAGAAACGAAAATGAGTTAACGGAGTCATCTTCAACGGTTGCTTCATCAGAGTTGGAAATGAAGGATTACACAACGGATATTCATTCCCCCAACGGATAAATCGTCAGAAACGAAAATGAGCTAACGGAGTCATCTTCAATGGTTGCTTCATCAGAGTTGGAAATGAAGGATTACACAACGGATATTCATTTCCCCTAACGGATAAATCGTCAGAAACGAAAATGAGTTAACGGAGTCATCCTCAACGGTTGCTTCCTCAAAGTTGGAAATGAAGGATTACACAACGGATATTCATTTCCTCAACGGGTAAATCGTCAGAAACGAAAATGAACTAACGGAGTCATTTTCAACGGTTGCTTCATCAGAGTTGGAAATGAAGGATTACACAACGGATATTCATTTCCTCAATGGGTAAATCGTCAGAAACGAAAATGAACTAACGGAGTCATTTTCAACGGTTGCTTCATCAGAGTTGGAAATGAAGGATTACACAACGGATATTCATTTCCCCAACGGATAAATCGTCAGAAACGAAAATGAACTAACGGAGTCATTTTCAACGGTTGCTTCATCAGAGTTGGAAATGAAGGATTACACAACGGATATTCATTTCCTCAACGGGTAAATCGTCAGAAACGAAAATGAACTAACGGAGTCATTTTCAACGGTTGCTTCATCAGAGTTGGAAATGAAGGATTACACAACGGATATTCATTTCCCCAACGGATAAATCGTCAGAAACGAAAATGAACTAACGGAGTCATTTTCAACGGTTGCTTCATCAGAGTTGGAAATGAAGGATTACACAACGGATATTCATTTCCTCAACGGGTAAATCGTCAGAAACGAAAATGAACTAATGGAGTCATTTTCAACGGTTGCTTCATCAGAGTTGGAAATGAAGGATTACACAATGGATATTCATTTCCTCAACGGGTAAATCTTCAGAAACGAAAATGAACTAACGGAGTCATTTTCAACGGTTGCTTCATCAGAGTTGGAAATGAATAGGGTTAACTCTAGACACATGACAGAACTTGCCGTGATTTCTGTGCACTAAATTCCATAATTATGTATGCATCCATAATTACGTAATCCCTTGCATAGTCCGCACAGTTTGTTTTGTAATGTTTTGGGGAAGGATATCAAACTTGTGATGAGGGTGACTAGACTTCCATCGGGCCCTTTTTGAATTAGATCGACAGGGGATCTTCTTAGTTAGGCCACCAAGGAGTCCTTTCAGCTATATCATCACATGATATCCCTAACCAGATTCTTGGATCAATCTGTTTAACTAGACCACTCAAGGGGTCTAATTATGAAGTAGTACTTTATAATCCAAGGGACTTAACTGTAACGTAGAAGTCCATTAGGGATTTTAAGTAATACCTTTGGGTATCCTACGATGAATCTCTTGTACAAGGATGTAGGATTCTATGAGGATTTGGATAACATAATTTGGATCACACAACAACATATAAGGGAACACATAAGCACAAAGTCACATAACTGTTTAACTTGATTATAATTTGTTATTAACTTGTTATTGATTGAATATGGATATGAAAACCAGTCAACGGCCTCAATGTTCACTGGGATCTATCTGAGAAGATGGGAAGATCTCCCAAAATTTGATTTTTGATTACAAGGAATTACCACATTCCAATTATGGTATGCAACAATTAAAGACTTACGGGAAATCCTTAGGTACCCTATTAAAGATTTATAGTGGTACCTTGGGTATTCGTCAGGTGTTGTAACTTGCGCCTTGTACTTCGTTTTTCTTAGGAGAAACGGGTACTTAGGAATTACGTGGAAGACGCAAGAGATCATAGAATGGGAGAATTTTGGGGGTAGTTTGTTCTTTAAGGAATACGGTTTCTTGATTGTCGGTATTGTAAGGGGTATGTCGTTTATACATGCAACCACACAAATACATTGCAATGTAAATGAAAGATTTATTTATAAACAACGATATCAACTGTTCCTTGGATCTTGACAACAAAAGAAACTAATACATAAGACATGATTATTTCTAAATGATGTTGTCTTCTAGTTAGTCAGATGCTCATCCCTGTGCTGGATTTGCATTAGCAAGCTTTGGGCAATTTCTTCGGAAATGACCCATCTCGCCACAGTTGAAACAAGAGCTTGGTAGAAAACGACCTTGAGAAGGATTGTTGCCAGCTTGGTTTGGCATAGCTGCAGCTGGGCAGACTCTTGCTGTGTGGCCTATAAGTCCACAAGTTTGGCATTTGCGGCACTGTACATTGGCGTGATGATGGAGGCTACATTGGTTGCACAAGGGTGCAGTTCCATTGTATGGTTTTCTAGCAGGGGTTGAGCTGGTTGGTTGGGGACGACTTGACCATTGTGAGCGACCACGGCGAAGTTCTGAGAAGCCTTTTGCTTCTTCGACTTTTTAGAGGATTCAGTCTGTCCATCCATGGTCTTTGATTCCTCGATTGGGTTCGATTCCCCGACCGGTTTCTTGTCACCTTTTCGGAAAAGTTTACCTTTCCTGATCTTTGATTCAGTCAAAGTTGCAGATAGCTCAATGGCCTGTCTAACTGTAGTAGGGTTGCTACCAGTCACAATGTCTTGTATTGAGTCAGGGAGGCCATCAATGTACTTTTCGATTTCTTTATCCAAAGGTGTAACCATATCCGGGCATAAAAAACTTAACCCCTCATAACGATCCGTGTAGGCTCGATGCTCACCGCTAACTTGCTTAAGATCGTCGAACTCTGTTTCCAAGGCCCTGATCTCGTGACGAGGACAGAATTCCTTCCTCATCAGAGCTCGAAGCTCTTGCCATGTTTGAGCCAGTGCCACATCGGCACCCCTATCTCTCATCACACCATTCCACCATGTCAAAGCTCGTTTCTCAAAGACGCTAGATGCGAATTCTACCTTTCGCTCGTTTGGACATTGAACATGTCTGAAGGTGTTCTCTAAACTCTCGGACCATTGTAGAAGTGCAGTCGCTCCTTGAGACCCAGAAAACTTTGATGGCTTAGCCGAGTTGAACGTTTTGAAGTTGCAGGGGGCATTATTGTTGTTGTTGTCTTGGTTCCATTGAGCAAAGAGGTTTGGGAATTGGGCAGCCATTTGCTGCGCAATGATCTCTGCCAGCTCGGCAGTTGCTATCTGGTTTTCGCATCGAGGAGGCATTCTAAAAGAGAAACAAGAAAGAAAACAAATGAAATGGCAATTGGTAAGAATAGGATGTTACAATTACCGGCCATAATCATGGTTGATGGTCATTTGTTTGAATCCATGAAGCAAACAAACAACACCAAGGCTGAATCAAAGCAAATAGATCCTCATAGTGTATCGCGAAGACATGCTCGCCTATAAGTGGACACTCACCCCAAGAGTTCCCAGGTAAGAGTGACTGGTCCGATTATGTGGATTTGTACGAACACTCTAACCTTAGATAGAAAACCCATGGTACAGGCATTCACTCTTCCAGTTTGCACGTGTTCACACTATTTAGGACCCAAAACTTTGATGAGAGTTTTGAAAATTCAAAGGGGTTCAGAACCTTATAACAGAGGGTTCAAAACCTAGAAATTAATCATCCTAGAAAGGATGATCAGTTTTCAAAGCGGTTTTGAAATTTATGTTCTTGTTGTGGTCGTCGCCTAAGGATAGGTGACGGTATTGTTTTATGACTAAACGCAAGTAAACTCGCGTTAGGGTTCTAGGAAGGTTATAGACTAGGTCAAAGCATTACTAATAACCTAATTCCCTATAACCATTGGCTCTGATACCAACTTTTCTGTCACACCCCGACTACGTAGAACATACAAAACGTGGCGGAAACGTCGGGGAATGTTGTAACAGAATCAATTGTTTCAAATCCATGGCAATTGAAGTTTCGTTTTATTAATCAAACATGAAAGTTTACATTGTTTTAAACAAGAACCAAAGAGTACATAACATAATTTAACTAGTTCTTGTCTTGTTTTAAGTCACTAAGGCACAGGTCCGCCTAAGTATGTCTTGATAGGTCCAATGCATCATCTCCTGAAAACACATGTGAAAATAGGTACGTCAGCATAAAAATGCCTGTGAGATACATTGGTTTTGTGAAAACGGAATTCATGACTTATGTTTGAGAAAATGTTTAGTCATGAACCTTGTAATTTGCTTTGTCTTGTAAATCATTTGAAAAACGATAAGATTGGATGATATGTATAAATAAGAGAACACTGTATGGTTAAACGGATAACCATGTAAAATGTGTTTGTATAAGATAAGTCGTTTGTAAAACAATGTCTCGTGAAAAGTGTGTTATTTGTATAAAATGTCATATGTCTCAAATTGAAATGATTCAAATAACGCTACGATATGTAATACCATACAAACACTTATATATAGGAAGTACCAGCGGCATATCCACCATGCTTGTATCATATTACACACGCCTCGTTACTTAATCACTTACTCAAACCAAACCATCAAGATGAAATGTTTAACAGTTGTGGAAATGTTTATGTATAGTCAAATGTCTATTGTCAAATGTAAATCATGTCAACGGATACAACTGGTTTACACGGTTCAACGGCTACAAACGGTTCATATAATCGAAGGGTTAAGACGGTTCACATAGTCAAATGGTTACAACGGTTCATAATGTAGTATAATGTGTTCATATGCCGGATGAGCATATGCAACAGAAATGCAATGTAAAACAATGTACTAAGTACGCACACAATTGGCATACATAGCATGTAATGTAAAGCAATGTACTAAGTACGCACACAATGGGCATACATAGCATGTAATGTAAGGCAATGTACTAAGTACGCACACAATGGGCATACATAGCATGTAATGTAAAGCAATGTACTAAGTACGCACACAATGGGCATACATAGCATGAAATTGTATTGTAAAGTGATGTACTAAGTATGCACACAACGGGCATACGTAGCATGATATGTATTGTAAAGAGATGTACTAAGTATGCACACAATGGACATACATAGCATAGACATAATGAAATCATGTACTATATATGTACTATCGAACATAGCAAGTATATGATGTGAAAACCGGAAAGCATGAAAGTAACAAGTAGGCTGATATTCGCTAATTTACACATATTTTAGTCCCCCATTTTATCCCCATTTTATGCGTTTTCGGCCGTAAAACCGTCATGCGGATACTTAATCATATATACTTTTGTTTACAGGCCTAAAACAACATACCAGACAAGATGATAGTGAAAACGAGGATTTTTCGGGCGAAACGAATGAACTGCGAACATTCTGTGGAAAATTCTGACCTGGGCAAGTTGCACCCCCGTGCGAC
Source organism: Helianthus annuus (assembly GCF_002127325.2). Classification (NCBI taxonomy): domain Eukaryota; kingdom Viridiplantae; phylum Streptophyta; class Magnoliopsida; order Asterales; family Asteraceae; genus Helianthus; species Helianthus annuus. The sequence goes on from NC_035435.2 coordinate 124,794,427, forward strand.
TGGTGGCACCCCCGTGCGGATGCGACAATAAGGCTCAGCTCGGCGTTGCACCCTCGTGCAACTGGTGGCACCCCCGTGCGGATGCGACAACAAAGTTCAGCTCAGCGTTGCACACCCAGTGCGATCAGGAGTGCAACGAAATCCCGGCAACGCACCCCCGTGCGACTGGTTGCACCCCCGTGCGACTGGTTGCACCCCCATGCGGATTCGATGACCAGCCCCGATCCCGGATATGCACGCCCGTGCCAATTGAAGAACGGCCGTGCGTGTCCGAAGACCAGTCAACGATCTGTGACGTCACGCAGTATGGTGGACCACCACCAATAATTGCTTAAAGTGCACGGTCGTGCAATCGGAGAACGACCGTGCGACGTCGAAGAAGCATAAAAACAGAACAAAACCATTCTATTAGTAACTCTGGACATTTTGGGAGCTCTGCAGGCGATTTTGAGGCTCCGAAGGCTGCTGCTTTCACTCGGATTCAAGCCACATTGCCCGGTTTTGCTCATTTACTATCCAGATTCTCATTCTTATGCTTGTTTATGGTTTGGTTTCTCAAAACTTTCCATAATTTTGTTATGTTTCAAGCATTTAGACTGATTATTATGTATTAATGTAAGCCTTTGGGCAAAAACACAACAATCCCTTGCTTGATTATAACCATTAGTATGTTAATCTATGTTTGTAATGAAACTTTGAAGTGTTTTCTATGATTATCTTTGATGATTAGTTTGCAACCTTGTTATTGATATTGATTTCTTGATTATAAGTAATTGTGTTGGATGATTGGTGCTTGGTTAGGTAAGATAGTTGAAAAATGAAGCTTATTTAATCATGTATTAGTAAACTTTTAATTTGGTTAACTAGTTTAACTTGGTTAAAATGTAGGCACCATGATACTCTAACGGGTTAGTGGTTTAATAAAATGCAATTATTATTAATCAAGAGAGCTTGCCCTCACGGAAGGACTCTAACGGGTTAGATGGTGTTGTTACGAATTCTTGCCATGATTTGTTAGCTTAGTTAGTAGTTTCGGCCAAAATTGCTATCTTGGTGAATTTATGTGCAAGATTTGTAAAATGAACTCGGTTGTGATTTAATCTAGTTTATGCTTGTCTCGGTGGTTGCATTGTGTTTATCGGTGTTGCTTTCCTTGATTAAGTGAGGTTAGAAAACTCCTAACGGATGACTAACTTATTTTTAGGAGATTTTTGTAGACATTAATCAGTCGCACGTTAAAGAACAATTTTAGGTGGTTAAAGTGTGTTTATCGTTTTAACTTTCCGAATGATTGTCATGTTAGGATTCCCGAAAGGGATACTAATTGTCTCGAAATGGAAAATTGACCGAATGCTTCTAGTGCTAAAACTGACTTAGTTGACATGCTGCGGTTGTGTATTAAGCAAGGCTATTTATATATAATTTACTATGATTTATAAGTATTTATTTATGCTTACTTTAGTTTAATTAAAAACCAAAACAAATTATGTTTTTACCGGTAATTTAGTGACAAAGGTCTAGTATTATTTCTCCGCCCATTTCCGTGGATCGATACATGGTTCTTACCGATACTTTACTACATATATGACGGGGTACACTTGCCTCTTTCGTGTGTTTTTTGATGTAAAAGTAATAATCACTTTTATAAATTTAAAACCAATTCGTGTGTAATTTCATTGTAAAATATGTATAGTCGCGCACGTACCATAGGCACATGCGTTTCACCCCAAAACAGTTTGGAAAACAGTAAAAGAGGGGTTCAATGTACTCACCTGAGATTGCTTTGAAGTCCTTGTATAACAACGAAATAATGCTAGATGTCACGGAATATCAAACGGCACCTAATAGGTAGCTATGTTAATATACCGGTCCTAAATCGGAGGATCGGATGGTATGCGGGCTCGTAAACCAAACGAGTATGGAGACTCGTGTAATATGGTTTAACAAGGCCTACATACTAAAATGAAACCTAACCTAAGTGCTTACGACCCATTACGACCCGTTTAGGTAGCTTATGCTACCTTAACGCGTCGTTCGCGTAGAACGCGTTTGGAACGCCTAACATCGTGACCACAAGGTATAACTTCGGAAGGTTACAGCTATGGTCACCTAATATGTTTGGTCGGATCCTAACGATCGACCAAATGGGTCGGGTTCGAAAGTATAAGCGATGGTTTAGATCGCTTACCTTACGACCCTATATAAGCACTATACTAAAAGTGACGAGCTAAGCATGTTAGAACATGCTTAACTAAGTTTAGAAAACAGGTTTGGCATCAAAACAAACGGCTTTGATGCTCACAAGTAGTTTGGTTACAAAATACGCAAGAATGCGCATTTTGGCCGAAACTACGACTCGTCACTGAGCCTAGATAGCATGGTAATCAGTAGGTATATTCACTACGGACTATAACCTTCGTGATCACGCTCACGTTATGAACTTCGTGCTGAACATAGGCTGGTCACACAGAAAGTCAAACAAAACTTTGACTTTCGGACTCGAAAAGCGAATAAAAGAACGAAAGAACACTTACGAAGGGTCCCCGAATGCTAATCTAGATCAAAATGGCTCAGGTATGAAACAAAGGTTCCAACTTAGAGCTCTTGATCAGATTGTGTGAGTTCTTAGCAAAAAGGGGGGGTGTTTATAGGAAAAGTAAAGCCGTTAGGATCGTTTCTTGAATATCGTGCCACGATCCAAGCCTTACATTTGTCAAAATGTTGTGGTGCCTTAAAATGACCCTGATTCTTCAGTTTGTGAAAGGGCATTGCCCCTTTTGGGTGTTTGAAAGGCCAAGGCAAGTGGATCAAACATTGAATCTGGTCTGCATGTCTGACGTGCCCTGCGTAAGGATTTGGGCAATCCTTACGCGCCCCGCCTGGCCCTGTCTGATCTGCACCACTTGCAGAATTTACAGTTTTGGTCCCTGTCGCGTATTTAAGCCATTTCCGACACTTCTAAGGCCCGTAAAGCCAACTTTAAGGCCCTAAAATGATGCCTAGACATTGTAGACATGAAACATGCCCAAAAATATGTCGGATGTTGGTTCGTTTGGCCGTACGATCGCGATGTTTGCTTAATTACGACGGAATGCGCATAAGCGCGAAAGACGATCCAAATGACGCGACGAATGGATTTTTCTCATGCCAAACACTAAGGCATAATATTAGGATGCTTACATAAATTTTTGGGTGTCCGGATGTATTCAGAACGTAAGTTATGCGCGAAAGTGCAAATTTGTGCACTTTTTGACACTTTTAGTCCCTGAATAACCCAAAAGTTTATTTTAGCATACCAAACCCCTCAAAGCCTATTTCTAAGCTATGTAAAGGATATTTATGGTATGTTTAACTTATGGACATGTTTCGGAATGTTTGTTATAGTTTAAATTGGCATACTTTCGCAGTTTGTCAAGTTTAGTCCCTGTAAGCGAATTAACTTGTTTTTGCCATACCAAAGCCTTCAAAACTTATTTCTAAGTTATGTGAAGGTTATTTAAAGTATGTTAAGCATATGTTGATGTTCCGGAGTATTTGTCGCATTAAACTGAGTACGTTTACGCACCGGTTTGCGTATAATTCTCCAGAAAGCGATGTAGAGTTTGAAATTGAACAAGAATTGATATGTGCAAAAGATACACATATTCATACAAGATCCCAAGTATGAAATACAATATTTCATCGGCTTGGTATTTGTTTGATGGTCACGGTGACACAGGTGTCACATTGATGCCCTAACTCTCCACACTCAGTACACACCGAAAACGTGTTGGTGGTTTTAACTTCGGCTCCCGTTCCCAACTTCATCTGAGCCACTTGTCGTTCAAGCAATAAGTTTTGGTGCCTCAACTTCTCGACCCGCTCCTCAGCTTCATAATCAACCTAATTTGCTGAACTCGATCTTGCCCTCCTGCTAGATTGTGCCTGTCTCTTCGAAGTGGCACTTTGTCTCTCCAAATATGCCCAATCCGCAACTTCTGTATTTGTGAGAAACGTACCATTGCTGATGGCTATAAGATCTCTTACATCATCAGGAAGTAGCCCATCATAAAACGCCTTAATTAATTCCCATGTCTGAATTTCATGATGTGGGCATTTCCTAAGCAACTCTTTAAACCTTATGAACGCCTCATGGAACGGTTCCCCAGAATGTTGTGGAATGCTCTGATTGCATCCCGAGCTTCACTAGTTCTATTCATGGTGTAGTATTCCTCCAAAAACACCTGCTGCATCTCTTGCCAAGTGTATATACTACCTGGAGGTAATGTCGCGAACCATTGTCGAGCTTTGTGTTTCAAGGTAAACTGAAACAGCATCAACTTAACTTCGTCCTTTGTAAACCCCGAAACCCCAATTGTTTGGAAACTTGAATCAAAACTTGCAATGTGCAAGTATGGTTCTTCGGTCCTTTTTCCATAAAACTTGGGCAAATGGCCTAAGTATTGAGGCCTTACCTCAAAAGGTCGGTTATTATTTCCAATCGGTGTGACTATAGCCGACGAGTTCGGTACTACAACTGGTCGACAGTGACCTTCAACACCTTGAATGGGTGCCCCTTGAATGACTTGTGGGACACCATCCACAAACTGTATCTGATTGCCCCCAACCCGATTATTAGCTCTTTGATTCCCTGCATTGAATTGTGGGACTCCATGTTGAACTTGATTCTGTGGAATCGGGCGCAGGATGTGATTTCTTTGATTGACCTGTTGTTGTACTGGATAGCCTTGATTCACATTGTACCCCTCATCGTATCTATAACCAGCATATCACCCATCGTACTGATTTTGGTAATCATCCTCCTCCCAACCAGATTCCCAAGTATGAATACTACCTTCTCTGTGTTGGGAACCTTCATCATACCCGTGTTGATGTTGTGGTTGATTAAGGCGAATAATTTCCCCATGTCAGAGATTAAGGTTTCCAGGTTGGTTTTGAGGACCTGGGTTGAATTGTAGGAATGGTTGTGGTGGTGGTTGATTTTGGTTTTGGTTATTGGGCTGGTTTTGATTTTGATTTTGGTTTTTAGGGATTGGTGGATCTGGAATGGGCGGGATTGGTTCGTTCTGAGCTTGGTTTTGTGGTTCTTGATCAGCCATCTCGTTAGCTGTTTGTTCAAGATCTTGAGCAACTGTTGATGACTGAGCTCTAGCTTTCACTGCTGAACGAAGAAGAACAAGATTCTGTCGAGCAGTCTTTTCTATTTTTGGATCAAATAAGAACGGTGATGATTTCTTTGAAAACCTGGTATGCATGCAACACGAGAATCACCTGCACACAAACAAACAAGAAACCAAGCGTAATACGGAACTAAACAAATGAAGACAAACAAAAGGAAATATTTTTGGATTTTTAGGTTTTTCTAATTTTTAGTTTTTTTTTAATAAAAACAACTAACTAAACTAAGCGCACCGATTCCCCGGCAACGGCGCCATTTTGATCGATGTCGTAAGGTAGGTCAAAAATATAAGTGAAAATGTCCTATTCACCTTTTACTATTAAAGGGCAAGTAGGGTGTCGAATACACGGGGAATCAGTGGAAAGTATGAAAGCTCGTTGTTTTAATTATCATCTATGTCTAAACTAATTGCTTTTAACAGTTTTGAGAATGATTGTGAAAATAAATGTAAATTAAAGTTGTAAACAATTATGAGAAAAAGGGACCAATCTGTCACACCCCGACCACGTAAAACAACAAAACGTGGCGGAATCGTCGGGGAGTGTTGTAACAGAATCATTGTTTCATAACACATGGGAAATTGAAATGCTGTTTTATTGATTTAAGAGTTACAATGTCTTAACAAACAAAGAAGTAATACAAAATTTAACTAGTCTTGCATCTTTTAATGTCACTAAGGCCTCGTCCAATCCTATGTGAGCATGCGTCAAAATTATCATCAAATATCATCAACTATCGTACCTGAAACACATGTGAAAATATGTCAGCATAAAAATGTCGGCGAGTACATAGGTTTTGTGAAAATAGGATTCATGACTTAGGTTTAAGAAGATGTTTAATGAAAACTTGTCATGAATCCATTTTGCTTATAAAATGTTTGAAAAGTGATAACAAATCAGGTTAATATGTATGTATATAAAAGAATGATGTATGGTTAAAAGAATAACCAAGTAAAAATAAGTTGTATGAAATAAATTGTTTTGAAAAACGAAGTCTTATGAAAAATATGTTATTTGCAAAAATGTACAAGTCCAAAATCGAATGATTTAAATAACGGTATGTCGTGTAATACAATACAAGCACTTATATATAGGAAGTACCAGCGGCGTATCCACCATGCTTGTAGCATACCACACACATATCATTACTTAAGTCACTTAAACAAACCACCAAAGTATATAGTTCATGTTCAAACCAATCATCAAATGTTCTTGTCTAAACCATTGACAATGTTTAAAACCCAAAATGTAGTCATGTAGTTAAGTATGTGTAAACAAAAGTTATGTATGGTAAGTAACAAAATGAGAATACTTAACCATAAGTAGAAAGGAACAAAACAAAGTATTTTGAATAAATCAAAAAGTCATGGTTTGCCAAGTAAAAGCTTGTTTTATTGATACAAACATTTATGTGGTAAGTTAACGCATTACATTCAAGCCTTGAGACAGCAGGATAACCTTGGAGTAAAGGTTATCAAAGTAAAATGTTTTCGGATTCAGTCATTCCTTTCACCCAAACAAACCTAGGGTGTCAGGAACGGGATTTGTCAAGTCCTATGGTACCATTACTTACTACCGAGCGGCGTAGCTAATATTAATGAATGTAGTAAAGAACCGTTTATGCAAACCAAATGTCATACCAAATGTAAACAAGTTATGTGAAAACAATGTACTAAGTATGATAAGTAAACATACAAAGCAGAAAAGTCATGAAAAACAATGTGCTAATATGCCATGTAAACATATATAGCAAAACAATGTAATGTAAAACAATGTGCTAGTATGCTCAGTCAACATACATAGCAGAAAACGTAATGTAAAACAATGTGCTAATATGCCAAGTAAACATATGTAGCAAAGCAACGTAATGTAAATCAATGTGCTAGCATGTTAAGTAAACATACATATCAAAACATAATGAAATCATGTACTAATAGTGTACTAATGAACATAGCAAGTATAAGTTGTGAAAACATGGAAAGCATGAAAGTAACAAGTAGGCACATGTGTTTCACCCCAAAATGTTTGAAAAACAGTAAAAGAGGGGTACTATGTACTCACTTGAGGGTGCTTAGAAGTCTTGAACAACAACCAAGCAAAGCTAGAGGGATCACGGAATCAAACGGCACCCTATATAGATAACTACATAAATAACCGGACCTAAATCGGGGGATTGGATAGTATGAGGTTTCGTAAACCAAATGAGTATTGGAACTCATATGATATGGTTAAACAAAACCCACATACTAAAATGAAACCTAACCTAAGTGCTTACGACCCATTACGACCCGTTTAGGTAGCTTATGCTACTTTAACGCGTCGTTTGCGTAAAACGCGTTTGGACCGCTTAACTAGTCCTATGACAAGTAAAATACGCCTTAACATGTCTAATATAGTTACCTAATTAGTTTAGATGTCAAAATTTAGGTTACATATGCTTTAAATAAATTTTGGTGCAAAAAGGGCATTTTGGTAATTTACCTAAGGCATAAGAACTACTTATCATACAACTACTTAAACGACGTGACCATAAGGTATAACCTCGGAAGGTTATTCCCTATACAACTATGGTCACCTAATGTATATGGTCGGATCCTAAAGATCGACCAAATGGGTCGGGTTCGAAAGTATAAGCGATTGATTAGATCGCTTACCTTTACGACTCTAAACAAGCACAAATCTAAAAGCGACGAGCTAAACATGCTAGAACATGTTTAGTAAAGTTAGAAAACAGGTTTGGTATCAAAACAAACGGTTTTGATACCTTAGAGTAGTTTGGCTACAAAATACGCAAGAAAACGCATTTTGGCCGAAACTACGACTCGTCACTGAGCCTAGATAACGTGGTAATCAGTAGGTGTAGTCACCAGGGACTATAACCATCGTGATTACGCTCACGTTATGAAGTTCAAACGAACTTCGCGTTGACCAAAAACTGGTCAAAGAAGAAAGTCAAACGCAGTTTGACTTTAACGCTAAAACGAACGAAAAACGCGAAAGAATACTTACAGAAGGTCCCCGCAAGATTGAATTCCAAGTATTTCTCAGGTATGAAGTGATAACCACTCCAACTTAGAGAAAATCTCAGAATTCAAGTGAGTTGGGGGTGAGAAGGGTGGGGGTATTTATAGGATTTCTAGCACCGTTAGGATCGTTTCTTGATTCCCGTGCTTTAATCTTGAGCGTACAAGTGGGCACAAGGTTTTGTGATACTAGGGGCATCCAAAACCAGTCCATAGAATCAAAGAAACTAAGTGCAAAACCATGGGAGCAGCTGGGTTTTAATTAAATGAAGTATTCTGACCTGGGAGAGGCTTACGGACCGTAAGCAACTCCATACGGTCCGTAAGGACCTTATTTGCTGGCAGTAACTTTCAGCAATTGGCAGAACAGGCCCCTGCACATCTAAACTTGGTTTTTGATGCGTTTTGACACGTTTAAGCCCCGTTAACCCCATTTTAAGGCTCTAAAATGAAGTTAAAGTATAGGGAACTTGAAACATGCTCAAAAATATGTCGGATGTCGATTCGTTTGGCCGTACGGTTGCGTTGTTCGGTTAATTACGACGGAAGTCGTAACGGACGCAAAAACGATCCAAATTGCGCGACGAATGGATTTTTGACAAGCCAATCACTAAAACATAATATTTTAATGATTACATAAATTTTTGGATGTCCGGAAGTATTCAGAACGTAAAATATGCGCGAAAATGCAAACTTATGCACTTTTTGACGCTTTTAGTCCCTGAATGACCAAAAAGTTTATTTTAGCACACCGAACACCTCAAAGCCTATTTCTAAGCTATGTAAAGGATATCTTGGGTATGTTTAACTTATGGCCAAGTTCCGGAATGTTCGTTACAGTTCAAATTGGCATACTTTTCCAGTTTGTCGAATTTAGTCCCTGTAAGCGAATAAACTTGATTTCGGCACACCAAACCTTCCAAAACATATTTCTAAGTTATGTAAAGGTTATTTAAGGTATGTTAAGCCTATGTCATTGTTCCGGAGTGTTTGTTGCATTAAAATGGTTATATTTACGCATCAGTGCGCGTATAACCCTCTAGAAAGCGATCTAATAGCCCGAAATCGAACAAGAGTTGATATGTGCAAATGATACACATGTTTATACAAATCCCAAGTATGAAATACAATATTTCATTGGTTTGGTATTTGTTTGATGGTTAAAGTGACACAGGTGTCACAGTCTCCCCTACTTCAGGAAATTTCGTCCCGAAATTTATTTAGAGGAAACTTGTGAGAGCTTGAAAGATGAAGTTGAAAAGATCGAGCAATACTGGCTAGAGTCCTGAACTTCTAGTAACCTTAAATAACATAATGCTTGCAACGTGAGAGGGTCATTTATATACAAGTATATAAAGCGTTATTGGTGCATCCATCGTACCTCTATTACATTGTTCACATTTTGTTATGATTGCCACTATTGGTTCTTACACATAATAAGTCTTACCATGGTTTTCGTGCACTGAACTTCATAATTATGTATGCATCCATAATTACGTAATTCCTTGCATAGTCACGTAGTGCATCTTATAATGTGTAGGGGAAGGAAACAATGGATGAGCCGGTGATGATTGTGCCTAGACCACCATTGGGTCTTTTAATTAAATCAACGAATGATTTAAATAGACTACCAAGGAGTCTGTTCAGCTATATCACCATATGTCATTCTTAACCAGATTCTGAATCAATCTTTTGACTAGACCACTAAAAGGGGTCTCTTTGAATTATGGAATGGTACTATATAATCCAAGGGTCTTAACGATTACGTAGAAGCCCATTAAGGATTTAAGGTAGTACCTTATGAATATCCTACTACGAATCCCTCATATGAAGATATGAAAGGTTCTACGAGGATTTGGGTAACGAATATCCAGAGTATAAAACACAAAATATGCATAAAAGAAAACGCAAAATGCATAAACACATAGTCACATAACCACAAAATTGTTTATCTTGATTTTAAACTTGTCATGATTTTGTTAATTTGTTCTGCTAACTGAGCACATGTATTTAAAGCACACCAGGTATCCAATCAGTGGATTTTGATTGGTGCTTTAAACATTATCAAGAATCTAACTATGAAGTTAGAAAAGATCTTAAAGAGAAAATTCGATTTCGATTATAAGGAACCGAAATGTTCGAATTAAGGTACACAAAGAATCCAATTAAGGACTCTAATTTGAATGACAATTTTCCACAAGGATCTAATTGTGAAGATAAAAGATCCATATGGATTTTGGGAATTGAAGATGTTTTGAAATCTTGCACTGGGTGTGCTTAAGTCAAAACATGAAGTAAAAATGCTTATGAAGTTGAGATGCTAGATATGCCAAGGCGACATATGAAGCGGAATTTGAAGGTTAAGTCAATGTATGAGGAAAAATATTTTTGAAAACTATGCATGGGGTTCTAAAAAAAATGTGTGCAATGTTTTTGAAACCTTATATATAATACTTTTGAAATCATAAAGTAGGTGTATTAGGTAGGTAGATTTATAAAAAATGTTTAAAAATTATGCGGGATGAATTTTGAAATTATGTATAAGGTTTTTGAAAACATGAATGTTGCTTTTGAAATCATGCACTTGATATAAGTAATTATACTGTATTAATAACATTTTGAAATCATGAAGGTTGTTTTTGAAAACATAGAAAATGTTTTCGAAATTATGCATATGATATGTTAAGTAAATACACTATATTAAAAAAAAATGTTTTCGAACTATATAAAATGTTTTTGAAGTCATGAAGGTTGTTTTGAAAACTTATGTTATGCATGTTGAAAAAAAAAATCAGAACGTAACGAGTATGAGATTTGAAAATACCCTTAGTTATCTAACCAGGGATTCAAAGGCACGATGTACAAGAGCACGATTACTCATAATGTCACATTATCTTATGTACTTCGTCTCCTAGAATGGAACGAGTACTTAAAATTTTTGAGGAAATCATGAGCGATCACTTGGAAGGGAGAATCACAAGAGTAGTTTGTAAAGAACATAGTTCCTTGGTGTAGGTATCATAGGGAAATGCCATACACACATGTAACTACACTTGTACATCAGAATTGTGAACAACAATTTTTATTTATGAACAAGAAAGATTGTTTCACAATACAAGAAAACAAAGGCATAAGACAGCAACATCTTTTGCTCAGCCAAATGCTCATCCAAGGGTTGGATTTGCATTGACAATCTTCGGGCATTTGTTCCTGAAATGGCTCGTCTCGCCACAGTTGTAGCAAGTACCAAACGGAAAACGAGCTTGAGTGAGGTTGACTTGGAGTTGGGTAGCAGCAAGGTTTATAGCAGCTTTGTTTTGGATAGCAAAGCGGCATATGTTAATCAAATGTTCCCACCGTCCATAGAAGGTACATTTGGAGCAGGGTATGAGGTTTAAATGATGACGGTTACATCGCTTGCACCATGGGCCAGCTCCCAAGTATGGCTTCCTAGCTGGTGGCGACGCTACCTGGCTAGGTCCCGCTTGATTAGGTGTAACTGCTGCGGGTTTCCTTGAAGCCTTACGCTTCCTTGATTTTGGTGCAAGCTTGACTTCTACTTCCATTGGTGACTCTTGAGTGGCTCCATTTTTGAGACGAGATATGGCAATGCCTAGATCCACAGACTTCAAAATCACTTCGCCTATTTGCTGGGCAAATTTGGCTGTTTGCTCGTACATTTGACCGTTGCTGAGGTAAAGAGACATTCTAGGAGAAAATGAAAGACATAGGAAGCAACAAATGAAATGTTATCGGATACACAAAACAGAAAGGCAATGCATACGAATTGCGATCATTTGTTTGTTACCTAAGGCGAACAAATGAGACGGTGACAAATCAAAGCAAACGGGTCATAATAATGCATCGCTGAAGACATGCTTGCCTATAAGTGAACACTCACCCCAAGAGTTCCCAGGTAAGAGTGACTGGTCCGATACTGCGGATTTGTACGAACACTCTAGCCTTAGACAGAAAACTCAAAGTACAGGCATTCACTCTTCCAGTTTGCACGTGTTCACATTATTTAGACCCAAACTTTGACGAGTTTGAAAACTCAAAAGGCACTAAGCCAAATATGAGTCAAACTGGAAGGGTTCAAAACCTTAAAATAAATCACCCTAGAACAGATGATTAGTTTTCAAGGCAGATCAAAATTTATGTTCTTATTGTGGTTGTCACTTAAGGATAAGTGACGGTATTGTTTTTATGACTAAACGTAAGTAAACTCGCGTTAGGGTCCTAGGAAGGTTATAGAGTAGGTCAAAGCATTACTAATAACCTAATTCCCTATAACCATGAGCTCTGATACCAACTTTTCTGTCACACCCCGACCACGTAAAACAACAAAACGTGGCGGAATCGTCGGGGAGTGTTGTAACAGAATCATTGTTTCAAAACACATGGGAAATTGAAATGCTGTTTTATTGATTTAAGAGTTATAATGTCTTAACAAACAAAGAAGTAATACAAAATTTAACTAGTCTTGCATCTTTTAATGTCACTAAGGCCTCGTCCAATCCTATGTGAGCATGCGTCAAAATTATCATCAAATATCATCAACTATCGTACCTGAAACACATGTGAAAATATGTCAGCATAAAAATGTCGGCGAGTACATAGGTTTTGTGAAAATAGGATTCATGACTTAGGTTTAAGAAGATGTTTAATGAAAACTTGTCATGAATCCATTTTGCTTATAAAATGTTTGAAAAGTGATAACAAATCAGGTTAATATGTATGTATATAAAAGAATGATGTATGGTTAAAAGAATAACCAAGTAAAAATAAGTTGTATGAAATAAATTGTTTTGAAAAACGAAGTCTTATGAAAAATATGCTATTTGCAAAAATGTACAAGTCCAAAATCGAATGATTTAAATAACGGTATGTCGTGTAATACAATACAAGCACTTATATATAGGAAGTACCAGCGGCGTATCCACCATGCTTGTAGCATACCACACACATATCATTACTTAAGTCACTTAAACAAACCACCAAAGTATATAGTTCATGTTCAAACCAATCATCAAATGTTCTTGTCTAAACCATTGTCAATGTTTAAAACCCAAAATGTAGTCATGTAGTTAAGTATGTGTAAACAAAAGTTATGTATGGTAAGTAACAAAATGAGAATACTTAACCATAAGTAGAAAGGAACAAAACAAAGTATTTTGAATAAATCAAAAAGTCATGTTTTGCCAAGTAAAAGCTTGTTTTATTGATACAAACATTTATGTGGTAAGTTAACGCATTACATTCAAGCCTTGAGACAGCAGGATAACCTTGGAGTAAAGGTTATCAAAGTAAAATGTTTTCGGATTCAGTCATTCCTTTCACCCAAACAAACCTAGGGTGTCAGGAACGGGATTTGTCAAGTCCTATGGTACCATTACTTACTACCGAGCGGCGTAGCTAATGTTAATGAATGTAGTAAAGAACCGTTTATGCAAACCAAATGTCATACCAAATGTAAACAAGTTATGTGAAAACAATGTACTAAGTATGATAAGTAAACATACAAAGCAGAAAAGTCATGAAAAACAATGTGCTAATATGCCATGTAAACATATATAGCAAAACAATGTAATGTAAAACAATGTGCTAGTATGCTCAGTCAACATACATAGCAGAAAACGTAATGTAAAACAATGTGCTAATATGCCAAGTAAACATATGTAGCAAAGCAACGTAATGTGAATCAATGTGCTAGCATGTTAAGTAAACATACATATCAAAACATGATGAAATCATGTACTAATAGTGTACTAATGAACATAGCAAGTATAAGTTGTGAAAACATGGAAAGCATGAAAGTAACAAGTAGGCACATGTGTTTCACCCCAAAATGTTTGAAAAACAGTAAAAGAGGGGTACTATGTACTCACTTGAGGGTGCTTAGAAGTCTTGAACAACAACCAAGCAAAGCTAGAGGGATCACGGAATCAAACGGCACCCTATATAGATAACTACATAAATAACCGGACCTAAATCGGGGGATTGGATAGTATGAGGTTTCGTAAACCAAATGAGTATTGGAACTCATATGATATGGTTAAACAAAACCCACATACTAAAATGAAACCTAACCTAAGTGCTTACGACCCATTACGACCCGTTTAGGTAGCTTATGCTACTTTAACGCGTCGTTTGCGTAAAACGCGTTTGGACCGCTTAACTAGTCCTATGACAAGTAAAATATGCCTTAACATGTCTAATATAGTTACCTAATTAGTTTAGATGTCAAAATTTAGGTTACATATGCTTTAAATAAATTTTGGTGCAAAAAGGGCATTTTGGTAATTTACCTAAGGCATAAGAACTACTTATCATACAACTACTTAAACGACGTGACCATAAGGTATAACCTCGGAAGGTTATTCCCTATACAACTATGGTCACCTAATGTATATGGTCGGATCCTAAAGATCGACCAAATGGGTCGGGTTCGAAAGTATAAGCGATTGATTAGATCGCTTACCTTTACGACTCTAAACAAGCACAAATCTAAAAGCGACGAGCTAAACATGCTAGAACATGTTTAGTAAAGTTAGAAAACAGGTTTTGTATCAAAACAAACGGTTTTGATACCTTAGAGTAGTTTGGTTACAAAATACGCAAGAAAATGCATTTTGGCCGAAACTACGACTCGTCACTGAGCCTAGATAACGTGGTAATCAGTAGGTGTAGTCACCAGGGACTATAACCATCGTGATTACGCTCACGTTATGAAGTTCAAACGAACTTCGCGTTGACCAAAAACTGGTCAAAGGTTATTTAAGGTATGTTAAGCCTATGTCATTGTTCCGGAGTGTTTGTTGCATTAAACTGGTTATATTTACGCATCAGTGCGCGTATAACCCTCTAGAAAGCGATCTAATAGCCCGAAATCGAACAAGAGTTGATATGTGCAAATGATACACATGTTTATACAAATCCCAAGTATGAAATACAATATTTCATTGGTTTGGTATTTGTTTGATGGTTAAAGTGACACAGGTGTCACACAATC
Organism: Helianthus annuus; assembly: GCF_002127325.2. Lineage (NCBI taxonomy): Eukaryota > Viridiplantae > Streptophyta > Magnoliopsida > Asterales > Asteraceae > Helianthus > Helianthus annuus. The sequence continues at coordinate 124,809,640 of NC_035435.2, forward strand.
TCCGGGTTTTCAAGTTATGCAGAAAATCAGGTTACTTAGTTACTCCTAAACGGAAATCACGTAGACATGATTTGTAAAACTTGTTTTGATAAATAATTATCGGACAATATATTTGATTGCAATGATCCACGATCGAAACCGAAAGATTGATGCAAATGAATAGTAATCCAGTTAATTACCAATTTCAGATTTCATAAACATACTCAAGTTCAATGATTAAAGGTTTAAAACAATGACATCCTAGAATTTAATCCCGGTTGTTGATGAACAAACCAAATAATTGATGAACTCAAATGATTACGATAATCAAATACTGTTTAATCAAAACAAAAACAATAGGAACGACTAACCAAATGTTTAATCGAATCCTAATCCAAAACGTTGTAACAATAAGCAAACCCAAAGTTCTAACACAAACCCTAGTCCCGGAGATGGTCACGGGATGACTAGCCGCTCATGATGGGTGAACAATCTTCCTAAGCTTGGTAGACGGTTGAATGCATGATCGAATCTGTGTGTGGATGATGAATGATGATTGATGATGGGTGATGATTAGAGCCGCAAGTTGATGATATATGGCTGCCAATAATATCGATCCTCCCTTCCGTTAGGGTTAACCCCTTTTTAAATCCCATAAAGCCAAACGTGCCTTTTTTTCCGAACCAACCGTAAGCCACAAGTTCAGCCCCTAAACCAACAGTCAACCTTGCTGTTCATTTTGTCTTTTATAATATTCTACCCGTAACTTACGGGTTAAAAATCGTAAGCCACGGCTTAATGTTGCTGCCAAATTTTCGAGATGTTGCTGCCGTCACAAGTGAATAACATTGGCTCCTTTCATGTGATTATGATTGATGATGATTATGTTGTTGAAACAAAAAAATCTCCTTCTCACGTGAAGATCTCTGCCAAAGCCCAATGATGACATTGTTTTTAATTAATGCTCCTATTGAAAGTGGTTCAACATGTGCCTCCCAAGTGATGTTGACTTTTTTTTGAACGGCAAAAACAACTTTATATATAAATATAAAGGCCAGCAAGAAGCTGAGAACACACAAAAACAGGAGGGCCATTACAGTAAATCGAGAATATTAAAAACTATCCAATCTTCCCACTCTGGCGCTTTCAAATTCGAGCGGTTGCAGACCCAAAGAAAAGCATCTTCTTTTATTTGATTGATCGACTTCGAGATCGGAACGAACACATCGTCAAAAGCTTTCTTGTTCCTATCGATCCATATTCTCCAAACAGTGGCAGTGGCGATCAAGTAAACCACCTTCCTCCATATAATACTGCCCGGACAACTTATAATAAAAGAGAACAAGTCTTTAAGATTTGAAATCTCCGCTGGGAACCCGATCTTGACCCAAGACATAATACTCCACCATATACATCTTGACCACAAGCAAGTGACAAAAATATGATCAGAATCTTCTTCGCTAAGACCACACCGAGGGCAGAGGGTATTAGGCAAAGGCACACCCCTATGGATAAGGCCCAATTTCGAGGCAACTTTGCCGATCAAGGCTCTCCAGACAAGGTAATTCGCTTTCAAAGTCGCCCAACTAATCCACCTGAAAGCAGAGCTGGTAATATCATCCCCGGCTTCGGATTTCTCGATATCGAAACGAACCTGCTTGACCGAAAAGGATCCTATCAGATCCGATCTCCATTTCCAGCGAAGACCATCCGTCACCAAGTTTTCCTTAATGTCAATCCCCACTTTAGCTAAAGCTGAATCCACAGAGCCAACGTCTTTCCAAACTCCCGGGATAACTTTTTTAACCGGAATGAGAGAGGAATCAATGGTTGAACCATTCTTTTTGTGAATAGCCGCTACCACTTGAGCCCACAGTTGGTTCGGGTTCGAATTGAACCTCCACCACCACTTTGCTAACATCGCAAGATTAAACCCATGAATGCTACCAACTCCCATGCCGCCGGACTTTTTGGATCTAAGAAGGGGATTCCAACGGACCCATCGGAGCTTATGGCCAGTGCTCGTTTTACCCCATAAAAACTCTCTCCTTATTTTCTCCATTTTGCTTATCACACTTTTTGGGGCTGTAAATAAAGAAAGAAAATAAGAGGGAATGCTTCCGAGAACCGACTTAACTAAAGTCATACGGCCAGCAAACGAAAGATATTTCGCTTTCCACTTAGACAGTTTGGAAGAGAATCTTTCCAGCACTGGCCTCCAAAAAACGGCCCTTTTTCATATTCACTCCAATAGGAATACCGAGGTGCAAAAAAGGGAGCAAACCCGCTTTGCAATTAACTATCTTCGCTAGGTCTGACACTTCCGAATCGCCAACCCCAATACCAACCAGGGAGCTTTTTTTTCGGTTAATCTTAAGGCCTGTGATTAAACTTAACCATCGCAGAAAACGATTAAGCGAGATCACATTTTGTTCCGACCAATGGCCGATAAATAAAATGCCATCCGCGTAGCACAAATGCGAAATGTTCGGTCCCCCATTCAGGAGTTGACAACCAGAAAACAACCCCAACTCAGCCATCCTCCTCATAAGCATGCTAATAACCTCCGTGACAAGAATAAATAAGAAAGGCGAGAGCGGGTCGCCTTGTCTGAGCCCTCTCTTGTATTTGAATTCTTTTGTCGGTGAACCGTTGACGAGAACCGATCCCATACCCGAAGTAAGGCACCCCTTAATCCACAGGATCCATATCTCAGGGAAAGCCATCTTCTCCATAAGGCGAAAAAGGAATTTCCAATTAATGGTATCGTACGCCTTTTCGAAATCAACTTTGAGAATAAGAAGCTTGGTTTTAGATTTTTTCGCCCATGCTACCACCTCACTCACGATAAGCGGACTATCAAGGATGTGCCGACCCCCCACAAAAGCTGATTGATTAGGAGAAATAACATCGTTAATGACGGTTTTGAGCCTATTAGCAAGAGTCTTAGCTATTATCTTATACAGCGAACCCACTAGAGAAATAGGGCGAAAATCGGCTAATTCGAGGGGGTCCTTGGATTTAGGAATTAAGGCGACGAAAGAGGAGTTGCAACCGGTACCGATTTGACCAGTATGAAAGAAATCATTAATCATCTTCATTATCAGGAGTTTCAACTTCTCCTAATAAAATTTAAAAAATTTTAATGAGAAACCGTCCGGACCCGGAGATTTCCCCCCGTCGCAACTTTTAATGGCCAGTCGAACTTCATCAATCGAAAACCTTTCACAAAGAAAAGAAGCATTTTGATCCGAGACAGAAGGCAAATCGAAATTAGTAAAATCTGGCCGGCGTCTTATGGGCTCCGCGAATTGCTTTCTAAACCATAATCTAACCTCCTCTTTCAGCATTTGAGGCTCCGAAATGGTAATCCCATTAAAAACGAGGTTGTTGATCCTGGTCCTAGCCGAGTTGACAGCAACCATTTTATGAAAAAATGCATTGTTATCATCTCCAAATTTCAACCATTTCACTCGGGCTTTTTGCTGCACATCCTTAGCTTTAAAAAGCTTGATTTTATCAATTTTAACTCTAATATCAATTCTGGATGTTTTTTCTTCCTCCGACAATTGGCTGAAGATGGCTTTGTTTTCGATCCACTCAATTTTAGCTTCCAAATCCCTTAAATCTTTGTTCTCTCCGACCGAATTATCCTGTCTCCATTGTTTCAACTCTTTCTTGGTATTCTTTAAAATACCAGCTAAGATAACCATCGACTCCCTCTCCATCCCCCCCCCTAAATCCATATTCACGACAGAGTCGATAATCGCCAAAACCTCCTTATCCCGAATCCAAGAATTGTAAAATTTAAAGGGAATCGGCCCGAAATCAGCTGCCGAACACGACAACGAAACAGGACAATGATCAGACAACCCTCTACTTAACACAGCCGCGTTGGCATTAGGCCACTTACTTACAAATAAATCATTTACCAAAAATCTGTCTAGCTTACTCATCTTCACATCCTGGTGCCCCGAGATGAACGTAAACTTACCTCCCGTCATAGAGAACTCAAAAAGACCGGAGTTGCGTATGAACCCATTAAAAGCGTCCGATGAGCCTCGGTTAAATCTAGAGTTCACACGCTCATCTTCTGATCTCACCTCGTTGAAATCCCCGAGCAAGACCCACAGCTCATTTGACGGTGAGATGAGATTGACTAATTCAACCCACAACTCTCTTCTCCGGACTGGGTCATTCGGAGCATGAATATTAAGGACATTCACTTTATCTTCCACCCCTATAATGTGCCCAGACAAAATAAGAAACCTCTGATTCTTCCGAACCTCCTCAACAAGAAAGACATCCAGGTTCCATAAAGACAAAAGACCTCCAGATCTTCCCACAACACCGACTGATTCAGCTTTCATACTGGTATTATCCCAAAAACGCCCAATAACCAAGTCGGAGATATCAGCTAAATGCGTCTCTTGTATCCCAATGAAATCGGCCCTGACTTTTTTCTTAATACTCCTGGCCCACAAACCTTTCCTGTGGTCGGCAACCCCATTTATGTTTAATGACACAAAATTCATTTATGCAAGCCAATCTCCTTTTCCCCCATTAACAATTTTACGCAACTGATTCTCGAAACCATCAACCTCAATACCCAGCCGGGCACCAAGGTTTAAGGTCTGAGCAATTTCATCTTCGAAATTTCTCCTCACCTCTTCATCAGCCTGATTTACTTCCACAGGATCACCAACCACCTTCATCGATGAATAAAGAATACCCGTCCTACCTTCCTCCTTTTCTTGTCTGAAGATTGCTTCAATGTCGAAAGGGTCCGATACTCCTGAGGTTTCCCCAATTTGATTGAGATCGGGGATCAAAGAACTCTTGGTATGGGCCTTGAACCTCCGAGCTTGATCTGGCCTATTGGTAATGTATCTGGGCCTATTTTACTCATGGCCCAAAATCCACTTTATCAAGATTACCCTGTTGACTATCCAAAGGGCCCACACAATCTCTCTCCGAATTATTAAAATCAAAAGACTTATCCTGATCTCCCAGAGGGCCCACCTCAACATTAAAATCCCCACATTCTCTATCATCATTAACATCATGGACTTCATGCCCGACATCATCTGCAATACGCCCATCTACATGCACGTTATTCTCGGTACCAGATAACGAGGCACCCTTTGGACTTCCCATGCACGAAGAAGCAAATGAATCATCACCACCTTCAGAAACCGAACCGTCAGACACTTGATTCCGACCAAATTCCGGCGACCTACCTTGTGACCCCGTCTCCGATTCCTCAGTTTTCAAGAACTCCGGACACCATTGCCCTGCAATCTCCTCCACCCAAACTTTGATATAATGTGACTTCCATCTGAGTTCAAACTCCTTGGAAATTCTCTCACCCGTATTCACCAAAATAGCCAATCTATCCTCAGCCATGTTTCCATTCTCCGCTTCCGCTTCCGATCTCACCAGCAGACGGCCACAGCGTTCACCAATTTTATTGAAAATATGTCTGTCCCACAAAGAAACCGAAACTCCCAACACCTTAACCCAAGCCACCCTCTCAAAAATAGGCGGGATCCCTTCCCACAAATATAACCTTGAGAACCATCTTTCCCAAATGTCGGCTTTAAGATAATGGAATTCGTCTGCTTCATCCGGACTTGCAAAACAAAGAAGCACCTTGAGACCCCCAAGGTATCTGATATGAAAATTATCCTCCATAATCCCAGAGAGGGAATCATTAAATTATTTAGCAGGTCAATATCTTTCACTTCTCCAACAAGCGACTTGTATTCCCATTTTTTCTTCGTCTCCGTATTCAAAGGAGGTAAATCAATCACCGGAACCAGACTCACCTTTTTAATGGGATTAACAACGGCATAAGATCTATTAGGAGGTTGACTGGGTTTGCCGAGAGCGGGGAAATTAGCCGGCTTCCCCTCATGAAGTCTGTCAAAAACCGAAACTCTATCTCTCTTGGGTAGATCCTCAATCTTCTTCCCATCCCTGCTGAACTTAGCAAGGCTGGCATTAATAATAGCACCCTCTATTCTAACCTGATTCAAAGAATCAATCCACCATGACGGGTCCTGAATGTTGGACAGCTTGATGAACCCAAACCTGTTCCCATCGAGGTGAACAAAAGCCTTCCACAGCATGTCACGTGTACAATACTCTGGAAGGTTGGAAATAAAAAAGGAAGTTGCATTCCGAAGTCTACTTTCCCGGCTGACAAACTTCTTCTCATTTCTATAATCCTTCCTACTGATTGACGTATTCCAGTTGTCAGCCTTCCCTTTCCAAAAATTACGGCCCATGGAGAAAGCCGAACCAAAACGAAAACGCAACTGCAGCTCTTTAACCTGTTAATAGGATTCGAATGGATCTAGCTCAACTATATCAAATAGCCGCGACCAATATCAGACCTACTAAGCGATCAAGGGCCGGGTTGAACGAGAACGCTCAAAAGAAAAAGAGAGGAAAGCACAAAGAGAGGAAAAGAAACCAGACCCGAGGGCGAATGGAGGAACGAATCCGCAACAGGATAGAAAGAAGGTTACAACCAAGCTTACCACCAAAATGAGAACCCAAGAACCTGTCTTGCTATGCCGAGGTGGTCGTCTTCGTAGAGCCCAAACGGCGTCCGGCAAGGGGAGAGGAAAAGGGAGGAAGGATTATCTATTTGACATTTCTCATATGAGCCTTGTTTTATTTCTGGTATAGTTTAAGATCAAATCACCTAAAAGTATACCATCTGTTAATGTGATGTCGACTCATCGATGTGAAATTGTTAGTTTATGGACAATAAACTTATTCAATTTGTGATGTTGATTTCCTTTCTTCAATTGTATTTGTCGGCTGCCCATGTGCATGTATATGTTTAGGATTTTAAACCCATTTCAATTCTTGATAACCACCTCCATGCAAAGTCAGCCGCCAACATGCCTCAAAAGTCCCACTATTAATGATGATGTTCATAAAATAAAGCTGCCAACAAATTCCTCCTCTCACCTGTGTAACTACACAAGTAAATATTTTACTTCTTAAATGTATTCATTCATTGCAATAACAAAATTAATTGTGTAGTATATATATCTTCCTTGTTCACTCGTAACATCACAAACCCATTTAATCATTAATGGTAGTTAATAATAATAACTATGCATTTCCAAATTGTGAGCTTTGTAATTTATTTATTTTCATCACTATTATTATTATTACAAAACTACCGTTCTAAACACATTTTCTTCGTAACCAACTAAATACAAAACCCTACTAATGTAGCATATTTCACATCCTTATTGATGCATTTCTATTAAAATTTATACACAATAAAGTGTATCTAAAATGCATCAATCAAGAACAGTAGCATTGCAGAGCATGTGCTTGAGGGTTTGGAAAGCAGACTCTTGTTCGGCTCCCCAAACAAAAGGCCTGTCTTTATGCGTAAGAGTGGTAAGCGGCACAGCGATCTTTGAGAATCCTTTGATAAATCGGCGATAATAACCCGCTAGTCCGAGAAAAGAACGGACTTCGGACGGGTTCTTCGGTTTAATCCAACTCTTAACTGCTTTAATCTTCGCGGGATCAACGTATATACCTTGACTATTGACGATGTGACCCAGAAACTGAACCTCCTCCATCCAAAATTCACACTTGGAGAACTTAGCATAGAGTTGATTCCCCTGGAGTAGTTCGAGAACCAAACATAGATGTTGCGTGTGTTCGGCTCTTGACTTGGAATAGATCAAGACATCGTCGATGAATACGATGACGAAACGGTTGAGATATGGTTTACACATGCGATTCATCAGATCCGTGAGAACCGCGGGCGTGTTAGTTAAACCAAAAGGCATAACAACGAACTCATAGTGGCCGTAACGAGTGCGAAAAGAGGTTTTGGGTATATCCTCCTCTTGAATGCATAGCTGGTGATAGCCTGAGCGTAAATCGATCTTCGAGAAACACGTAGCACCTTGCAGCTGATCAAACAAATCGTCGATGTGGGGCAGGGGATAGCGATTCTTGATGGTTAGCTTATTTAATTCCCGGTAGTCGATGCACATCCTGAACGATCCATCCTTCTTTTTGACGAAAAGGACTGGCGCTCCCCAAGGAGAGGTGCTCGGGCGAATGAAGCCTTTCTCAGGCAATTCCTGGAGTTGGTTCGAGAGTTCACGCATTTCGGACGGTGCGAGTCGGTAAGGAGCTTTGGCAACAGGGTTGGCTCCAGGAATGAGGTCGATACGGAAGTCGATATCATGACTTGGCGGGAGTCCTGGAAGATCATTAGGGAACACCTGAGGAAATTCACGGACCACAGGAACGTCTTTTACTTCTGTTATTGAATAAATATATACAAAATTTGTTACTATTTTTACAAAACCTCACTAAATTAAATATATACAAAGCAGTTATTGAGTATTTGTAAAGAATACAATTATAGTGGGTATGTTGGGGTTTTGTATACAAAATTTGTTACTGACGTGGTAACATTCCACAAGTTGAGTATGACAGTACCACTGATGTTAATTGTTATTTCTTGAAAACAAATGTAATTGCGGATGTGCCCTCAATATTGTAAAATGATTGGTATTTCAACTTGATTAAACTGGGATTCACTCACCAGTATTTCCCACTGACAAAATGTTTTTAAAACGCGTTTCAGGTAACAAAATGTGAAAGCCAAATAGAAGCAGCTGGACAGCACTGAAGGCTTGGAAAAGTGGCAATAAAGTTACCTAAAAAGAAATAGATGTTTTTCTTAAATAAAATAGGGTGTACCCCTATGAAATTATATGTACTGAAAACTTGGGTTTTACCCATGTGTTTAATGTTATAAAATATGGTGGTTTACTCTGATAACATATTTCCTAACTACGGTCCTGATGAAAATTTCCGCTGCCAAATTGAATAAATAACGTGATACCACCGAAACTGGCTCGCGGCCGCCCGTTCCCGGGGATTTGGGATTGGGGGCTGTGACAGAAGGTGGTATCAGAGCTATGCCACTGATTCAGCCACAGAAGTGTTCTGCTGACATCAAAATTCAAAGTGTTAGGAAATAAATTACGGGAATACGTGCATAATTGTATTTTCTTGTTATGTGTTATCTGACTATCTGTTAGTTAAAGTATGAGCGACCAAGGACCATCTGACGCGTATCGTCAATTGTCTAGTTCGTCTAGGAGCGAAGGCACCTCCTCTTCTCAGCCTTCCCTCTCAGGGTAGTCTGCTGATACGGAAGAAGGAATCTTTGTGTATAAGGCTCAGTCTGAAGAGCCATTTCCTCGGAAAAAGAGGGGATGGTTCAGTAGGGTAGCACATGAGCGTAGGAAACGTATGAAAAAGTTGCAGGAACAGCGAGTGTTAGCCGCAGCTAAAAGAGAAACTGATGCATATGCCCAGGATATGCTTAATAGGGGTATAGCTAATATCCATATTTTAGCAACCACTGCAGCTGATCCAAACCTGGAACAAATGCTAGCACCCCAACCACAACCACCAATTCCTGATCAACCCATGGAAATAGAAAACTTTGGAAATCAAGTAGAAATGCACGATTTCAACCCGGAGGAGATACCTAGGGTACCTGCACCAAATCCCCTAGACCCAAACGACTACGACCCCTGGTGGGACGATGTTAGGGACTATGTGCAACAAAACCTAATACAGGAAAATGTGCCAATACCCAACTTAGGAGCCTACCCAGGGTTAGATCCTCAAGATCCCTATAACGTTAGTGATGCATACATTAGGGAGATCTTAGAGAATCCCTACCCATACCAGGCCCCTATCCCTCCATACCAGGAACCCGCACCCCAGATCCCAAACCCAGTCCTAGAACCTGCACCCCCAATGAGTGCAGAAAACGTACAAGAACTTAGGACTTTTGGTGAGGAAATTTTAGAAAGCAGTGAGAGAATGCGACAGGTGGGAGAGCGTCTCGTATGGAAATACGACGAGTGCAATATGGATTTTTGGATGAATCCATATCATTGAATGTGATGGCAGGAACGGTAGTAGTAATAATAATAATAACCATAATATAATAATATGTGTGTGTATGTGTTAGAAAAAAAAACTACGGATGCATACTACTAGTGTTGTAGCTTTACATTTCAGTCGGTATTGTAATTTTAATTTCAGTACTGGTGTGTAATAGATGCATACTATATGAATACAGTAAAAGTCGCAATGCTCGACGCTTTTGACCAAAAGTGCGTGTCATGTGATTAGCTATATTCAAATATTATTTGTGATATTAATATTTGGTAAATGTTTAAAATTCAGATGGACAACGAAGTTAATCAGGAAAACCAGAATGATAATATTCAGAACGACAACCACTCAAATACGGATAATCTGAATAATGAGAATCCGAACAACAATAACAACGGAAACCAAATGGATAATAGTGTCGTTCAACATATAGTGGCACAAGGAATTATAGATGCAATGCCATTTATTATTCAAACGGTTCAAGAAGCGAATAATAAAAGTAAGCATAGCAGTAAGCGACCATGTGAACCGGAACACAGCGTGAACAATGGACCCGTACTTCAAGCGCCCATTCCCAAAAGAAGAAGAACCATGCCATATGGTTGTTCTTACAAAGAATTCGGGTCCTGCAAACCAATAGAATTCTCGGGCAATGAAGGACCCATTGCAGCTCTACGCTGGATAGAGAAAACTGAAGCTGTTCTGAAAATAAGCAAGTGTGCTGAAGAGGATAGGATAATGTTTGCTTCTAATTTATTTAAGAATGCAGCTCTAGAATGGTGGAACACTATTGATGTGTGTAAAATGCAACATATAAAACACATCAATTAAGGCATAAAACTAACCCTTTTTAAGTACTAATGTTGGAAAAAGAGTGTTTTTGTCTTCCTTTTGAATTTTCAGGATGAAATGAGCTCAAAATCACAAAAGAAGCAAAAAGACCACTAATTCTACCATAAATACAAGAAAAGGAACAAAAGTAAACTGCCCGGACCCTCAACGGCACCTCCCAAGACAAAGAGAAGAGAACAGAGTCTGAACACGCCCCGTGTCCAGTGAACACGGGGGCGTGCCCAGGAAGCAGCAGAAAAGACAAATCAGTAGAAGCTTCCATTGCTCACCACGGGGCCGTGCCCAGCGGGCACGGGGGCGTGTTGAAAGTACAGCAGGCGCATTAATTGTAATTCGCAATTACAATTAATGAAGAGAGAGAATGTCAGACGGGCACGGGGCCGTGTCCAGCGGACACGGGGCCGTGTCCAGCGTTCTGTTCAGCCTATAAATAGAGGAGCTTGGTTTCATTCTCTCTCATCCCTTGGCACACCACCTCTCTCACACTTCATCCACCACCCATCACCACCATAACACCATCATCCACCACCATCATCCATTGTCCATCGTAGAGTGTGTGAGTCGTCTCGGGATCCAAGATTGATCGTAAGAGTTCTTGACAATCAAGGCCATGTTTGCCTAAGTCTCTTACATCACTTGGTGAAGACAAGTGTTTAGTATAATACTTTTTATTTTTAATCTTTTGCACTTTTTATTTGGTTTTGTATTAATGACTTTAATAACTAGTTACTTATGTTGAAGGTGATCTTTCCTTATCGTTTGTCCGTGGTGTCTTGGCGTTATTTTACTGTCTATATAAAATAAAAGATTTTCACCATTCATATCTCCACGGTCTATATGGAGGTATGTTGGCTACCTGGTCGGGGGTTAAAGGAACGGTTTGGTAAGGGTCTTGCCCTTGTTCAGCGTTTAGAGGTCCTGCTTGGGACCTGGGTCAAATTTAGTAGGATCTCCTTCAATGCCCATAGGTATTGGATGGCGGGGATCCAAACTCTTTGACCCCCTCATAAGCTAACTACTATTAATACTTTAACCCGGCTATTTAGGACTGTATCCCTGCTGACTCAGACTACTTAGCCGAGGGTAACGTCACCGCCAAAAGCGGGGCCTACCATAATTTGCATTAATAACTTAATTCATTATCTTTCAATAATCCGACCCTTTAGGATTGTATCCTTGCTGACTCAAACTACTGGGTTGAGGGTAACGTCGCCTTCAAAAGAGGGGCCTACTACAATAACTAAGATAATCTCTTAAACAAGTGCAAAAGTGCGAAAATAATCAAAGGTTATACTAATACACGTGTCGGATCCAAGTGATTCATCTTGTCTATCTGTTTTTATTTTATTTTCTTTTTCAGCATTTAGTTAGTTTTTATTTTTCTTAGTTTAAAACAATTTTCTAACTTTTTGATTTGATTAGACGTTGAGGATAAACCGGTATTAAAAGCTCTTGTGTCCTTGGACGACCTCGGTATCTTACCAACACTATACTACGTCCACGATGGGTGCACTTGCCCATATGTGTGTTTAGTGTTAGTGAATATCGTGTTTTATAAATTTAAAACTTGGCTAAAAGTGTAAAAAGGGCTTAAATAAACATCTAAAAATATATTACACCTAACGCACATCAAGTTTTTGGCGCCGTTGCCGGGGACACAAGGATTTTAAGAAAGTTAGGAATCAACGGCCTAATCATCTTTTTATTTTTCTTTAATTTTTAGGATTTTTTTTAGATTTTTCAGCTTCTGCAGAGCTCCACACGGGCCGTGCCTGGTCGGACACGGGCCGTGCTCAGCAACGTTACTGGCAGTTTTTGTTTTTCAAGTTAACAGAAGGCTGACCACGGGGCCGTGTCGGTGCAACACGGGGTCGTGTCCAACTTCCAGTAACTGGGATCTGAAAAACAACCACTGTAACTCCGACCACGGGGCCGTGTTCGCTCGACACGGGGCCGTGGTGAACCTTCTGACCAACATTCTTTTCTGTTTTTATTGCAGGACTTGGAACCCGACGCCAACCTCGCGTAGTGTATGAGCTCCAGTTCCAATAAAGACATAAAGGAACCATTAGAAGAACCCGAACGCTTTCTCAGAAAAAGGTTAAAAGCCAAAAACCAAGAGAAGGTTTCGGGTGACCCACCCCCAATGGCGGACCAACGTACCCTCATGGATTACTTACGGCCCACCGTAGGTAATCTCGGCGCCGCTATCAATGCCCCGAATGTCGAAGCCAATAACTTCGAACTTCGACCGCACTTGATACAAATGCTCCAAAACTCCGCAACCTTTCACGGGCTCGCGGACGAGGATCCCCATCTACATATAACTAATTTCTTAGAAATATGTGATACATTTCGGATCAATGGAGCATCAAACGACGCCATCCGCCTTCGTATGTTTCCATTCTCACTAAAAGACCGAGCGAAAGCTTGGCTCAACACCCTCCCAGCTGGATCGGTAAACACCTGGGATGAACTAGCCCAAAAATTTCTATATAAGTATTTCCCTCCTTCTAAAACTGCTAAATTAATGGCTGAAATTAACACATACTCACAAGAGGACGGGGAATCCTTATATGAAACTTGGGAAAGGTTCAAGGAGCTATTACGCAAGTGTCCCCATCACGGCCTCGCAATATGGCAACAAGTATCCACTTTCTACAATGGGTTGTTGCCACATACTAGGCAGACACTTGATTCTAGCTCCGGGGGACTTTTAGGTAATCGACGCCCACACGAAATATATAATCAAATTGAGGAAATTGCTCAAACCAATTTTCAATGGCACACTCCCCGGGGAAATAAAACTATCGCCCCGGGCGCCCATAAGGTAGACGAAAGCACCTCTTTACAAGCCCAAATCGAGGCCCTTTCTTCAAAAATAAAAAAATTAGAAATGACAAAAACAGTCTCGGTTATGGCTTGTGAGGGGTGTGGTGGGTCACATGAAAATTGGAGTTGCATGAAAGAAACGGACGATCAACAAGAAATGGTAAACTACATTGATAATAGACCTAGGCCGTCGGGTCCTCCAACGGGGACCTTCAACCAAGGATGGCGAAACCACCCAAACCTTGGTTGGAGGGAACCCGGCAATAGTAGTAACCAACAACCACAACGAACAAACTTTCAGCAATCAAGAAATGAGTCACAAAATTTCACTCAACAACAAAGTGGAAGAGAAAGGCTCGAAGATACTATATCTCGCCTCGTCTCTGACACTGACAAGAAAAATTCGGAAAGATTCCTACAATTAGAATCAAACTTTAGGAATCAACAGGCTAGCATTCAAAACATAGAAAAACAAATAAGTCAACTAGCTCAAAATTTTTCCGAAAGACCACAAGGCGCATTACCCAGCAATACCGAAACCAACCCGAAGGCGCAAGTTCACCTCATCACGCTACGAAACCGGACCGTAGGGCCTGCAGAAGTACCTCCAGCCGCGGAAAAATCAACGCCAACAAATCTGCAGGAGAAGGACCCTCCCCCATCAACAGAGCCTACCAAGGCTCCTCGAGTTCCATACCCCGGAAGGTTAATTCGTCAGAAAACCAACGAGCAATTCGCAAAATTCGAAAGTTTGCTAAAACAATTGCATGTCAATATTCCTTTTATCGAAGTCCTAACCCAAATGCCCAAATACTCTAAATTTATGAGGGACTTCCTTACACATAAAAAGAAAATTGAAAATTTGCAATTAGTTAATTTAGGCGAAGAATGCTCTGCCCTCGTACTCAATAAACTACCCCAAAAAAAGATCGATCCCGGAAGTTTCACGATTCCGTGCTCAATAGGGGAATCTCCCGTTCGCAATGCCTTGGCCGACTTAGGGGCTAGCATTAACCTCATGCCCTCTTCAATGTTCAAAAGGCTTGGCTTGGGAACCACAAGCCCCACAAAAATAAGCATACAACTCGCGGATCGATCGGTCAAGTTCCCGCAAGGTGTCATCGAGAATGTCTTGGTAAGGGTAAGCAGATTCGTTTATCCTGTTGACTTTGTCATACTCGACATGGAGGAAGACACCGAGGTCCCTCTTATTCTAGGGAGGCCTTTCCTTGCCACCGCACAAGCAGTAGTGGACATGAATGACGGGACACTAACTTTGAGATATGGGGACGATGAGGTAAAATTCGGAGTTGGGAAAAGAATAGAGGATGACGACCCGATCCACTACATGAAGGTTATCGATTCAAGCTTGGATGCCGCTCTCCGACGGTGTAACTTGGGAGGCAAGGCACCCCAATCAAAAGACGTGTGACCGGGAATTGGGTCTAGCCAAGGACCCTTATAAACGTGGCGCACCACGGAGGCATTCCGCGGACCTATCCTTAGTTTAGTTTAATCTTTTAGTTTTTGCAGAATAAATCACACTCATGGTGGTAATGGATGAAAAAGGGAACGAGAAAAAATGGAACCATGCAGAAGAACAGAACAAACCGACAAAAATCTCCATAACAGAAGGCTCCACACGGGCCGTGCCCAACCAACACGGCCCCGTGCTGAGCCCCCTGCAGGAAATCACCCAGTTCAGGTAACTGGACACGGGCCGTGTTCAGCGGACACGCCCCCGTGCCCAGGCTTCTGTTTCAATTCTATAATTTTTGTTACTGGCACTTGACCACGGGGCCGTGCCCGGTCAACACGGGGCCGTGTCCAGAGCGCCAGTAACACAAATCTTTGTTTTCAAACACACTTTTACATATTCTAATCAACCAAAAACTTTATTTTTGGACACATTGAGGACAATGTGTAATTTAAGTGTGGGGGGGATGCTAAAACCTTGGAATTTTGCAAAATCCTAAAACAAGCCTTACACAAAACTCTATTGGAACCGCTAAACACCCCAAATTTTTTCAAAAACTTTTTCATTTTTTATTTTATTTACTTGTCTTAGTTTAAGTTGGGAATAACAAGTTATAAAAGGGTTATATTTTTACAAACTTACAACCGATAGCGTCGTGATAAAAAGAACTAACATAAGAAAATTATGAAACGGTATAACAAGTCTAGCTAAAATTCGATTATATATGCTTGGTCACATTAAAAACCCATTCCCACAAAAAGTGAGTTTTGAGCCTTTATTGAGCATAAAAATACACATATTTAGATTAAATGCTCATTTTTCGTTTCTTGTGTGAATAGCCGCTCGGTCTTTACAAAT